>NC_084905.1:4515018-4824269 GCF_949316345.1 Pungitius pungitius
AAGAAAAGAACCTTTCAAAGGTTGCTGACAGTCTTCATGCAGCAAAGGAAGAGGCATCTCAGAATCCTTTTTGTGAGAAGCCCCCCCCCCGTAACGTGTGAATATGTTGCTTGTGGCAACATGTACTGGCAGGGCTTCTTTCTGTTTCTGAGAATCTTATTCTCAGGACGTTTTTGGTCCATGTTTGGCTCTGTCACGTGTGTTCGCACACGCCGGTCCGGCTGCAAATGACGCAGCAATGAGGAAAGATTTACTGTGACTGGAGAATTGTTCCTGGAGATTTGTACTTTATATGCTGTTCCTCCCCCTACTGGCAGTTACACACTCCTGCAAGCCTGCGCCGGAGTCCGTAAGGGAAAAGAATTGCTACTGTAGAAACTCTCTGGGGAGGGCATGGCTTCAATAAAAGGGAAAGCCGAGCTGCTGGCAACCTTTTAATTGAAGATATATACGTGAGTAAATGCACAGCCATCCATGCATGCCCAGAACTGAAGAGTGACGAGGCTGGAAATCATCTCAACCTTTGGTCAATCACCAATATGCAATATTTTCTTAGATGTTAAACACATTACACAGTGGCCGTCTGTTTTGCTTAGAAAATAAATATCACTGGTTTAATTAACACAAGCACATTTTCTGCAGTCATCAATGCATATGCAAGCATGTATTACGCCTGTGTTAATTAGTTTTTTTTTTTTTAACACATTTATTTAAATGCTTCCATTCCGCTCGTCATGGGGCCATCACAGGAAAGTGCATGCAGGGTTATACGGGCAAACTCCAAGAATAAACTCTGTGTGACCAAAATCCAAACATTTTTCCCTTCCAGGCACGAACATCGGCCATTAAACGAAAGCACAAAAAGATTGGAGTGAAATCCAATCCTTGTATAATTTGAGGTTTTCATATTATTTGACATGCGCTTCTTTGTTTTTCTTCAAACAGGGTGAAAAAATGTTAAATATGATCCAACTGCGATTTAAAGAGAGAAGACCGCCTCTCTGTTTTCTCTATGCTAGGCTAAGCTGCCTTGTCTTGAATATAGTAGCATTGTTCTTCTCATCCATATTTCCCAAAATGTGGAACTATTCCTTTATTAACTTTTGGTGGCCTTAAAAATGCCAAAGTTGTTACCACTGGGATATTTTACAAATTCCACTGGTATTTAGATCATTAGCTCTCTGTGGGATCCAACAACAAGGTGCAGTGATGTTGTTTACAGGAGCTGGTGATCGGTGGGAGACTAAACGATTAAACTGTGGCACGATATTACAATAAACTAGTTAATCATCCGCAAACTACACACTGCAGACGTTTAAACCGAGGAATCACTGCACATTTCGAGTTCACCAAAGCGCTGCAGTCTCAGCGTGCAAAATGAATCCAGAAGCTAATGTGATTCTACAGAAAGGCGATGGGTGCAGTTGTAGGACTTCAGACATCAGAGCCACAGGGATTAGACGTGATGGATTTTCTGTTCTCCCCCATTTAGCATGCTTGTGTCCTTGGTGGGCATGCCATTAACAGATGAACTTATAACACCCACACACAGAAATATTGAAATAGGCTGCTCCAGAGCTGCGGTGATTAAACTACTAAGAATATCAATGAAATCATACATTTGAGCTTTGCAGTGTGTTTTCCATTAGCTGCCACAAAGTGAATGTGTCACTCTGTTTGTCCGCTGCTATTTACGGTCCATCGCTATGGTAATAATGCCGGTCCCCAGGGTCGAGTTAATCTTTGGACACTGCATTTAACACAGAGGGGAGAGACACTGTGATGGAAAGGACTCTAATAACACAAATTAATAAGGAGAGACAACCCGAGCTGTCTAACTGGCTTTAATCACTGATCTCACACAGGCACCATAAGACATGTGTTCCCAGAGAAGATAGACACGCCTGCTCATGACTGGCGGTAATATCCCCTGCAGTGAAATGTAATGGTGTTAAATGTCAGGCCGACTACAATCAGCGATGACAATGGGACTGAATGAAAGAAAATAATCCGTTATGATTGTAGAGGGGTGAAGGAAAAGAGCAATCATTAAACTATTCACTCTTGGATTATATTTCTGCAGGGGAACGATCAGTCCCACAGTACCTTTCGTGCTGTATAGTGCGAGTCTAAGTACTGCATCGACACACAGTATGAATTCATCTAAGCTCCAGAAAGCAAGTCAGATCTTTGCTTATATCTTCATCAACTTGGGAGATCAGTGTCACACTCAAGGACACTTCAAAATGGGGACAAGAAGAGCCCGGCGATCAAACATTAATACTAAATGACAATCTGCTGCATCCCCTGAGCTACAGCTGCCCTCACAGGGATACCGCACATTAAGGATCAATGCTGGACCCTGTATGTGCGGGATCTCTGTTGCTTTCAACCTGAGCGTCACTGTTTACTTCGCAGACTAACTAGTCTGCGAGCGCTCCCTGGGCATCAGGACATGAGCCATGGACAAGAGACAAAAAGCCATCAGCCACGCCGGGAAGGCGATGCGAGCGGATCTTCGGCTCCCTGCTCGCACACTCCCACCAACACCCTCCCCCCGTGGAACGTTTAGTGCTCAAGGAACAGCATGTTCAGGTCTGTTCAATGATGGGAGACGTATGCAGAGCCTTCACTCTGGCTAATCAATACCCACGTTTGAGAATTCAGAAATCCTTGAGTCAGACTCCTGAGTTCTGGCACGAGTGGATTTGGTTTTTAGCAGGTATGAAAATTGAACAAAGGATTTAGATTATATTATTAATATGAACAGAATTATTAACAGATATTAATAATAAGGGGACACCATCATAGAATCAGGGAGCAATAACCAAACTGTGGATACGGTCTCAATAATGGTGTTCACACTAGGTGTCAAAGCGCTGTTCCACACTGAGAGTAAACAGTGAAGGTTTGAATCTGAGCACTCACAAGAACAACCAGCTGTCATCACAACACATGATGTATTTGTCTCTACTAATACGGATTAAAAATCAACAAATGTCTGTTATACCACTCAAAACATAGCATACCACACTCCCCATACCGGGAGTGTGCCTGTGTGTGGGTAGGAGGAAAGAGAGAGAGAGAGAGAGAGAGAGATGGCAGACATGGACTTTTA
This sequence comes from Pungitius pungitius, assembly GCF_949316345.1. NCBI lineage: Eukaryota > Metazoa > Chordata > Actinopteri > Perciformes > Gasterosteidae > Pungitius > Pungitius pungitius. The sequence goes on from NC_084905.1 coordinate 4,518,137, forward strand.
ACTCTTCACGCTACTCAAGACTCAAGGAGCAAGCATGCAGTATTCCACCTTGGAATTTTATTTTATTTTATTTAATGGCTGCGGTTAATAACTAAGCGTGATGGCGTACGTGTGAGTTTGTGAAAAGCTCTCATGACAACGGGAGCCTGAAGCCTGAATCAAGAAGTCGGGTTCGGCAGGAACTTGACTTTTACCTTGAGTACAGTTTACAGACATTGCTCGCGGTGGCGGATTAAAACACAATGAAGCTCAGCAGGGTGGAATCACAGCAGCAATGGACACAACAGCTGTTTTACACAGCGCTGAACACAAGAAAAGAAAACACACTGAACACCAAACAGTCATTATCAGTCCACTTATTTCATCCTCAAGCTGGTATGATGGAGGTGGAGCTATTGCTCAGGTCCCCTCCCACACTGGAGAAACAATGACACGGAGGTCCTGCATGATGGCTTGTTTTTGTGCATGTCGGTTGGAGGGTCTATGTGCGTGTGTGTCCAGGTGTTTGGGCAGATGTGTGTGTGTGTGTGTGTGTGTGTGTGTGTGTGTGCGTGTGTGTGCAAATGATCCTAATCCGTCTTAAAGTCAATTAATCTGATACCAGGAAGAACATGTACTCTCAGAGCTCTATAATGGCGCTTTGATGAGAATTTTGTCAGAATCAATCAGATTGATTCAATATAATTGCAAAATGGTTCAAGCTGAGTCTGCAGCAGCTTCCGTCCTTTGTAATGTTCATATCAACACGGTTACATTATTTTAAAATGTTCCTCCGGTGTGAGTATCTAGCATTCATTTAAAATGAATCTCTTCTTTTGATCTTAGTCGTGTTTGGCGCTTTCATCCAATGCAATCTGCTTTCGGCTATCTGCAAATAATTAACGTTTTCCGAAGCATACTTTCTGATAAAATCATCGATTTGTCCACATAGTTCAGCTTCAAAAAGAAGGGTAAGAAAAGAAAGAGAATAACATTTCAACCTTCCCCTTTAGTTGTTTGATTTAATTGCTGCTGTGCTGTGGTCTGACTCTCCAGAGAGATCGCAGATTAAGCATCATAATCAGGAAAGCCCACAAAAGAGTGTCCACGTAAAATAGTTACAGCCAAAGATCAAAGCCGCGCGGGTTGAATTAAGCAATCAATTCTGTTTTTCTGTTTCATTGATATTGATTTTCAAACTGTGTTCCTGCAACAACAGAAATACTCATATTCCAATTAAATTGAGATACCTGTACCCACTTCTCAGAGATAGTTTGTTGGCCATTATTGTTTTTGTTGCACAGAGAAACTGAGATGATGAGATGAACACACATAATAACATTAGTCACATCCCCAGTATGTGGTGCTTTTTAGGGCCAGTGTTGCCCCTTGTTGACCCCTTGAGTCAATGTTGACAAAACTATTCTATTAATACAATGGCATGTCATATACTGCATATTCCTGGTGCAAAATGAATGCATAGTCAAAGAAACATTTTTTTTATCACTTTATGGGGAAAAGTGAAGCAAAACCTCTCAACCAAGGTTAATGAGCAATGTGATTTCAAGGATGAAATAGTCCTCTTCAGATCTGATGGTTATTTTTTAACATCCAAGTTTTCGACCTGACTCAATTCTCACAGGAAACAGTTACAGGTACAAGTACAGATATTATATTAAACTATTGAATCCAAGGAACCCAACCATTCAAGTCAGTGATTAATTAGGCTAAAACTGGCCTGATTTGAAATGTGAGACTCATAGATTCTAATTTTATTCATGTCCCAATTTTAGTAAATGTACTGTCGTGAGAACATTTAAATATCCCCATTGCCATATAGAAAAGACTAAGAAGATGGGTGGAGTAGACACCTTTCAGAATACACTATATAATATATCCCATTTCACAAATACTACGCCAAATGTATGAATTCCTTAATTATTACTGTAATGCTAATATCTCTGTTATAAAAGGGTAAAATGCTACCACTGATTTTGGCTCTATTTTAATGTTACAGGGCATTCAACCCGTGTCAACTAAATATGCAATCGAATATTTTGATATCTTGGCTTGATTTTTCAATTTCCTTCATCTGACATCATTGTTAAGGGTAAAACTACAAACTCTCTCTCGCCTTGTGCTGTAACAAGTCCACCACGGGCGACCTCAAGCCAACCAACCATGGAGAAAGGTCCCCCCGTGGCAGGGGGAGCTTAACGCTTGGTGTAAAGTCTGACGTACACAGAGCGGCTATCGAACACGTGCGCCTCTAAAAGCGAACCACCTTTCTGTTGCGCACCATCCGCACCTCGAGGAGGCCAAACTGTCACCTAAAGACCACGCTGCCGTCCTCCTCGTCTCTGCGAGAGGCCGGATGGTCGTGGAACCAAAAGGATGCAATCAAAGGACGTGATTGCCATCCAACGACCACCTCTCCGGGTGGGACTGAGGGCTGTGGAGCTGCTACGTGAAGGAAATTGTCCACAATCATTATGTTGCGATATACACAACATTTGAATGGAATAAAATTGCCAATTATTTCAAGTGGTATTATTTTTCTACCTTCCAATTACACCACTGCAAATTTTCCAATAGAGAGAAACACATATTGTTATCATTTGTAAGCTAATCCAATACTGGATGAATTCCTCACACAATGTTTTCATTTTTTTTTTTTTCGCAGGCTCTTATGAAGGATGAGGTGGACGGCTACAAGTGTAACCTTCCTTCCTCAGCGTAGATAAGCAGCACCAATCAAACCCATCACTTCAGTGGTGTTTTTATCAGGAGGATCGCTTGATGGCTGACTGAGCCTGAGCCCCCTTTGGCTGAAAACAGCTACGGATGAATCGACCGTTTTCTCCAGCAAGATCCACAAAAAACTAAGCAGGTGGCATTTCTATGATGACTTCAGAGTAAAACGGGTTGAGCACGTTCACTTCAGGCACAGCAACAGCAGCAATTATGTTTTTGTATTTGCCATGCATGCTTTAGTTTTTCAGTGTGATATTGTGGAGGAAATGGGTCCCTCGACCACAGCGTAGAAAGTATGAACTCCTGCCTACATGTTGACACAAATTGTCACACTATACCAAAAGAATGCTTGAATTTTCTTTTTGATTGAATCTGTGTCCGGGTGTCGACCCTTGAGAAACCATATTAAGGCAGAGCAGGAGAGAGATTACAAAACCTCTGAATGGTTTGGCCGTGTATTTCTGTGTTTCATTCCCTCTTTAAACCAATGCCGACCGAAAACATTTAGTCTTTTTTTCCTCTTATCCTCAGAATGATTAGGTTTTCTATTGAAAGCCAGCCCCTCTGTTTAATCCTCCGCTGTAATACACTCAACACGTCTTTGTGAAATTCCCAATCATTAACCAGATCCTTCTTTCCACACTCCGAAATACACTTTTAAATGAATAGGCTGAATCACTTATTGCAATATGCAGTACAGGATGTGCTTAATGTGTGCTAGCAAAAGTAAAAGAACATTTGTATTATACACATTGACTAGTTTATGCATACTGATTGTTGATGGGGATTGGTATTGGATGGAGACTCCTCTTGTTGTTATCCCATGCATTTGCTGACCACGGCGGTCTTTTATAAAAGCTTTCGTAGCAGCATGTCCAGTAGAATTTCATCACTCATCAACGTGCAACAAGGCAGGTAAGATTGAAACTCTCATTTTCTCCAGTGATCCATGATGCTCCATGAGTTCTACCAGCTGTTGAGAGGTTGCTGGCATTCTAACCTCCGGGGAAGTTGTTCACACCAGGAGGTTACATGATGATAGCTGCTGTCATGTCCTTAAGACATGCATTGGGGTCAAGGGGTCAAGGTGTGAATTAATGTGTAATGATCTGGAAAGTAGAGACAAAATATAAATGCTGGTGTGGGGCTTCTGGAAGTCCAATCCCTGGATGATTTCCTGTTCTACTGGGCTGCCTGAGGAGGGGCAGGATTTTAAATTAAATTAAAACAGATTTTTTATTAATAAAGATGTCCAGTGTTATGTATAGCAGCCTACAGGCACGAGGAACCATCATAACGTGAGTACCAAGTTGACAGATCAAAAAGAGCCTCATGTCAAAGCCTTTGCATTATGCTTCCTTTAGGAATTTACACACCATCATATATTCATGTATTAAAAACTATTTGTACTGCTTTAAGTGAAGAGTTTTTCCACACATTTGCATGATTGCGTGGGTAATTTACATATGTCATGGGCATGGAATTAATCACAGAACCAGTTAATGGTGTGGTGGTGTAATCACCCATTGCAGCACAAAACGCCCGTCGGTGCAGACCTGTGTCTTGTCCTTCGTTTTTATTTCTATTATTATAAACCCACTGTGGGTATCTAACGTGATTGTGCAAGCCCCCTGGCTGCGGCTCGTTATCGGGGTCTACTTTTTCCTTCCTCGTGTTAAATCTTCGAGCCGCTGAATCCCGCTGGTGCTCCGATGCACCAACACCACGCAACACCACCTCGCGCCCATTCACGTTGGTGTCTGACTCCAGGAGGCTCCGCCCCCCCAAGCCTCGGTCACCGGGGCGTGGCTCCGCCCCCGAGCCCTGCCCCGGTGACCGAGGCTCGGGGGGCGGAGCCTGAGACTTTGTAAACAACTCTCACGCTGCTTTTAAGCGCGTCGGCTGTATTTACTACGGGAGGGCGCGACGGTGCTGCAGCCAAACAGGTGAGACACACCTCTGTTGGCTCTTTTCCTATGAAAAACGCGTTTTTATGTCTGCTAGGTGCGCGAGCACGCGCGCTCCATCGTTTGTATGCGTGTCCTCGTGACTCGTAGTAGTAGTAGTGGAAGTAGTAGTAGTGGAAGTAGTAGTAATAGTGGAAGTAGCAGCACCGGTGCTGGGGGAAAACAACTGTCGTGAAGGCCCAGGGACACACGTGCAGAAGACCGATGTTTGTGTTTATGGAAATGAAAAGGAAGAAGAAAAAGTTAGGCTTCATTGAAAGGCCGACTTCTAACCATGTGTGACGTCACAGCTGTCTGCCGATGCACGTCGTGAGCCTCTTTTTATTGTTGCGGTCTGGTTTGCTTCAAAATAGACAGCGGAAAGATGCGCCACCCCATCAACAGTAGATGAGGCTTTTAATTCGACTGCAGATACTTTAAAGGGACTAATAACGGGCACTTATGGACATCTGATCGATGTTTTGAAATATAACTTTCCACTTTTTTTTGTTTTTAGCATTTTCTTTTCCTCTGAAATGTATTTAATGCACACACACACACACATATACACACACACACACACACACACACACACACACACACACACACACACACACACACACATATATATCTATATAGGTGCATACAATACATCTGATTTAGTAATATATATTCCAACATAAACAACTCTTATATATAACTCTCTCTCTATATATATAGGGGGGTTGGCGACACATACATATATATATATATATATGTATGTGTCGCCAACCCCCCTATGTGTCGCCAAGAGTTATGTGTTTGTGGTGGAATATATATTACTAAATCAGAGCATTTCCGCTTAAATCAGCCAATACATATTGTCAGATTTAAACGGAAATGCTTGATTATGGGCCTGATAATAATAAGCAGGCAGATGATGATGATTTGATTTCCCTCAGCATCTCATGCCCTCACTGAGTGACAGGCCTGTTATTTGCGAGCTGCGCAGCGTCTGTATGCATCAGACGGATACCTCACACTTGTCATCACGTGATCGAAATAAAGAACATTCCCAAGTGTGGTTCAAGAAAATGTGACAATCCGTCTGCAAAGCAGTGACACGCTGACGGGAGAAAGCCTTCATGTTTAAGTGTTGGATTACATTCAAAAGCTAGTAATAAAATATAAAGCAATCCGTTAATGGCAAGTGTTTTTTCTCCGCCTTCACATGAATAAGTGCATTCCCCTGCGGTTCTGTCTCCCTCACTCAGGTGTAAACTTTGTGTCTACCCTAAATAAACCTTCTTCTTTGTAAACTCCAGTGGTGCTGAAAGTTTAACGCACTGTAAACATGCCCGCTGTTTTACTGTCAGTCTGAACGAGGACTACAGAAGTTTTTATTCTCAGCGGATGTGGGCACGACTTTCGTTGTGGAACGTCAACATCTGCATGCTCTGTGTTTCCGCTGCTGGAGGAGGGCTTTGAGGAAGAAGGGGGAGGGGAAAGCTTCCTGTCAGATTGGCTGAACTGAATCTGAAGTTTTGGCCTGGTGGTCGGGGGGGCGTGACTGCACGCCATCACGAGTGTCTTTGCTGTAACTTCTCTGTAAATGTGACGCATTTCATTTGAGTTCATCTGTGGCTTGGACAGTTTCCTGGGTGGTTGTTGTTTTTTCATCTCGATTGTACTCCGCTCTTTGTTTCAATGTTGGAGAAATGGTTCACTTCCCTCTTTACTCTCTCCCTGATCGACAAACAGCTTTCTGTAAAAGTTGAAAGAAAAACAACAGCCACATTTTTAGCTCTGCCACTGTTTTTTGGTATTTTTATCTTGTTCGAGATGTAAACTGACACCAACTCTGAGCTTTACCTATGCTGGTATTGGATAAATATCTACATAGATGTGTGTGTATGTGTTTGTGTGTGTGTGTGTGTGTGTGTATATACACTCACCGGCCACTTTATTAGGTACCCCATGCTAGTAACGGGTTGGACCCCTTTTCCCTTCAGAACTGCCTCAATTCTTCGTGGCATAGATTCAACAAGGTGCTGGAAGCATTCCTCAGGGAGTTTGGTCCATATTGACATGATGGCATCACACAGTTGCCGCAGATTTGTCGGCTGCACATCCATGATGCAAATCTCCCGTTCCACCACATCCCAAAGATGCTCTATTGGATTGAGATCTGGTGATTGTGGAGGCCATTTGAGTACAGCGAACTCATTGTCATGTTCAAGAAACCAGTCTGAGATGATTCCAGCTTTATGACATGGCGCATTATCCTGCTGAAAGTAGCCATCAGAAGTTGGGTACATTGTTGTCATAAAGGGATGGACATGGTCAGCAACAATACTCAGGTAGGCTGTGGCGTTGCAACGATGCTCAATTGGTACCAAGGGGCCCAAAGAGTGCCAAGAAAATATTCCCCACACCATGACACCACCACCACCAGCCTGAACCGTTGATACAAGGCAGGATGGATCCATGCTTTCATGTTGTAGACGCCAAATTCTGACCCTACCATCCGAATGTCGCAGCAGAAATCGAGACTCATCAGACCAGGCAACGTTTTTCCAATCTTCTATTGTCCAATTTCGATGAGCTTGTGCAAATTGTAGCCTCAGTTTCCTGTTCTTAGCTGAAAGGAGTGGCACCCGGTGTGGTCTTCTGCTGCTGTAGCCCATCTGCCTCAAAGTTGGACGTACTGTGCGTTCAGAGATGCTCTTATGCCCACCTTGGTTGTAACGGGTGGTTATTTGAGTCACTGTTGCCCTTCTATCAGCTCCAACCAGTCTGGCCATTCTCCTCTGACCTCTGGCATCAACAAGGCATTTCCGCCCACAGAACTGCCGCTCACTGGATGTTTTTTCTTTTTCGGACCATTCTCTGTAAACCCTAGAGATGGTTGTGCGTGAAAATCCCAGTAGATTAGCAGTTTCTGAAATACTCAGACCAGCCCTTCTGGCACCAACAATCATGCCACGTTCAAAGTCACTCAAATCACCTTTCTTCCCCATACTGATGCTCGGTTTGAACTGCAGGAGATTGTCTTGACAATGTCTACATGCCTAAATGCACCGAGTTGCCGCCATGTGATTGGCTGCTTAGAAATTAAGTGTTAACGAGCAGTTGGACAGGTGTACCTAATAAAGTGGCCGGTGAGTGTATGTGTGTGTATATATATATATATATATATATATATATATATATATTTTTTTTTCTCATGTAATAATATTTTCAGCTCTGGTTTGATCCGATTGATTTGCTGTAACTTTTTTTTTTTTTTCACCCCAGTTGGAGTTCAGCTGGAATCCAAATCTCTAACCTGTGCATCAGTCATCTCGATGGCTCCTCGCGTTGTTTGCAGCGCGCTGACGTCATCAATTCCTGACGCGCTTTCCGAAAACACAAAGGCGTGTGTCAGCTGTGTGGCAGACGGGGGCCGCTGTGTTTTGGTGGTTTTGATTGCTTTAAACGCACCGTGCAGCTGCGCTCAGAGGACGCTGACGTTTTCCCTTTCAGCGGCTCGGTGCTGTGCTCATGTTACAGGAATGCAGAATAGAGCCGAATGCATGTGAGTAAAGGGCCGTGAGAGATGAGATGAGGGCATGTTTGTGCACATGTTCTACAGAGGACTAAAGCGGCACTGTATTTATTTATTTATTTATGCCTGCACCATCTTTTAGAGGAGCTGCACTTGTCTGCAGTGAACTTTGGTGATATGCATCAGTTGTTGCTCCACAGTTATGTTATTTGTTCTGTGGTTTCCGCGCATTCAGGATCAACCTTTAGGTTGCAAGGTGTTCCCACAGGCCTCACATGCGCGTGGGCACTTCAACTCTTTTCAGAAGCGAGGGGGATTTATTTTTCCTCCAAAATGTTGTGTCAGAGAAATGCAACTCTGCAGCCAAGCCAAGCTAAAATTTTGAGTTGTTTTTCTTTTCTCGCTAACGCCCCCACCGTCACCGTTAGACTTTGGGAAATGTGCACTGAGTCCACTGGTGAACAGAGCAAAATGCCTTGGAGGAGAACTCGGACACGAGGTTGGAAATAAAAACGTCTTTTCAATGGAGGCCTCCTGGCATGTTTTTTTTTAAGTGCAGCAGCAGGAGAAGCACTACGTGTAGGAGGTGGAGGGAGAAAAAGAGTAGGAGGTAGAGCACGTGTCAGATTGTATGTCCGGATGTGTCGACTGTACAGTTGGACCGGGATCAACTCTGACATTTGCAGCTGCTGTGCAGGAACGACATCCTGGCCTGGCGAAGCTGATTATGCCAGCATAAATACTGCAGGAACGCAGCGACGCGGTTTACTCGTTAAATCAGCCGTGTCGAATGAGCTGTGTGATGTTCCCTTTCTGCTGCCTGTGTCCACATTTAGCTTCAGCACAGCAGGTTGCCTTGACGGTCCGCGCATTTAAACACCAAACGTCTCAAAAGGAAAACAATTTTCGGCGATTTCTCATGCAATAGATTCTTCGCTCCTGCAGGAATATGTTCCACTGTCGCTTCCCAAGTGAACAAAAAGAAATCGAAAGCTCTGGTTGCTCATGCATCTAGGATGCATTGACCAGTACATTACATTACATTACATGTTATTTAGCTGACGCTTTTTATCCAAAGAGACTTACAATAAAACAGCTCTCACTGCAGTGCACTCTGATTCATAGCTTTGCATTATTAAAAGTAACACAGTGTGTGCTTTTTGCCCACTCGCTCAGGCTTGTCATGTTGTGCAAAAAGATCGGTGAAGTGGAAACAAACTTTTTTTCGTGGTCATCCTTACTGACAATCTGGCGGCTTTGTAAAGATCAATTGAGGCTGGCAAATTGTACAAGGGAAATTTTCTTTCTGAAAATGTTTCTTGTGTCAGACACTTTCTGTAAAAAAGACTTTCTGTCATTGATGATATGAATAAGAAGTTTGTAATTTTGCTTTATTGAACTTCAGATATTAAAGCGAGACAGGTGGGTATTATCTGAGCTCTCCATCTCTGCCCTCTTTGTTACTGCACTGCCCTCAACGCAAGACGGAAGGATTCCTTGATTTAATCGGTAGATCCTTAAAACTCTTAAACTTTACATTTGTGTTTACTCATCATTTTCTTGAAAATGTTTTTTTAAATGACCAATCAGAGCAGACCAAACTGAGCGGCCGATTAATCGACGAATCGACTGTGGGATGGCAGCTCAAGGGCCCAGTGAAGGTTTCACTCATCTCTGCACACGAACATTACTGAATCAATCGTGACTTTTAAATTATCCGATGAGGATGCTGCGTAGGACGGAAATTCCCTCTCACGCTTTTTGGATTTTCATCGACTCCGATTGGAGTGAGTGTAATAATGTGGCAATGGTGTCCTTCCTAGCCGCAGTTTATATACGACAGAACGCTGACCTCTAGCGGCCAGGAAAGGTTGTGCAAGTGATCTCAACGTCATCGGTATGATGAATGTTCATCTATTGCAGAAGTATTTTAACTGTGATCCCTCTTGGTGCATCACTAATGTCTTTTTAAGAACTTGACTCACAATCAAATGGACTCACACCTATCAACACAACAGTGTTGTATCAACCTGATCAGAATGCACAACTGCTTTGTGCAAGCAGTGTTTTTCAACAGCAGCCACTGAATTTTATTTCACTTAAAATGTAAAATGACCCTTTCAACTTGTATCGTTATTATATTATTTAAAAACAACAACAACATGATGAGAATGAGAATAAACCTAATGAATTCATGGAATTTTCCACTGCTCTCCACATACTGTACATACAGTTTCTTTTCATCAATATTCAAGACAAATATAAAAATGTAAAAACAAGGGCAACACAAAAAAATAAACATTCACGTAACATAACTTAAACACATACAATGGTTGCATCTGAAAATGCATTTAAATAATATTATTTTCAGCTGGAGAAATGATCTGTGTTTTACCCTTCTTCAGCAATATGGATCATATCTATATGTCTACATGTGAGATATTTATAAGTTGTTATGGTTAATCATATTCTATTATAGAGTAGAAAGCTTTGGATGAAGCGATGGGGAAAAAAACGTTTTTCAATCATTCATCATACAATTTAGAGTGCAGTGGTAGAAAATACTGGCGTTGCTGTGGTTCTGATGCATCCCCACTAGAGAGCAGACATGTCAAGCTGATGAAATCCAGAGAGGAAGCTTACACGCATCAGAAATATGACCTCAATGTGATTAGGGCTTCCACTTATGCTTACTTCACTCCACAACAAAATTTCATTTTTAGGGATGTGCAATGTTTAAAATATTACTTTTGATTCGCAATAATTGACAAAACTTTTCTTTCAACGTGATCTGTTGTTTTCTTCTTTAAAAAAAAAAAAAGAATAAACGTTGTTAAATGATAAATCCTGTCTAAAAGGCAGCATTGTAGAAGTTTCATGGTAAATTCAGTCCAGAATTATCAATCAAAGCATAAGTATTCAATATAATGAAGCTCATAAAGCCTCTGCGGGGGAACATTTCAGTTGTCAAAATATTGTGTCTCTGAAGCCTTGATACTGAGCCTTCATCAGTACCTGAGGATGGTCAAGCAGCATTACTCTGCCCCTCCTTGCTCTGATTACACAGACGAGCTGGATTTGCATGCTTTTAGTGCATGTGAGTGTGCACCAGCGGCTAGCACCTCGTCTCCACACCTCACTTCCCTCGTAGTGGAGTAGCACCCACACTGCAGGTAAACCCTTTGAGTCCTGTCAGCACTTTTGCCATAGTTTTCCCCCGTTAGCTGCAAGACGTCTGCTTAGCTGGAGCCATGTTGAGGCATCACCAATGCTCCCAATGTCGTGTATTAAGAATCTTTTTTTGCAATGAGAAACGCCCCACAGTGTCACAGCATACGTTTGATTACAAGGTTACACTATGATGTTTAGATTCCAATGAACAACTGCTCAAAGAATTCCAGCTCCCACGCTTACGCCTGTTTGACATCTAGCTGCCAGGCCCTCCGCAGGCCCCTTGTGACCCCAAAGTCTGACCTCAACTTAGAAGTTCACACCAAAAAGCAAAACACTGATCCAGTGGGCTCCACAGAGAGGATGTATGTGGATTAGATGGGAATGTAGCCGACGTGTGCTCATGTGTGCACTCACATCGCACACACCAAGACAGAGAGCTCCATAGAGAGAGACGGACAAAACCTTGATAAAAAGGTACAAGAGGCTAATTAAAGACACAGAGACCTATTCAGAATGCTGGTGTACTGCAGGAAGGATGTAGTATTTTGAAACTCCCCATATTTTTCGGAGTAAAACCCCACGGTGAAAAGAACTGAGCCACATTGTTGCTTGGTGTTATTTCTTCATTTTGTGCTCCTAATCCCCTCGTGCAATGTGGTGGATGGCTCAGGATGCCCGGGGGTCACCTTAAGGTTAGTGGCAGGGTGTTTGTGTGTGTGTGTGTGTGTGTGTGTGAGCATGCACCTTTTTTGTGGGGTACTTTTAATTGAAAGTGAACTTCCCTCGATGAAGAGTTTCCAGTGAAGAAAGAGCTTTGTGTGGACGTGGTGGAGGACCTTGGGACCGAAGCGTACCCTCACATGCGGATGTTGATGTGCGGGCAGGCTACGGACGTGGGGGGAAGGGGGGGGGGCCTTGAACACAAACTCTGAAGCACTCACATGTGAGTCTCATCACCACGCTGCACGTTATGGACAGAGGTACCAGTGTGTGGGATTACAAGAGGCCGAACAATCCCAGTACACCCCACCCCCCCCCCCCTCCGCTAACAGGGCGGAGGAGGCCTCTTGCTGGGCGGCCCTGCTCCAGTTTGCTGCAGGCCGTTTAGTAGGCATGTGTCACGTGTGTCTCTCATGTCCACAAAGTCTCAATCAGTATCAAATTGCTGGGCGGGTCGGGGGGGGGGGGGTGGGTGGTTGGTTCTACCGCAAATACACAAGTTTGATCTCAATAATTGGTGTTGACACACTCAACAAGAGGGAGCTGAACCCCGCTCATGGCCCAGCGCGCAGTACTGTAACAACTAACCCCATGTGTAATACCAGAATAGACAGTGGCAGCACTCAAATAGGATACATTGTGAATACTTGCCCAAAAATATCTTTGACTCTTCACCTCCAGCTGTTTTTTTTTCTGAGGGATAATTGGCCAATTTCCTCCTCTGACTTGTCACAACAAGATTAATGAGTTAATTTGTGAATGCAAGGGGCCCAAACCTGCTTAATTAGAACAAATAAATACAGCAGATTGAGGAAAGGTGAAAAACCGAAGGAAGACTTTAGACCTAGCACCTCTGGTCAATACGATCTGATCGTCTGTACAGCTGTGCTGTGTCCCTTTTGGTGTTGTTCTCTGTACCTTGTGTTGATCTGTTTGCATCAGTTTGTGTACGTGTTGTTTATTTTTTGAAGACTTATCGTAAATAAAAACAACAGACTTCCCAGTGTGGGTCTGGATTTGCACCTTTTCTTTGCGCCTTTTTTTAAAATTCCAAACACTCTTAAGTCTGTCCAAACATCCGTCATTTAACTCCATTCCCGCGCTTTGACCCGGTCGACCAATACCAAAACGCTTCCCTTCAGTCGCCCGCTCCTCGGGTACCTCGGGTACCTCGTGACCCGTGACTCGGCTTGATTCTGCACGGTGTAATCAATCCTCCATAATGACATCACAACTGTGCCACTTCATAACCCTGCACTTTATTCTGCTGGCACCGGCCTGAACTTAACAGTAACTTCACATCGCAACGACAATTCCCTGGAAAGTAGGTCAAAGGTCAACAACGCTTTAAAGGTATCTAGTGTGCACCCTTCCCCGTGTGGATGTATGTGGGGTCTGCGAGAGAGACATGAAGAGGAAGAAGAAGCGAGAGCATGTGTGAGACAGTGATGATAGCGGAGGGTCCAGTGGAGGGGTACCCCAGTAGGCTCCCGAAATTGCCCCTTGAGCAGTGCCCGGCATCGAGGAACAAATATGGCCTTTGTCGGTCACCCCGTGGATCTCACAAACAGTTAATATAGACTTTTCCCCACTGACTTTGCCAAGAGTCTGAAGTCATTTAATGAAGTGGCGGCTGAGTCTAGAAGGAGCCAGTGTGCTCGCCGCTCTCACTGACAGAATGGAAAATGTCTGTGTTATGCAGAGAGCAGCGAGTGACAAGAGGAGTGTGTTCTGATACTCACCTCCCAGGCACATGTGACAAAGCGAGGTTGCGACACTGCGATTTGACCAGGACACATGCTTTTTTCCTGGATCGCTACGGCTCATTGTTTTCAGGGTTACTGCACGTATTCACACTTTGAGGTTCATAATCAGCTCTGATGAGTTCTAACATTGCCAATGTACCATTCTCAACTCCTCACGACTTAAATGTTAAAAAGTGACATTTGGACTCTGTTTTGTCTCCGTGAGAAAGTGATTTTGTCCACGGTAAATAAAATTTCTCGAGGCCTAAACTTGCCATGTGCATGCTTGTGGCAGTTGAACTTAAAGTGAGAAAGCCTAATTGTTTCACAAATTCTTAGTAGTTGTCTCTTTTGTTGGGTTAATTTATCAGTGCAAAACCTCACCTTTCATATCCATTTTCACGGCTGTCTAGTTATCCACTTCTGCTATTAATGGACAGTATCTCTGTATGTATTTGGTCGCACTTCTATTCAAGCCCCTGTCTTTTCATCTATGGGCAGATTGCAGTCTGTTTTGGTGTCCTATTGTGCAGCTGTCAGTTATTTTCCAAACACTGCAGTGTCATTTGCTTCAGATTCCATCCCTTTCAATTCACACTTCTTTTCTAAGGCTCCGCCAGCGTACATCTCATTGAGCGTGCATCAGCAGGCAGATTCATTCTTCTCTCCTTCTAAAAAGCACTTTTTTCCTTTTTTCCTTCATAGCAGCCATAAGCCTCCTTTTTAAATCCACGGACAATGTGTTTTTTGTCCATCCTCCTCTGTCCTTTTCAGTGGAGAGTGCAGGGATTCTCTCTGACTCTCTCTCTCTCTCTCTCTCTCCCTCACTCACTCGCTCTCTTTCCGAGGGGCATCTGGGGGAGGGAAGGGGGCGGGGGGGGGGGGGGGGGAGACGCACCCCTGACCGCGTTGCCTCCTTCTCGAATCTCAATTGTCCGTCCGTAATGAACCGTGATGAAAAGATAACAGAACGAAATGTAATAATTCATGCGGGCCCTCCGGTGAGCGAGCACGTGGCTAGCGGTCGGCCCCCGTGGGGCCGCGATACCCTCCTGCTTTGCCTCGGAAAACAATGCGCCGGCCCCACCGGCACCACTCGCCCTGCTCCGGTCCAGCAGTCATGTTCGTTTGTCCTCCCGCTGTCCCCTTGCTGCCATTCAGGATGACTTAACGCTGGGAGGCTGTCTGTGATTACTGGCGTGCCAGAGCGTCTCTTTGGGAGACAAGACAAACTGTCTCGCTGCCTCCGCTTCGGTCCTCGCCTCTTGTTTTACGCGTTTGGGTTGCCTTGTGGGGCTTTTGAGGTGGATTTGAGTTTGTGAGATAAAGGTGGACAATAAATACCCACTGTCAACTTCTCTCACTGTGTAAGGGTTCTTCTGTTTTGTAAATTGCCCTCGTTGTGTTTCTATGCCGGGCCGTTTCCTGATTGAATACAAAGATGTTTGATGGGCCCTATTTATCCAAGAAAACTGCTCACGCACACCCTCCACTCGTTACCCTGTTTCATATTCATCCAACGCCACCTTCTGCTTCTGCTCACTGAGCTCCTTAACAGGGATTCAATGTCTTGTGCAAGGTTTTGAGATTCACTTTCCCCAAACACAGGCTGCCTTAGCGATGTGAAATAAACATTTCCCATTTGGTCACAAGACCGCTCCTCTGACTTTTGTCCCAGTTTCATGGCACTATGGCCCTGATTAACGCACTGTGCGGGAGCTACTGTGTCCTTGCAACATTGGCAATCAAGGCATTTAAGAAATGTTAAGAATTGACTTCTTTGACAAGAGTTTGACACAGCCGATGACCTTCCCACTCTGCCCCCTAATTCAGTCATTTCCCCGGGGGAAGGCGGAGAATGGGAGCGAGTGAGATTCAGACGATGCGGTGTACAGCAGAAACCGAAGCGGAGCGCGTACCTGATTTTTATTTGCGAGCACTTTAGGGCCCACTGGCAGTTTGTCCGGTTTTAGGTTGCGCTGCTCCATGACAAATTATGTGGATGTTGAAGATGGCAGACTAGGAGGGTGAGGAGAACGAACAGAGACTCGATTGATGCTCCGGACCGGGCAGCTTGAGGTTTTGACGCAGAGTAGTTGCGTGTTGGTGTAAATTCCTGTGTATAGACGTGTGTGTGTGTGTGTGCGTGTGCGCGCTGATGACCTTCTTGAATATTCCTGTGCTAGTTTCCATGAGGAAGAAAAAAAAAAATACAATTGCGCGATGGAAAACACAAATTTCCAACTAGAGAACCCTCAATCTCACACCCCTTCCCCTCGCTCAGATGTACCAATAACGCTGCTCAATGCAAAAATATGACATTAACGTTGTTCATTAATAGGGTAATAGAGGTTGATAGAGGTTTAAATGAATTTGAGATTCAGAATACGTCAGAGCAGTTGAGATCATGAACTTAAGGTCTGGATTGGTTTTGCAATTGATGTGTTTAGTTTAATACTCAACAAAGCGAACTGGGAAATCACAAATATTCAGTCAGCTTTACCCACGTTGCAAAATCAGTCCTAATACATAGTTTAACGTCCCAAAAAGACTGGGCTTGACTAATGAACATGGTGGTATGTTAAATTGTACGTCCGACCCAGGCCACAAACCATAAGAAACATGTTTAATTGTTCACTCAGGGAGAGCTGCCAACCCACCACATGCGGATGTTGCAGTTGTTTGTTCGTATACTCTGATAACACACAGCAAGCTTTCACTGCAAGGCTAGCTGCCACCCAAGAGTTAGTATTAGGGTCAATGCCAAGGGCATAGATCATTTTCACTGTGTGTGTGTGTGTGTGTGTGTGTGTGTGTGTAACTGTGCACATATGTGTGTGCGGTCTCAACTCTACACGGAGCTCCATCTTAGCCCGAAAGTTGTGTTGACTAACGCAACGCGACCTTGAACACAACACACACCCTTTAGGGGGACGGACAGAGAATGAAGACAGAGTGAAAGAGAGTCTTACTGTAAGCGTGCTTTGAGTGTGCCGGTTCACCAGTTTGGTGGTCTTTCTCTGAAGCTTGTTAATTAGTGCAGAATGTAGACTACAGTTCTACTGCCAGCAATGATGAAAAGAGGAACGGGGGAGAGAGAGAGAGAGAGAGAGGGAGAGGCAAAGCTGCATTGCTGCCAAGAAAGAGGAATTTGTGATAGGTTGAGAGTGGTTCCAAATGCTGGTGCAAGGCATCGAGACTCCTTGAGTTTCTGCCTCCTGACCCATGTGTCTGCCCCGGGCCACTCAGCTGCATAGTCAGACAGCCCCCGTGGACGAGCGCAGCAGAGGCTGCATTTGGGCTGATGTTAATTTCCACGCTGCGTTTGAACCGTTGGAATACACGGTGACGCCGCTCAACATTTTCTACCTCCTTTTCATATCCGGGGGTTCCCTTAGAATAAAGTCGTTTTGGTAAATGTTTTCAAAAAAAAAGGGTCTCTCATTGCTCGGCGGGTGTCGCTTTGCACATGTGCTGTGTGCTAAATGAATGGCCGTAGGTAGGGGTCGCGCGCCCCGACCAACGCGGCTTCAATTGAGCCATTCACACGCGACGACATGTGCCGCTTTCAAATGAGCTTGCCAAATTGTTCTTAGAAATGGCCGCGCGGCAACACAAAGGGGGGGAACCCGACATCCCAGCCGGTCCGTCCTCGAGCCGGCCCGTCTGTCACTTTGTGAGGCGGGAAAAGAATGGAGCAGGCACGTGGATTACATAAGCACTGCGAAGCCGCACCAAGGTGTTCGCACGTGTCTAAAAGGTCTTGTGTGTATTCGGTGAAGTTGACAAAAATGGACGCGGTCCAAATGTACCACGTAAAGAACACCGCTGCCACACCGTAGTTCAGCACGGGATCGGATGGAAAACCCCATTACGTCATCCCAGTTGCACCCACCGTGAATGACCACACTGTGGTGCTTTGTGTGCAGCAGACACAGGAGCGCGTGGGACCAATGATTTGATGGACGCCTCGCTGTGGGTCGTGCCACAGATACTTTGTGTTATACGCAGATGTAGAGCTGCAGCTAGAATGTTTGGAATAAGAATACAGTTTTCTACCTTTACACTGATTTTCTCATTTAATGTTCTCGCCCGATGTCAGCTGGGATTGACTCCAGGGCCACCCACGAACCCTGTGTGAAGGATAAGCAGCTTTTTAGATAAATGGATTTAATTTAATGTGTATATTATTGAAAAATATAATCTATATGGATAGAAGGCAAATAACAAGCAGATGTTTACAAATTGCTTGTTTTGAACCGTTTGAAACAAAAGTTACTTAATATTCAGTAATGTGAAAGTACAATCCTCAAATTTTTCTATTTGATATTCATTTTTCATCTTTATAAACAAGTCATTTGTTTAACTAGAAATGCTTGCTATTGTCTGTCAACTAATTCTCTAACTGTAAGACTAAAAGGCTGAGTCCGGTAGTAAGATTTAAGCTGCGTCTGTGGTCCAGAATCATTCTTCTTCTCGCGCTCATTCAGTCCCTCTCCCTCTCTCCCTCTGTCCTCAACATCTGCTCCCAGCCAGCCACCTGTCTGCTGTCAGATCCAATATTAATGTACGCCATACACTTGTTAATTATTTCCCCTGAATGTACCCGTATCAAGCCGAATATGCATAACAGGATTGTAAAGAACCGTTTTATTAGAGGTGATCACTCTCTTTCTCCCTCCTCTCTTTCTTTCTCGCTCCCTGTGTCCAAATGCCGTTTCTCAGGTCTTTCACTCCGCTGAAGTGGTATGTTGTGTGTCTGTGTGTGTGTGTGTGTGTGTGTGTGTGTGTCCGTCTGAGCTCAGCATGCCTTTATACACCAACTGGAGCTTGTTTCCCAGGAGACGCACAACTGCGTGTGCTAGGAGGGTGGCAGAGGGATGGTCGAGGGGGCGGCTGGAGGCTATGGGGTGATGGAGGGGTGGCATGTCGAACCGGGAATGGAAAGAGGGGTCGTGGGGGGGCTGCTGAGGGTTGAAGTAATGAGAGGTGTTGTGTGGGAGGGGAGCTGCGGAGGGGGCGGCGAGCAAAGCGAGGCCAGGCCAGGCGGGTGGCATGGCGGTGGGGGCCTCCTTGTGTCCCTGTACCCCCCCCCCCCCCCACCCCGCTTGTCCCTCCTGGTCGCTTTTTTTTCGCGGACAGCATCTGCAGCCTGCTTTACATGCAAAACACACCCTGCAGAGAGGGCGTCTACACATGGGGCTAAGGGGGCCAGAAGAAAAGCATTCCTGAGGCAGTGCTGGGAGAAGAGGGAGGTGGGTCTCCTCAGCAGCCTCTCTCCACCAGTGTCTCTCCCAGATGAAGCCATGCGGCAATGAGCGATGAGGGGGTGAATTCACTGCAGATTATTTTGCTTTGGAATCCGTCTTGAGCTCATTTCCAAGCACAGTGAAGGCCATTGTTTTGGGTTTTTTCAGTTCCTTCGTTTTACCAAACCCGACCGTATTTTCGTCAACTTAACTTGTTCTGTTCTGTCCCAAAGCCGTTCAATCTGTAAAGGTGAAACATTTGCACACGGACATCATTTTCTGACAAACACGGCAGTAGTATTACCTCACTTTCTGCCATGATTCTTATGTTTTCACCCTCTATTCCCAGCTCGGTTACCAGTTCTCCTTCCCAGAGGGGAAGGCTCACAGTTGACCGCTGCCCACCAGTATGGTGTCCCATTGTTAAGAGAGGAAAAAACATTCATGGAGAACCAGAGGCCTAATATTGCAATTGTGTAGTTAACGCCATGACTTTCTTCTTTTCCTTCCATTATGCGTACTGTGAAGTCCCTGCGCTGCCCCGAACAATGCATCCAAAGCTAACCAGATGTCATGGCGTGTGAGTCAGCTCGCGCAAAGCACACCGAGTGTGTGCGTGTGTGTGCGCACTGTGCGTGCCCTTAAGGGAACGACACCTGCCAAGGAAAGCAGGCACACGCATACACTCCATATCCCCACACCTGATATTTTCTGATAATATTTGGCCATATTTGCCTCTGCGCTGGTGCCACGTCATTTCGTTCAAGTTAGGACAACAACGTTTTAGAGCCAACACCACAGAGCCAGCTTAAGGCTCATGTCAAGCATTGTAGTCCGTGCCGGGTTGTTATTTTACACCTTCTTCTCTGGAGTCAGTTTGAGGTTGGTAAATGTCTTGGCTTTATGAACTCTGCCAATGACTGAGGTAAGGTATCATTGACTCATGGTAGGGATTTGGGGAACTTGAGTGACATTTGCGGGTGTTTCCTCTGACGCAGGATAGGTTGTCTCTCTCTGACGGGAAAATGGGACAGTTTTAAAGTTTTAAAGGTGGTTCTTTGTCGAACAACCCGTCTACTGTGGGACGCCCTTTCATCTTCGACCTTGCAGCGGATGTCTGTATTAGTGTGCACCTTCAATATAATATCCTTGAGTGTGATGATAGTTGGGTCTGTCGTCCTGCTAAGGGTTTGACAGAATTGGCCATATTTTCATATTTTCCTCACATCCATTTTATCTTGGCTGTACTCTTACATCGCACTATATTTAAGCGTATAAATGATACATATACGTATAAATATTTGCTTTGACATGACACGCTGGCCAACTGCAGGCCTGACAGGGACAAAGTATGATAATAATCTATTAATTCCTTTTATGCTCTCTCCAACAAAGCCCTGACAAGGACTGCCGTACCCCATCAGAGTTCTGTATCAAGTTCAGATGATGCCGTCAGAGCTCTCTCTTCCATTTTCAAAAGGCCGACCGGGCTGCTTTGACTTTCGGTGTTTGTGCCTTCCATTCCCACAGAAGAGAAGCTTCCTCTTTGTTTCTTTACAAGTGAATCATGTGAGATTGCTCTATTCGTGTTCCTAGTGTGTGCAAAATCAAGCTCGGGAAAAGAGCCCTATTGGCTCACTTAATGATACAAACATCAGGAGGTTGATTGCTGCCGGCTCAGGTTAACAGAGCGCAGGGTGTCACAGACAGTACCTTACGTGAAAGATGAATGAACTATTTCAATGGCACTATTTCAATCAAAGCACAGTTTGCAGAGCCCGGCTGCAAAAGGGAATAGCAGGTGCACACTGTAAGTCAATCAGCTCGTTTGACCTGCTAGAAAATACAAGGTTCGCAGCCGCAGCACCGCCTCTCTCTTATGGCAAGAAAGGATCGTCATGTTTCCATTTCTGAACAGCAGTAAAAAATTCCAAGAAAGCTGTCCAGCAAGATCCAACTGTATTCCAATCTTCTGGCGCTTAGGGTAAAGGGTCACAGTGCTCAATGTTGACATTTTTGTACTGCTTAGAAAATGGTGTTGGTCTGAGTAAGTTCCATCTCAGGTTGTCAAGTTGCATCTCCTTAAGAGGGGCTTTGAGCTTCCAAGCACACTGCAGATGCAAAGGTTGTGATTGGTGGAACTCTTTACACAGTTGATTTATTGTGGACTCGCAAAATACGGTCAGGTAGAATGCATTTTCCAAAATATTTGTATGCTCTGCAGCAAAGTCATGGATGCACGCTCATGTGGCTGCCTGCACACGCACTGCAGTCTCCAAGAAGCTGCCGAGAGACCACAACAGCACTAGTTGCTGCAGCTGTGGCTGTTGGGCTGACTGACTGATTGAATAGCCGCCTGGCTGCTCCACTGCTGTGATCTGGGCCAAGAGAGGAACTGCAGGACTCGTCTTTTGTGTCCTCATTCAGCACATATCTCAAATGCACACTAGAAAGGAAAAACCTGCATTGACTGGTCTTGCCAAATTGTCCCCATGTTATTTTTGTTCCTTCTTTGTTTGTTCTTTCTCTCTTTCTCTCTCTCCTTCCTGTCTAACTGTGTTAAGGAAAGCATCTGTCGTGCCCAATTCCAGATGTTTGACCTTCTCTAAAGGGAAGATGCGAACCATTGTATAATTACAAATGTACACAGTTGAGATCCGGTTTAAAGACCGGCTCTAATCTTAGTTGGATCCCTCTCTCGGCCGCCCAGAGACTGAGCTGCATGTTGTTATGCAGAGCGAGTGCGTGGTCGAGTGGTGGGTAGCCGACTGCGTGGCGCCCTCAAACGGAGTCTCCGGTAGAAAAAAACCCCCACTCCTTATCTTTGAAAAGAGGCTGTTTTTACCGTGTAGTTTTCAGACTTTCTTGCACTTCCCAATCAATAAGGTCTCTTTTGGTGTTCCTGAGGTGCTCACAACCCCCTTTTGGATTGCTGTGTGTTTGAGCAGCGTCAGATGGGCACATTTCTATGTGCTCATGTGTGTGTGGGTTTGGTTTTGTGGGGCGGATCTTATACTGAGTATATGAGTCAGAAAAAAGTTCCAGCAAATTTCCCATGTATCTCATTAATGCAGATACCAACACTTTCAGAGCATGGAAAAATAACCAATACCAGTACCAATACAATTACAGCGACATTTCAGAACAGTGCCATTTCTTAAATGGACAACAGACCCTGTTCATGGGAACCCAACGTCATTTGGTTCCATGGGGGTTTACATAAAAATGTTGGGTGGAGTTTAATCTTCGGTTGACGTATTTCCATCGCAGCTATTAGTTGTTGGTCGTCAATAACCGCAGGTGCAGATACAGCTGCTTAACGCCCGTCTCCCTTTGCCTGCATCTCTGTGAACCTTCTTTTCCAATATCATATGTACGGAGGCCTGCAACTTGCTTGCTTGATGCTCCTGCACATTCATCCATGTTCACACGCCGGGTAAACTGGAGGCTTGTTACCCGTGGGCCAAGTTGAGCTTGATTTTAACGTGATACCTTCCGTGAACTTTGAGCTCTGGGCTTCGACAGCTCGGAGCTTTCTCCCGTTTACAGTTGTTGAAAATAGTTTGTCTCTTTCATCCTCCTCCCTTTTAAGTCACACTTCTCTGACACCAAAGATGAGATGTAAGCCACAAGTGTTCTCTCCCTGTAATTTTCCATGTCTCCCAAAGCACAGAGCATGAGCAGATGGAGTTCAGCTCTGTGTCCACATGTGTGCACGCGCCAAGATTTCTGTGTGTGTTGCAAAATTAATCTATTCAGCTACTTTCGGAATCTCTCATGTCGATTTACCTTCCATTCATTTTACCCCTACGTGTACCCCTACGTGCCGTGGTGCGATGCTGCAACCCCTGAAATTTTGGAGCCTTAAAAGGATCTTGATGACTGAATGCAATTCCTCAAGCTCACTCCCCAACATTTTCCCCTTCTGTCCCCACCCATCCCGTCCTCTTCAGCGGAGGTCAGGGGGACCTGGCAGGTGATTCCTTGTTACATCCCTGCTATACTTTGTGGGGACAGAAACAGATCATGACCCCTTCTACCCAGCCTCCCTCCACACACACACACACACACACACACACACACACACACAATACCTCCCAGCCAGACATCCCTGTCTTGTCCCAGCTAGCTAGCGGCTGCAGAGCGAGGGAATAGGAGGCCCCACCACTGGACCAGCTGTTCCAGACCCACTCGCCGCCCTGGGCCCCACATTCCCTCATTCAAGGGAGCTTTGTAGTTCTGACATCTTGGAACAGTTGAGCAGCTCAGCTTCTAATGCTGCTGTAATGGTGAGCGAGAGAGTTTGAGGGAGGGAGGGAGGGGAGGAAAAAAGAACGAGGCAGGCTTTATGTGTGCTTGCTTGTTACGCTCCATCCCGCCACTGCTCCCTCTCTCTCTATCCCTACAGGCCTCTCATCTTGAATCCCTTTACTGTACTTTTACCAGGCAGCTACGTTTGGATGTTTATTAGTGACCTCCCATTTAGACTCCACTACACAGCCTTTTATGCTATGCCATCCTGTCTTGTCACAGCTTTACAGTGTTAGTCTTTCATTTTCCTTGTATCGTAATGTTCCATACGGTCTTGTATCAAGCTCCAGTCTTTTCCAAACCCAGACAGTCTGAGCCACACTGTGGTGTACTGTGTTTGTACCAGGCACCTACTGTATTTCTAGGAGTCTGCTAGACTCCTGGTTAGATCATACTTGACTGCACTGTGCCACACTGCTGAATTTGCGAGCAGTGGCATCCTGACTGTGTCCCACAACCGTTTCGGCAGCGGTTAGGACATTAGCCGGGATGCACTGGTGTTTGAGCGCATCACCAAAGTCACTGTTTTTCAGGTTGGCAGAAACATTCCAGTAAAACGATGTTCTCTGCCGCTTGAACCCCCTCCTGAGATGTGTTCACCCAATGCAGCCCTGTTGAGCGTTATCTTCTTTAAATGCACCCAAAGGTTTCCTGCTGAATCAAAAATGACTTTCTCACTCAGGTTTTGAAGTTCAGTATCATCATCGAGTGCCAATGCTTTAAGCCAGTCAGGAAAAGCGTGCGCTCGTCTTTGCTTTGCCAAAAGGCGCATTTCACCTGGCAACGGCCTGCTGTTGTTTGCACTAAAATGCTTTCGAACGAACCGTAATCCCTTCATTCCCAGAGCTCATTCCCAAATCTCATATCACAACTTATAATATGGATGATTGGCAAAGTTCCCCTGGTGCTTAGTTTTAGCTCCCCGAACTCCAGGACTTTTGCCAGTCTTGCACTTTACATGGCCTCATTTCTCCTCGTTGACATGCCATTCAGGAAAGGCCAGTTTTATGGGGTAATCAAGAAGGTTTATCTGAGGTTATGGAATTGTAGATCTCAAGACCAGACTAATTGCTCTCTCCACTCCCTTGTCACAGTGGAAGGGCTATTTGCTCAGGCCACTTATCCGACCATTGCAATCAGTTCAAGTCACTTTTGCTCCACAAGAAACTTCATAGGAAACTTGGACTGATCAGGTGCCAAGAGAGGTTTAAACAACCCACCCTAAACTAGTGTGGTTCTCACATGCCTGTATTTGTGTATCTGTGCACAAGTACATGTGTTTTCCTGTCTTTCATGGCGGCAAAGTAGTTTGCTTCAAAATAACAGGGCTACTAAAAATTCAAAGAAATCTTGATTTGCAACAAACAAACTGTGCTCATAGCTCGCAGGAACCCTCTGGTCAATGACATGCAGATCTTTTAAATTCCTCTGAGTGCAAGTCCCTCAATAGTTGCACTGATGGAGCTTTCCTACGGAGATAATGCATAGTTTGCATTCCACTGTCCTGCGTTTGCAATACTGGATTCAATGAATATCCTCTTGTTTGAATTTAATAAGCAGGAGAAAAAGGGGTTTGTAAATGAGAAAAACTGAATAGAAAGAAGGACGAAGCAGATGAGATGTTTCCTTACATGTTGTAGTACCTCCTGGTCACCTTAAGATGGAACTGCTGCATTCATTTTAATGCCTTATCTAGTAAGAGTGCGCACATGCCATTATGAGTGTACTGGAATATACAGTTAGTCAAGAAGTGAGTGGATAAAATCCCCATATGTACATGAATAAATGGGACGACCCCAAGGCTTGAAAAATGTGAACGAAAATGTGTCATATTATATCGCTGATGGATTCCAATTGCACCATGACATGCTCAGAGGCTTGCAGGGAATCACTTGTCTACAGAAGGCTTATAGTGACTGTTGAAGAGAAAATACATAATTAGGGTCTAAATCATGGTCCGCTAAGTTCACAAATATTACATCATTCTAATTCATGACACCCACTTATTTGTATTTTTAAACCTAATGTTAACTCTTATCCACTCAATCAATATATTGAACCACTTGTCATAAGCTAAAAGTAGCCAAGCTTGATTTTAACCACCTTCTGTATGGAAGTTCATCATTTGACAAGCCTTTTAATGACACAAAACCAGTTGCATACAACCTTTAAAAAATCCAATATACAAAGAAATATATATAAATAACACAAAATATGAGCAGTTAAATTATGTTTATTTAACCATGTTTCAATCATTAGCCAGCGCTAAAGCAATTACTTGAGCATTAGTTTAGATAAGATAGTCAGAAACGGAATATGAGGTACGTAGCTAAAATAGATTTCCATCTTTGATGAATGTATGATTCGTCTCAGCGATTCAACCCACCAGATGAGATGCTGGGATTCCGTTTCCCTCAGTCTGAGTCTTAACTGTTTAACTAAGTGGAGTAAAACGCTTGCAACCTATTAGTGATGTGCTCACTCCATTGAGACCAATTATCTCCACACATTGTGGCAGGTGTAAAAGCACGAAGAGTGAGCTCATAAATGCTGAGGCAATTTAACTGTCCAAACATAATTGATTTTCTTTTAATATTCACTATGGCTGAAGCCGAAAAAACATAATAGATCTTAAATTCCACCATATGGCACGACGGCTCAACCACCTGTGCTGCTTTGGCGGAATTTCTTTTGGTATCTTAATGCTGGTGGTGATTGTAATGACACAAAGAAAAAACATGGCGTCAGACTTAAGGAGTGAATACAATGTATAGAAGTGTGTTTACATTTGACATATGTAGAGAATTTGACAACAATGCTTAAAAATGTTTAAAGCAGTTGGGAGTTGTTCTTGGTTTTCTTTGTGCAAAAAGAAAACAGGTCAGAAGTACCTAAGAAAACCAGTTGACCTACAGAGCTTGATTATTATTATAATAATGATGAGAATAATAATAGATATTTTGAAAATACTATTAGCCAAATAACTGGGTGGTAATAATAAGGACAAAATTAAATATAGCATAATATAATTGTATAAGATGTAAGTGTGACCTATGGTAGTCATGAGGTTCCTTACAGGGCTACGGTAAGATTTTTACCTGGGTGTGTTTGAAAAGCAAGAAGAGTATAATGTTTGTGCAGATTTTTTAAATTAATTTTTAAGAGCCAGTTGTTTTAAAATAGTGTTCTGTAGTGTTTTATTGTGCAGTGCATAATGTAGTTTATGTTGTGTATTATATATTACATACAAATGAATTATAACTCATGAAGATGTTTTTCAGACATATGAGTCAATGACTTTTGGTTTAATAGTTGACACACATCCAGGAATCGACGCTAAAATCAAGGACTCCTCCCCAGTTCCAGATGAGTCCTTCCTGCATTTCAGTCTGATGTAATCATTTATGTTTGTAAATCAATGAGAAGCCCTTCTCTGAAAGGATGTGAGTATGAGTTAGTTGAACAATGTCGATGGGTGTTTTTTTTTCCTTTTGCTGTAACTGGGAATAAATAAAAAGCTGTTGCTACCGATGCCTGCTCTCTGCCTGCGTGCTTAGTACGCAGTGACTGAGCCCTGACCAATTAAGTGTTATCTATGTGTAATTATTATTGCCATCCATGAATGACAGCTGACAGCTGGGTAGAAATGTTGATACCAGTGTCTCAAAGCTACCTGTTTTCATTCTAAGAGGGAGTTTGGTTGACATAATATTCCGGTTGTACCCGCCGTGGTAATGTCCTGATGGTAATACTGGTGATTCCAGTGTCGAATGGAGGCTGCAAGATGTTCAATAAAAATGGCAGACAATAGTGGAGATTATCCGTGTCTTGTGCCATGCTTCATTGTGAGAGGTGTGATGATCGTTGACTATGACCACATTGAATGGTGAGTTGTAATAAGAGTTCTATTTACCAAGAAGAAATGACTCCCATGCACAACATTCTTTCAAGGGTTATGAAAAGAAACGTCTAGTTAATGGACTTTATCCAAAGTCTGTTGGATTGGAATTATGTTGCTGAGGTGGTTTCTCCGGGACAGACTGATGAGATTGAAGAGTTGTAGATGTTCGTATCTTTAATTGTGAAGGATGTTTGGCTTGATTATTGGACATATGACTGATTTGAATATGGGATATATGAATATAATAATATATATATATATATATATTATTATATATATATATATATATATATATATATATATATATATATTACTATATTACTATATTACTATATTAGTCCATAGTTAAAGGTGTGGGTTGGATCTTTGTCGGCTTTGAGGAAAATTAGGATAACAGCTGTATTCACATGTGTAGACACAGTCCCTATTTGAATAAATGCAGCATATAAATTAAATGAAAGAAGGTAATATTGGTCTCCAAAAGTGTTGGAATTCAGCTGAGTGGCCATCAGAAACAGGTGATTCATTGCTGGTGCCTTCCTAACTTTAGGGAAGCACTCTTAGATATTGGGGTGGTATAAAATGGCGAAAAGTACTTTTGCATTCTGAAATGAGTTGTTATGGGTTGAGCCTTTTCATTGAGGCCCACAGGTGTGCAGCCATCTGGGCTGTAACCGTTAAACCAGTCTTCCTTGAAAGATTCTCGTCTCTGCCAGCCAAACCAACACTTCACTTTGACACAGTTACACCTTTGCACATTCAAGGCCTAATAATCTTGACTATCCCACTCCTCTTGTACCCCGCGTGGAATCTACTGTTAGTTCGCGTGCAGGAGCTTTTCCGACGGATAGAAGGGTAAATGACGATGAGTCGTGTGAAAGCATGTGTTTGCATGCACTCGACAGGCCCATTGTATGTGTGGTTTAATGTAAAACTCAAGCTCCATGTTTACATTTTAGTTTGGACTGTCGTTGCTAGGCAGATGTGAAAAAATATGATGTCAGTTTTTTCTTTTTTTTTTTTAACCACACCTTTCACAAGAACACCACATGATCAATTTCTAACTTTGCTTTATGAGTCAGTATTTTTTGTAGGACACTGTTCTTTTTACACTCAGTTATGACATTTAGCTTAAAGCGTTATAGATAGATGATCTGAAGTCATTTTGACGGTTTCCAAGGCATGCATAGCTTTAATACCACATAGTTATGCAGAATGATCTGTTGCAAGTAATTCTCGCCTTCATGGTTGTCACAACACATATAACCTAAAAGTGGATGCTGTGTGTGTCAGAGGCAACAAAGTAACTATAAAACACAGAATGGAAACACAGTTGACGCACTGAAGACTACGTGCACGTCCTGTTCTTGGTACTCATTTTTTGGAGATTTCTAGGAATGTGAGGAAACTGGTGTTTTTGGTTGGTTCTATTTCCTGTTTAGTTGGGGTTTTTTGTATAGCTGGTTATAACCAATAACGCTGTGCAACTGTTATTGCCACTCCTTTTATGAAGGTGCTCGTGAGTATAGATTTGGTGCTGAAAGTTTAAAGGATTAGTCCAATATGTTTATATGTTATGTTATACTCATGTATATATATACTATGTATATAATGCTATTTATCAATCTTTATTCTCTCTCTCTCTATCTAACTCTCTCTCTCTCTATATATATACGTATATATGATATGTCTGAAATGATTCCAATAGTAAAGAATCATTCTAGAAAATAGTTTCCCTAACATACTCAATCTACAGAAAAAGCGGAACTCGCATTTATCACATTCCCTGTAATATTCAAATATTCAACATCATAGCAGTTGTTTTTGTTTAATCCAAGCAACTGTCTGCCATGTTGGTTTTTATGTAAAAACAGAATTACATTATTTATTTAAATCATTTCCACAAATGCTAATACAACTCAAGTCTATCAATATTGCTTGTGCCCCTAATGTGTATTTTTTCATCAATGAATAAGCAATGACTCTCCACTCTTCCTTTGTGCAAGAGAGAAAAAACTGAAACCTGGAGAATCGGACTCAGACTTGAAACTTCATCAAAGGGTTTGGGAAAGACAATTTCTAAACCTCTTTTTCTTGTATTTTATTTTCGTTATTGGTCACAATGTGCTTTTGCAAGGTCAACAACACCTTGTGAGTGTGCAGTGAACAGGAGTCATTGAGCGTTTTGAGGTTCAGGCACAAACACACACAACCACTGTAGTGATACAAGCATCATCTCCGTGCCTCACGTGTTCACCATCATTTTTGTTTCTCAAACATTTTTCATTCCAGTCCAGGGGTAATTGTCATCACCATTGAAGGACTCCCCGGGACAACTATGCTGTTTGTATTGATCACTCGCATCCACCATAGCAGTCTAATACCAAATGACTGTGGGAGCTTGGCACAAATCAACGAGTTTGTTTCCTGTTCGTCTGTCTGCTAATAAAACATAAATGGTGGTTTAATAAGTAGATTCCCATTTTTGGCAGTTACATTGCTGCCCGGAAGGACAACCGTGTGATTATTTCATAAGAGACTCTTTCATTAGATATCTTGCTACATATCGAAACAACACAAAAAATAAACTGAACAGAGGAAATGATTAGGAAATAGTGTGCTAAAGTTTCCTGTTGGACACAAAATGTAGGATATGACTTCACTGATAATGGGTGAAGTAACAATAGTTGCCAACCATACAAGAAAATGAACATGAAATCCCTGAAAGCCAAAGGGGATTTAAATGAGATTTAGTTTCTATGTAAAGACGATGGTGAATTGCGCATTCAGATCTTTTACAAATATTAAATGTAAAAGTATTAGTTACGAGTAAAAGACTTCGTCAAGTTAAAAATGATGTGCGTCAAAATACAGACAAAGGATCAAGAGTGAAATGAGATATTTCAGATCAATACATAGTAAATAACTGAATAATAATCCATCAATGTTAACACTGCTTTAATGTTGTAGTTGATTGGGGTTGAGCAAATTTGAAATACTTCAAACATACATGGTCAAAATTGACCATTGTGTTTACTTGTGTGATTGTTCATGTAACATTTCGGCCAACGTGATACTAAAACAGCAAGTTTTTCCCTCTCATATTACCAACCAGGCATGATGCAGAGCCAGCGTGTTTCTGCAACAGAATTGTGACATACGATGATTATGCACAAGAACTAGATGCTCTGTGTTTAGTGTTTGTAGCAAAACACATTTACATTTACAACACCTGTCCACAGGAGGATTTTTTAAAGAATATAATTAGATAACAAAAACAGAACAAGAAGATCATCAAATACGTATATAGATACATACATACACACAGTACAAGTGTATTCCAGGAGTGTTAGTTGTGACAACAATGTTGCTTGTCTTTTAACTGTGATTTGATACCTAAAAAAACATTAAAATTACGTTGCATTTTCAATTCTTTTGGTAGACGGTTTCGAAGTTTTGCTCCTCAAACGGAGAAGACTGTCCAAATGGGACACATATTGGATCCATGGTATTATTTTATTCATTCATTATATTCGATATTCACGTTTTATTAATTTAGGATATTTAAATTTTTCATTTCAAGTAATTATTGCTATTGGGTAGTTTAAGATCATTATTCCGTTGAAGATGTATATTTTGTATAAACAATCAAAATCTGCAAAGTAACATGAGTTAACAAAAACATGTCACAACAGTATGCACCTTTCGAACTTCCCTCAGTTATTGTCTGGTTACATTCCAACGTTGGGTATTTGTGCTTCAGTTCATCAGGACGCTTTGTCTGTGATTGCACTTTTATAAATTCAAAATGCTCAAATCCACCTGGACAGAGACCACCTATTGTATGTTCATTTCCACATGATTGGATTTCAGGATAGCATTCATCCAAGAATGTGACTCCGAAACGAGACACCTTGACGAGCCGTTGTGTGTGGTGTAATGACGGTGAGCAGCAGGCCTCCGGTTGAGCTGCCGACTGAGGGTTTGACAGTACACCCGGTGGGGTAAACCGGGATTGGAGAGGGGAAAAGTGTGTTTTCTATGTTGTTAGAGGAGGACTCCCCCGCGTTAATCACAAATAATAGTAAATAACAAGGAACTTGCTCACTTGAACTTTGATCAAAGTTGGTCTCCCATGCAATATTGCCAACTGAACCTTTTAATTGGTCTTCAGCAAGTCTCGGGAACGAGGGCAGACACATTCTGAGACTCCTTAATCCTGCCCTGTCACTCAGGGTTCTGGGCGAACCGGTCATTAGAAGTGTTTCACTCTCCACTGGTAACAGGGCTCGGGGGGGGAAGTTGAAAAGACCAGCCGATTAAATCAGATGCTTCCTGAAAGTCGACAACTGAACTTGTCATTCATAATAAAGGCCGGCGTAGCTCTCAACCAACACGGAGGACATAACACGTCCACCACTTAGGAGCCACTGACCGTTTCAGGCTTTCCAAAGCGAGGTTGGCTTAATAACAACAAAGTGAATAACTGACGTATAAGTGGAGAGAGTATGCAAAAGATGTGCGGTTATCGGGGTGATGTCAGAGTGATGCCTTTGTATTCTCAGCAGTCTGTTGAATGACGCAAGTGTGTAAATTCTACGCCGTATGTAGCTCGCTGAAAGTGAAGTATGAAAACACTTGTCACTGTGAAGCAAATATTATTACTACAATCTAAGTTTTTCAAGTTATGAACAACCAAGTGAAAAAAAGAATTCAAATTGAACATATAGCTTCCCATCTGTGTTACCTAATGTGACTTCTTTTTGACCAATTTGAGTTTTCAGACTTAGGGGAAAGATAAAAGGGAGAAAATTGGTCCAAAGTGGTGTGTGGTCGTCCGGTGACAGTTGCCGTGTTACTTATGTATCAGTCTGCCGCCCTTGTGCAGCGGGGCTGAGACACGGCCCGGGTCTTCGGAGAATCCCATCAGCCGGCGACTCCGATTTTGGAGCCATCTGGCACCCCAATGCCGCGGCTGTGCAGCTACCTTGTAACTGCGGTCGGGGACGCTTGACTCGTGCTTTCAAGGTCACGACCCCCGGCTCATTTCCTTCCAGGCGGCCATTCTGACAGCAGGGTTAAGTTTATATGATACCCCTGGATAAGTGCTGCTTGAAAGTGCCAAGTTTCTGGAATCGGCCATCTCAGCTTTGATACTCTGGTTTCTGTTATGACCCCAATCCATCCATATTGGCCCTCTGTCCATCTGGACGGGCCCCACACACATAATCAGTACCTGAATTCCCACCCCAACAGGAAGTCATTTAGTCACAGATTGCATATTGTTAGTTTCTTATCATCCAATTCTGCATATGGCCATCATAGACCATGACGCGTTTAGTCCAACCTCTAAAGTTGCTTCTGAATGAGAATATAAAATAATATATAACTGTAAATGATGTTAACAAGCATTTCATCCAGGCGTTTACCTCAGTTGAAATGTATGTACCCCGATGAGTTTAGTAAGTCCATAATTACCATCCTCCAACATTTGGATGCTTTTTTTTTTTTGTTCTGTGTGACTGTGCACAAAATAACTGTCCCCTGAGAGCTGCCCTGGAATTTGTTGAATCTTTGAACCCTGTGCACAGCCGGCTGGTTTCACAGGCCTGAGGAATCTTTCAGTGGCCGTTGGTGCCAGGAGGAGGGCATCAGGTGTCTGACCAAAGCCGCATTTCAGCCTGATCTGGCTGCCAGTGGGTTTTCGAGGAATGAAAAGGCCGGTTCAATTTCACAAGCGAAGACTACGTAATTGAAAGGAAGATTAAAAGCCAACAAAATGTATTTTATATTAACGCAGGTGTGTAGATCTACGTGTTTGTCTATTTCTCTGAGGGAGGTGTTTTATGTGATTCCCGCCTGTTGTCCTTGATACACTCGTCCCTCTGATACAAGTCAGCTGGTCACCAGAACTGAGAGGAGGACAAGGCCGACTGCAGCATCCCCCTTACTGTGCCTCCTGTCCCATTCCCCATGAAGGACTGCAGCCCTGGAACGGCGGAGTGTTGACGACAAGGGCATAATTGGATTTGTGTGCATGACTAAGGAGGGAATTGTGAGCACAACAGATTATTTGAGCATGGAGGAGGACTTGTGCGAGCCAGCAATACAGATTCTAATTCTCCTATCAATGCTCACGCTCACTTTTGGCCGACTGAATCCACTGAACGCAAACTCAAACCGAGGGCAGGGCATCCTCTAACAAATTTTTAGAGGGGGGGGTTTGTCCTATTGGACCCTTTCTTGTACTTTCAAAATAAGAGCTGAGGCCGTGGCTTTTTTTAACTTCTAGATAGTGACAAAGGAGCAGCATCAAATTAGTTTACCAGCTATACATCATTATGTCAGTGTTAGATTTGTGCTGAAATTGTGAATAATTTGAACAGATCAAAACATTACAAACATGAATTCTGTCATGTAGGATTCAAACACACAGCATCTCAAATATGGTGCAAATGTGTAACCTATGATTAAAATGACCCCCCCAAAATTTTGCATCAAATAACAAGCACCCCATCCAGCTGCAGCAGCACTAGCGGTCTTTCTGCACAATATTCGTGCAGCTGCAAACCTGTCAGCACACTGTCTCATTTTTATCTATAGAATAAACACATTTACAGGAGAAGTTCCTGTTTATTCTTTTTCTCCTGTAGAGGAAGACACATTTACTTCGCCAAAACCAAGACACACCTTGTTTTGTAAGCTCCTTCTCTCCTTTTATAGCATTCATACGTTTTATGTGGTATCGCTTGGGCAGGCGGCAACTAAGAAAAAACCCCGTGATAGTTTGGGCTGTGGCCCATCAACAGTTTCTTAGAATTGAATGTTCACTCTTTAACCTCAGATGAAGATTTTTTCACAATACATCTTTACAATGTATGGAAAAGAGCCCAGTATTTAATTTAAAATTAGTATTTCTTTTTTCATATAATTATGTTTAAAAAAGACTGAATGTAATCGGACATCGTTGGTGATTCAAGTGCAAATAATATATAATAATTGTTATTTGAGGATGTTACTCAATCATGATGCAGTCAGATATATCATTTATAAATTAATCAATTTAAGGTGATGAGCAGCTGGCTAAGGTCACTATAATATAAATTTAAAACTGAGATGCTAGGTTTTTTCTACATTGGTGCTGAATAATTATATCCATATTTCCATTTTGAATATATGTCTGGAACCGTGATCTGATTAACTTTTATTCCTATTTATGATTATTGTTAATATATATATAATTATTTGTCTTAATGTAAGTAAAAGCCTGATTTATATACTATTTAATTTTCTTTTTTTGTGTCATATCCAAATCAGAGATAACTTGAACGTTACTTTATTCTATGTTTACATTTCTGTTCTGGAATGTGGCACATATTTGATAAGACAATGCCTCACCTGCATATTTTGCAACAGATTCGTAAAAATATTAAAGAAAATGTTTTTTTTGTGTGTGTTTTATCTGTATTTTTTTCCTAGTGATGAGGCCATGTGAAAACGCGGTTATGTCTGATGCGAGCGCTGACGCAGGGATGGCATTCATGAATTGGTTGAGTGTGAGAGACTGCGAGTGGTAGCCACCTTAAGCACAGTGTCATGACTTAGGGATGCTATCGGGGATAGCTATAACATGATAGCCTGGAGGCCAAGGAGGAGGAGTGAAATGAATGGGTGGGCACATGGTTTTACCTGTTCAAACCCCAAATCGTTGATGAGGATGAGTGGTGTTCCTGAATCAACGTTATTATTTCGAGGATATGGCAGTTAAATCGGCATTTAACTGCATGTTTGTTAATATCCTTCTTAAACCTTTGATCTTCCATAGTTCCATGAAATTGTTTTTCTAGGTCTTATTTGTACTGAACATGATTTTTCATTGGATCCACAAAGCCATGGTTTGGATAGTTTATCCAGTCCTATTGATATCAAATATTCTGATGGAAATTTAAGTTGAATGAGGAGCAACAGAGCTCAGAGGCATCACCCTGGAACAAAGGCTTTGAATGTCGAGTCTGTCTGACTTGTTCAGAAGTTCAGTCATTCCGCATTCTTGACTAAAGGATAAATCAGCCCTAATCCCCTTTACCAGGTAAAGTTGGCAGTGAAGCCAGGAATTCCTGCGGCATACCGATTTGGGGAAGTTGCTAGGATTTGGATGGACGTTTTGAACAATAGAGCAACAATAGAGTTCCCTCATTCAAAGACAAATAGGGTTTAAGTTTGGTGAGAAAGTCCTGCCACCACTGAGGTACCATGAGAGAGCGAGAGAGACCGAGAGAGAGAGAGAGAGGGATGCCAATAGAGGTGGTTGTGGAAGGTGAGGGAGTTTGTCGTTGATCTCATGACAGGCAGGCAATAATGCGAGCTTCCTGCCAGGGGCAGACTATAGTAACAGCAGGCTCTACAGCAGCTTACCTGGCCATCAAACTGAGCCAATGACCTGCCAGCCTGCCTTCCAATAGTCTGATGTCAGGGATCAGGATCAGTCCGACAAGAGTGACTTCAGAGTCACAGAAGGCAGCGTCTAGCTCCTTTATCTGCCTCCATAATGCTGCCAAAGACTCAGGCCTCCGCCGAGGTGGAGCGGCATTACTGACCTGTCCTGCTGCTCCTCTCAGGCCCAGTGGATTAGCTGTGAAAAGGCCCCTAGAGAAAACCGGTGGGTGAAATACACTGGCCTGTTATTGTCCCGTCTGTCGGCTGGGCTGTGGAGCACTGACTTTAGCCCTCTGTCAACTACGCCGGGTGAAAACCCCTCAACAAAAGCCATTCATCTGTTGCACTGTACATGCCAAAGGGCTGGCATTCCTCTTCACGAGTTGTTTTGTAAGCCGCATCTGTCTGTCTGTCTCTGCAATTACAAGTCTGTTAGGAGAAGAATGGCTTCTGTGCAGCTGGGGTTTTCTGCATTTGCCGAGTAGATCTGATTAACCTTCTGTCTGCTCATTACTGACCATTGGCCAGACATGGTTATATGCGATTCAGTCCCCAGATTAGTTTCTTGCTTCTACAAGAGCTGCACTATGCAAGGTCACATACTCTGTGTGCAGTTCTTTGTGCGAGTTCTCTAAGTGTTATTATATCTATCCGGTTTATCACCTATTGCATTAGACTTCTCACATTATACTGGAATGGCGTCATTACACAGTTAAACTACTTTTTTACAAGTTAATATGAGCATTTTTGTAACAGTGAAGAGGATTAAATATATGTTGTAGCGTCTTAAATAGGTCTTGTATAGTTTAAATCTTCATTCTCATGAATTCCATATGTGTGTTCTTATCATGATCATCACACATCATGATTTACTGCAGTATCTGCGTCAAATGCAACTGGAGTGGTGCTTGAGAAGTTATAATTCCTTTCATTAGAAAGAATGTAAAGAATTTGTCAGACTACAGAGCAGTCACATGGGACTTTCAAGCTCTCAAAATGTACAAAGAGATCAATTTTCAACAAGAGCATCCACATGGTAGTAGAAGTTTTCAGAGTTAGTTTATGGTAGTTTTTTTGGATGGCCCCTTACCCTTGGGGCTGATGCCTGTTCCCATAGTAGTTAAACGCTTTTTTTGTGTGGTTCATAAAACAAGAAGACTATGAATAGATAGCTTTATCCAATATGGATGTTCACATTGTTTAACATAAATATGAAAATCACAAATTTCCACAGTTTGGATTAGATGGCAAACCATCCGCCCCCCCCCCCACACCCTCCCCCACGTACTGTTATGAATTAGATCTCATTCCAAGTTCCAAATAGAAGCCATGGACCCCCTAGAAATGTGTTTTTCCATCAAGCTCACTGCAGCTATTTATACTTCACCATTTCCAATTGTGTGAACACTTGCATTTAGGTATCTCTTAGTTGACTTTCTTACCTGGCCCTTGCCACAACGACAAAAATGACGACGTCCTGAGGGAACTGTATCCGGTCAGGTTTTCTCTCAGGGGCCCATCATTGTCTCCAGTGGTTGCGATCAGCTCCGCCAGCTGTGCTGCGTTCGGAACTGGAATCCCTTGTTGAAAGTGTGCTCAGAGAAGAGGTGTTGTCATCATGTCCAGATGCCGCCTGCCAACCTGTATCAGACCAAGTTATTCCTTATCAGGTTATTAACACTGGGTGTAAATCCAAACTTGCTAAATCGTGACATGAAGTAAAATATGACTCCTGCTGCCTACGCTTGGTGAGCATGGGTGCTTAACCAAATCGCTTTTGTATTTAACTGAAAAGACAATGTCTTCTTGGACAGTGTTTACATACATACATGTGTAGGACTTTCGCACCACACATTGGAGTTTCCCTGCATCTCGACTGTCCCAGATGCTTTCAAACTATGAGTGTTTCATCATGACCATGACCTTCTCTTAACTGTACCTCTTTCACAGGTTTTGCGATGCAGTGATACAAACAAACGAAAAGGTCTAACTCTGTGAGAAGGTCAGGTAAAGGTGAGTCTGATACCCCAAGCCTACACCTTGGCCTTGTGGTCATTTTGAATCTTCCCTGCTGGTTTTCACGCTGTCCCACCTACTGTACCACTGTGTGTGGGTGTGTGTGTGTTCCTAAAGAAAGTATGTGTGCGTCGGTCACGTGTCACCCAGTCCCACGCGAAGCACTCCGTTCCCACACAGTTAAAGAAATGCTGCCCAGAGGTCGGTGGCCCATTACCAACCGGCTCACCGTTTCAGCGGCTGGAAACCCCCCTGCGCACAATGAGGCCAGATATGATACCACAGCACTGCAGGCGAGGGAGGGAGCTAGGGACAGTATTGATACTGCAAGCACTTCGTCTGGGAAAATCCTCAAGGGAACACAACCAATTGTTGTTAATTGTATGGTGCAGCATTCAATCCCAAGTGATGCTGGTATGTGTTACTTGTTTTGAATTGGGGACACAAGCATACTTGCTCACGAGCAGTGCTTGGGTTTTCTTTTTGTGACTCATTTTGCTTTCGGGGCCTGCTCGTTTTGTTCAGTTGGGGTTGTGTCCATCTTGATCTGAAGCTCTCGTGCATCAACATGGCACGTTTATATTGCACACCAATTACCAATTTCCTAGTGCACACACACACACACACACACACGCACATCTCTTTTTAATTTGACTTGCAGGGCTTTCATCTTTAATGTGCATTTGAAGGACAATATGGTGATACATTTAAACATTCTCATTTGTATTGTATTTCAGCAGCGGTCTAGAACATATAGTGTGTCCTTGAGGATCATTGAAAATGTATTGCCTTTGGAAAGCATTGTAGCAGCCATCTTTTTATGAATAGTCGTGTGCCATGCAAAAGACAGAAACACGTATTAAACGTATTTTCAGCCGTAGTAAAATGTCTTCTCTCTCTTCCCACTGAAAACTAAAAGGGTGGCGGCAGGATGATTTGGGGATAGTTGCCGTTGACAGGACACGTGCTGTTCAGTCGTGGTGGTCCTCTGGGCACAGACAAGGTGTATTCCCAGTTAGCCAGTGCACTGTGTAATAGAAGGGCAGAAGGAAACCAGAGAGGCAGAGTCCAAAGGGAAAGATCCACGATGCAGCCACGGGGACGATGTGTTTCCCTGGGCAGCATGATAAAGCTCTCAGTAGGACGACGTGGTTTGAATGCACTTCAGAAAGACAGGGGGAGAGATGTACAGCCCCGTATGCGTCTACTCACCACATCATATTTCCACCGCTATGAATGAGGGCCTCACACAGACAGCCCCCACTGCTGTCAGACAATCAGAGCCAAAACCTTTCACAACACGTCTTCCACACAATGCAGCGAAAAAGTCTTTCTCGGGTTTGCACCGAGCAGAAGCTTTAGGGAGGACAGGGTCTGTCTTCAGGCTGTAAGAGCTTCAGAGAGCTTTGGAAAAAGAGAGATGGGTAGCTTTTCTCAGAAATCTGGAGAGTTGGAGTGTCACATTACACTCGGCCCTTCATGTGGTCTCAATCGCTTTTTATACCATGTTTGCAAAATGGTCTCCTGCAAAAACTGGTTTTGCTTTTGTTTTTCTGACTGTCTCTTTGTTCAGATGAACATTACGAAACAGTCGAAGGTGCGATGGCGACAGAGGTTGGAGAGAGGTTGTGTTCGACTGGTATGATCAGCACCGATTGAAGCGGCAGTGTGTGAGCATGACAGATATCATACGTCCTCAACATACTAAAGCGGTGATAGAACGCGACGCTGTGAACAAGGGGCCAAATAGGCCAACAGCCAGATAAAATATGCCTCGTTTCTAATGACAATTAACTTGGTGGCCCAAAGCCAAAGAACTCAAAATGAGCACTAAAGTTTCTTTAGACGATAACATGCACAGACTTTGTAATTGTTGCAGTCTGACCCACAGTTTTGTTGACGATCATTTGTCTGTTCGGTCATTACAAAATTTTATTATTTTAAAATCCGAAAATGTAATTTTTTTGTTCCAATGATCATATTAGACTGACTGTTAAATTCACTTGGAAAAGAGTATTTTTCCTTTACCGGATCCACTTCTAATTATTAATCTTGTTTAATACCAACTTTGTTACTGTTTATTTTTCAAGCCTTTAAGCAATGAAAACTAGAGACCATTGCACCAGATGCCAAGGTCCTGTGGCTGCATCCGATGAATTAATATCTCGCTGACACCTTGGTCAGTGCTGGTAGGGAAACACCAATAGATTACGCTGAGGCGATGCAGTGCTTTCATTACACTTAAGTGATAACACATCAGTTCGAAATAGGTTGGCTATTTTTTTATTTCACCCATCACTTCACAGGCATTTAGAAGGATGATGCAAAAGTTTCCCAAATTGTGTATGTTGATGACTTTTACAGTACTTCCTTTCACTTTGTGTACCCTCCCCAGGCCAACTTTTAAGGGGAATTTTCGGTCACTAAGCCTATTTAAAGCTGTCGTTTGTGGGGTTTTTTGTGTGCAAGCACCGCCTGTTTTTGACAGCATCTGTATCCATTGTTCCCGATATGTGAAGCACTGTTGTCTGTAGTCTAATTTTAATCTCAAAAGAGTTACATGCCAGCTGCAGGCGTTAGCAGTCCTTGAGTCTGTAACGTGCCGCATGTGCATTTCAACCGATTGTTCACTCCTCACTGTCCCCTGTTCTTCTCCCTGCTTCCTCAGGTCTTCTCTTGACTACGATGCGCTAACTTCTGTGTTTCAGTCCTCTCTCAGTCCTGAGCATACCCATCTTCGCAGCTCCACTGAACCGTTTACCTTGTCTCTCCCCAATCTGCA
Source organism: Pungitius pungitius (assembly GCF_949316345.1). Classification (NCBI taxonomy): domain Eukaryota; kingdom Metazoa; phylum Chordata; class Actinopteri; order Perciformes; family Gasterosteidae; genus Pungitius; species Pungitius pungitius. The sequence goes on from NC_084905.1 coordinate 4,558,676, forward strand.
GTTCACAGTTCACCCGAGCCACCTTACGGTCTCCCCTGCCCCCCCCCCCCCCTCCAGTTAGCAATCCAGTGGAATCCCCTGTTGATAAGGGACAAGAAATATTGCAAGGCCAGAACACGGGCAGGAAGCCCGGCCAAAGCAAGGTACTATTTTGGTTGAGCAGTCCCATTGTCCGTGGACTGTGGACGGCTCACTGCTTGGGGGAGAAGGTGGAGGGTGACAAAGAAGGGAGGAATAATGTACTGTGGGGACATTGCACCACAATGCACGCTCCCGGCTCTATCCTCCTTCCACCAGCTCTGATCATTGAGAGGGCCCTCTGTGCCCCGTTTCAGTGTCGGCAGTCACACTCTGAAACATGTGAAATGGGAGGGGGGGGGGGGGGCGCTCTGTTATGTAACAAGGCCTTCACTAACAGGAGCTCCAATCTCTTAAAGATGTTGTGTGGCAAAGGCGTAGCTGAATTGGACATCCAAAAGCTATTGAAAGAAGCAAGGAAGAGATGATGTCACATTTTTTTCTTGCAGTGGCTATTCCCTTTTGTTGTTTGGCTGTAATGATAACACGTGCTAACAATAACCTCTTTTAGGAAAGGGTGGGATGACATGATGGGAGAAAGGGAATGTCGGCCTTGGACTTTTTATAAATCGCGAGATGTAAATATGGAAAGATTTATGTGGAAAGAGAAGAGCCTGCTTGAAAAGGGAGCCTTCGGAAAATGATGTGATGTCGTATCTTTACAGGCTTGTAGCTGAGTCCCAACTACCCCTCAACTGTAAACAGAGTTTAAAATATTTGCAATGATAAGTTTCAAAGTAGCTTTCTGTTTCATCTTCAAAAGTTTATACAGTATGTTACAGAAATGTCCCAGGCAGACTTGTGAGTGTGTGAACTCTGTGACACCACAAGGCCACAGAAAGAAACGTTGCACACACAGACAAAAAAAAATGGGAGGGGAATCAATACAGGTTACGGGAAACGTGTTCTTGTTTTAGTTTTACTGTTACACATGGTCTCATGGCTGCATCCTCCAAACTGTCAAAGGAGGAGGACCTTTCGACTTTAGATTTGAATCCCTCAGAGACTGCGAGAGCGATCATCTCAGACAGGCGTTAATGTAAAGCATCCAAATACCCGAAACTGCAGGGATCAAATCGTGATGTTCCACAGGCTTAGTGTTGTCTGCTCATGCTATCAACAGTCCGGAAAAATACATCGCTAATAACTGCCTTCAATCCACACAGGCTGCCGAGTTACAACAAGAATGCCAAACTACAGATGATTTTTTAGTTTTCCTACAGGGATATGTGCTGGCTGCATTGACTTATCTCGGATGTTTTCAAATTGCTATAACATTTAAACATTAGATGCTAATCGGGACTGAAGCGGCACAGCAACAAGTCTCAGCTTCTCAGCGTCAACGCAGAAGGCTGAAAAAAACAAACACAACGAAGGTCGCAGTAAATGCTCTGGGCTCGAAGTACGTCATGGGTGGCCCACCACTTTGGGGGCGCTCTAAAGGCCACACACGCAGTTGCAGGTACCTGTGCTGTACCTAGAAACGGCGAAGATGTACACTCATAGACACACTCATGCACACACTCCTAACACTTGCCCTCTCAGACTTGAGGGGCCTCCACGCACGCCCACGCGTTCCTGTTGCTGCACTCGTCTCACTGACTGCTCCGGCTGAGCCACCGAGCCAGCTGGTGATGAAAACACTTCCTCCTCGCTCCTCTCTAGCGCTTAGGCGTGTTTTTGCTCGTACCATCTGCGGCAACTGGCTCGGGCCCGAAGCGTCATGTTACCCACACAACTGGAGAGCTTAAGATCCTGTGGACACACACACGCTGGGCCGAAATCCTGAAAACACACACACACACACACACATCCCATGGCAGTTAAAGTTGTGGCGGCCATTAGATGTGGCGGGGAAGAAGACAGCAGAGAGAGGTTCAGGCAGGAGAGAGGACCAAGTGGTAGAATGTTCATCGATGGAAATACACCAGAGAAAGGGTTTCAGTGTTTTTAGCACTTTATGAAAGAATAAACCAGTACTGGAATTGCTGCTATCAGATAAAGGTGAAACTAGTTAAAAGTTGAGTTCCACAATTATTTTGACTCATTTTCTTTTTTACTGTGAAGAAAATAAAATTTAGCATAACAGTTGTAACAACACCTGGCTCCGCCACCGGTGAAGCATTACCGATCCTCTTCCTATTTGCATCCATTTTTTGCCCTACAAAGTAAAACATAAGCAACTTTGGCCACCCCACAATGTCCAAGTAGTGATCACCAATCAGCTTCATGCGCCAATCAGCTTAATGCACCAATCAGTTTGCAAGGATTTCACTGAGCTATGTGGCACCAGGAGCCTATCATGTATTCTCATGCAATTGAAATATGTATAAAATATATATATATTTTAATTTAATAAGGAATAGGATCAGCTCTTTGAGCCTCTACTTTGATATACTACTACAAAGTGGTACTACAAACTTACAGGTATTTGTACCTTAAATGGGTGCTGGAGGAAAAGTTTCAACCCAAATCATGTAGCATACATCATCTAGAAACTGTGGAGGACCATTTATGTCTTTACAAAATGTAATAGCAATCCATCCATTAGTCAATGATATTTTTTTTTACCGGACCACTGTGGCGGACGGATCAACAGACTAACATTTCCAACCAAATATGTATGCCCCTAGCATGGCTACATGTTTTAACTACTGCTCAGACACGTACAATACAGTGGGTGGCCTCCAATCAGGGGCAAATTGTTAATAAAAATGACATCCTTGAAAGCCGCAGATGGTGTCGAGGAGGGAGCTTAGGAGGAGAGAGGGAAGAGAGGAAAGCGCTCTGGTAAGAGGGGAGGGCAAGACTGGCATGTGGCTGGATGGTATCCTTGGGAAAGTTTGCAACTCACTCTCCCACTCTCTGGATCTTAGCTGGGGACAAATACCACATGGAGCTGAGAGGAAGCCCGCTGGAGTGTGCAGGGCCACGAGCACACAGGAATGTTTCTCTTCAAATGGAAAATGTTCACAGCTGTTAGTCAGGCTATCTCTCTTACTCTGTTTCTCCATCTATCTATCCATCTCTCTCTCTCTGTCTCACCATCACTGTGTCAGAAGCTTGCTGCTATGTTTAGCGCCAAGCTCGAGTGCTTGTGATAAACACTATTTTTAGTTCTGCTGTGGGTCATTTTAGCTTTTTTTGCGGAATTTTGATTTCAATATCCATGCAACATACTGGTATATTGGTTATCCTGTCATGTGGTTTCCCAACAGCAAACCATTCTGGTCCAAACAGATTTGAAAAAACACCCATTGACAATGTGTCACATCAAACTACCGGAAGCCCTTGTCCTCAAAAAATGAGTAAAACAACAACACATTGAGTATCCTGGAGTGAGATGAACCTGATTCGGCTGCACATGAGTTCCATTGGACGGTTTTGGGGCTACGTTGGCTGCAAATGAGCCTGCGCTCAATGGTTTTGATTTTTGGGGCCTTCATCTATTTGCCACACATACATGCAAAGCTATTTGTGTGAGTGCAATATGTCCATCTCGTGGCCTCTTAGGAAGGTCATCCAGGTGTCAGACAACTGCTCAAGCTAACCAGCCATGTTTTTGTCAGTTCTGAAATGAATCAGAGGCACGGGGTCGTCACGGAAACATAGCACCCAACCGCCCGGTCCCCTTAAAGCAGGGGTGTCAAACTCATTTCATAGGGATGGGCAACTATCTTCATTACTTCACCAAAGTAATCAAGCAAAACATTACATTTTTTTCAATGTTTTAAATAAAGCTGTAAAGTACGAAACATAAACCATCCAATTGGTGATGTGATCGACTTGAGTGCTGTGGATCTTAAGCAGTACACAGGATGACCAATGTCGACATAAAAAGCCGTGTTTGTGTGTCTGCCCACCGCTTTGGTGAAGGCAATCTCATTTATAATTCGTTCTTCTTGCCTTTTGAAGTGAACAGAAAAAGAAGTGATCGGTTTAGGGTTCCCTTTCAGCCCATCGGACGAATGAGCAAAAAGTGCTAACCAAGCCTATTCGACAACTATATAAAATACTAAATGTGGAGGTTTGATGGTTCATGCAGGCCGGAGCCCGTCCCAACTCTGGCGCAGCTCACTCTGTTATAAAATGTGTCAAACATTTTCTCCCTCCTATTAATGATGAAAACTGCTGCTTACACATGTTTGTGAAGTTATGTATGTCTGGGCAATTGTCAGATACGAATCCAATACAAAGCCAAAACTACAACAACCTCAAAAATGGCCATGGAGAATTCGTGGCAGGTGTCAAATTGTACAGGTGAACCTAATGTACTGTTACAGCACCCCAGTCTGGGGGAAATAGATGATGTCGCGGTAGTGGGCAATACTTCAGGTTGTCATCAGCTCAATATTTTTGATTGTTTATATTCAGTGCACATCTGCAGTTTATAACACATGTGTTTGGTTTCTTGCTGCCTAATGGAGATCCTGTAACTTTGTGCTTACAGTATAAGAATTCACTCTCCCATGCAAATGACACCCCTGCCTCCACCTACCAGCCCACTATATGTATGTACACATACAGTATATAGAGTTTACATATACAACACCAACCACCCAGAGGCTTAAACCAGGGTTTTCTTTTTTCATCTAAGACCACTTCCCTGCCTTTCGCTTGCTCCTAATGACGACACTCTCTTGGAATTTACTCCTTGTGCTGGCGGTGCTCTCGTAGAGCGAGAGAGAGACGGACTGTTGTTCAGATCTCTGTGTTCTCTGCAGCCACTAACAAGGACCATTTGGTGTCTCCTTTCTCCAAACCCTTCCTTTTGAGTTCTCCTGTTTTTTCTTCTGCCTTTATTCTCTGAGTCTTTTATTTCTTTCGCTCGTCCTCCTTCCTGTCAGGCTTTTTGCAATTTTTAAATCATTTTGGTTTGTAATCATGTTTTCTGTGAGCATCTAGGGGGTGCACATACTCTATCGTGTTGTAAATCTATGTGTTTACCCCCATGTGCCTTTAGCACACATCCACAACTCTGGACGTTGTGCATGGCAACTCTGGGACATGGCTGATGCTGCATGTGTGTGTCCAGATGATATGTGTTAGAGAGACGTGGGGGGGCATGCTGCTGCGTCCTCTGGAAGCCTCTGAAGGAACGGATTCCCCCTCCTCCCTGAACCCCAGCTCGCTCTAGATTGATGGGGGAGGTGTTGCCTCTGCTCACTCATCCATCACATACTTCATTTGGGTTTTAGGGGAAAGGAAAAAGAGAAAAGACCGAATAAAGGAAAAGAGACTTCCAAAAATATCAGTGTTGGGGGCCAGAGTGTTGAGGGTTGCAGACTTGAGTAAGGGGAGGCCCCTTGTCCCGCATGGCTCTTCGCCCCCCACCACCCTCTATTTAAGCAGATGCTGGAAAAGAAGTCTTACCCTTGTGACCCCCTGGCATTCTTCAGTCCCAGCACTGATAACAAAAGACAGATAAAGCCAAATGGGGGGGCAGATTTAGTGAAGATTAGGGAGCAGGTTTGTGATTTCCACCGAGGTTTTTGTTATGTGTGAGTGTGCATGCGCATGCTTATATGGTCCTGGTAAATCTGAGGTGCCAAAGGCAGATTGTTGCATATAGGATGGTCCGAAAGTGGTTGGTGGTCTTTTTTCCTTGCATTCAGGCAGTAAAGGGTTTACCCTATAACTGGACTGTGAGGGCAGAGGATCCCGCTGAGGCTGACGAGGGAAACAAAGCCTGGAGTGCCAGCCTTCTTCTACTCCCCACGAGATGATGAGATTCATGCCGCAGCCAGGGGTGTGAAACTGCTTAACCTACCGCTAAAGTTAGGACTAACCTGTGCTTCTATTGATGGATAAAATAATGCTTATTTTTATTCATATGCCCTAATCAAAACATATGTGATATACACTTATCACGGTACCAAATGACACAATCAAAGACTCTGGAGGTCCAAGAGGTAGTTCTGCTGGGTTGTCATGTTACATGTTGCCTATGCTATGAAGAGTGTTGCTTCCCAAATCATGTTATCAAGGGGTATAAATGGTTCCCTTTTAGACCTAGACATCTGTTGCTGCACACAGTGCATGTACAAGCAAACATTCTCTACGGCTTTGAGGTCTGGCCTTTGTCTGAGGTGCCTATAGGAAAGTTGGACTACTCCGAAGGGACTATCAAATAAAGAAATCACTGTTTCCTTTTAGCATTGCTGTCGAGCTCAGAGGCGGTTTGTGCAGCTTACGCCGAACTAATACGAGCGGAAAAATAAATAAACAAGCAAGGAAGTTATTACCTTCTGAAATTACACATTGCCCTTTTCTCTGTTTAGTTGTGGGTACAAAGACATTAATGCAGGCCTCAGTTAAACTGAGCCATGTTGCTGTTTGTGAATCAATCAGTTTTCTTTTTTTATATTGTTTGTGAGAGACCTGTCTTTCCAGGAAAGACACTAAATAGTGTGACTGTATCATTTTCCCACCATGATTATTCACTTTGCCATATGGCTAAATGAATGAAATAATTCATTTTCCAAATGAAAGCATCCTTGTCCTGAAGGCCCGGCGTATCCATGCTAGTATGTGAGAAGCTTTACCAACTGCAGACCTCACAGAGGAGCCCCCAAAGGCCCTATTTGAATCACAAATGTCTTTCGTTTCCCAATCGTTCACAGGTTTTGGTCAGTTGAGGAATTTTGGGACACATTAAAGCCTGTTGACAATGACTTTCACCCCCGGGGCCACCACAGGGGTCCGCCCCCATACTGACCTCTCCATTGCTGCCCAGTCATCGCAGCAACGGTCCGGCTCCTGGGTTCTGATTGGTTCAACAAAGTACCCAAATACAGCTCAGGGGTCAATGTCTCTTTTCTCTTTGTCACTCGCTTCCTCCTTGCTGCCTTGTTGTGGTTCAAGTCAGGGCTTATCAAAGACAGTCCACTTCTGTCATGTGGCCAAATCATCTTGACACCCATTTAGCATGCTCATCAGAGAACAGTTATGAATATTCAAGATGGTGCCAGGGGCCAGTGAGAGGCAGAAAAGATGAGAGTGACAGATGATGGGGGAGAGAGCGGGGGCGGGGGTGGGGGGGGGGTCCAAGACAGGGGAGAAAGAGAAACTAATAGGAAAGAACAAAACAAAAAAAATTATCCTATCGTGAATTTTGCGATTTGCTTAAGGAAGAAGGCAAACGGCATGTATGCATGTAAATATAGGACGGCATATCAACATCTAAAATTTGACATCAGAGACACTTTGTCCTGTAACTTTTAGTTTGTTTGATAACGAAATGGCCTGTCGGAGCTGACCACAGGAGATCTTTCTGGTGGAATGAAATCTCTGGGTGTCAAAAGCGACACTTTGCTCCATGAATGTGCGTGATCCGAGATTGGGAGCATTGTAATTGAATCACACGCTTTTTATGTCCTCGCTGTTTGGTTATAAATGTTTGTATCTTGTGAGAACAAGAGAGGCAGGCCAGGAGGAGCGAGTTTGTCTGAATGAGCCTGCCTATCTCATTGACATGGATGTCAAACACTTCTCGGATCTTGTCCAAGCTCATACAAGTGATCAGTTAGACTTTGAAGATTCGGCACTCATCCAGCGTTTGATGTTTTCTGCATTTTTTAGATTGCAGATGGAGACAGAGAGGGTTATTTTGAAATGTAGGCTTTCATTTAGAAGATTTTCATAATGTGTTACAGTTTAAACTTTTAAATGATTTATTGTATTTTCTTCTGTATTTTGAAATGTAGGATATGATTTTGAAGAAGATTTTCATAATTTGTTAAAGTAGGAACTATAAACTTATAATGATCATAATTACAGTGATCAGCTGTCGAGACAGATCAGAATATCTTCAAACATAATTATTACATATACCGTTAAATATAACCTCCTCTATTAATAGAACAGGTTACAACTCTATCATAAAAATGTATTATTGTTTGTTTCCTTTTTTTGTGTGTTATTTTACATCCATGGACAAATGGAAAAATAACAGCTAATTTGGTTTTAACTTCCTGCAGAAGTCGTATGTCCTTAAATGGCAATTAACAGGGCGTTTACTTATGAATCACCTGCCACACGCATTCAATTTACATGCACTTCTTATAATGCATGTTATTATAAGAAGGCCATAAAGAACAATACTGCGATTGATAACATTTATCGCATTAATGTGACTTTTGTTTGGACCTTTTCTTTAGAATGAATGTAAACATTTGCATAGAATGGGGAATTCTTTGAGGAATTAAGGGCCCAAATTGAGCCACCTCTGCTGTTGTGTTCAGTGCATTTCTTCATGTCTGTTAGTTGCTTTCCATTTGAGCCAGGATTAATTTACAACATGAATATATGCTGAATGGACAAGTATATAGTTAATTGTTTTGGTTTGACTTTTTCTTGACCTCTGTGTGTTGGATGTTTCGTGTTTCTGAAACACGGCGTCTTTGAATGTCCTTTCCCAACTTAGTCTACTGTTTCTCACTGAGATGAATTGGGGTCACGGCTGGACCACCCACTCACCCACAGTCCCAAACCTCTAAAAACTATTTGATTCATGTGTATGTTTATTTTAGACATATAAATTCAATTGGTCCTGATTCAGGAGTCAAGAGCGTTGATCAATTCTTTAGTTATTAATAGTTTGAGCCAAAGTAACCTTGGATGGAACTACTAATTGGGCACAAAAGATTACATGAAAAACAACAGAGAAGTAATTTCATGAATAGCTTCTAAAAACTCCACTAATGACTGAGAGTATGTCTTCTGCATCACCACACCATCCAGGCATCCATAATGTGAGCCTATAAGTCTTTATTATACAACTAATGTGTGAGATGAATGCGATAAAATATATTTTTTTGTTAATTTAGACAACCCTACCAATAAATACCAAATAATTACCAAAAAGGGTGGACGTTGGTGGAGAAAGAGAAGAAAGTGCAAGTATGAGGTCCATTTTTATTTATACAAGACACAAGTGGTGCCTTTTTCTTTTTTAAACATTCGCGAAGCCAGTTTACAATACTTTTTTTATTGTGTAGGTTTATATGAGAAAGACAATTTTGACGGATGTAATGTAATAAAAAAACTAATTGAAATGGAGGTGGGCATTGAGTTGTGCAGCAACAATAGGTTGCAGTTTCTTTGACAAGGACGCAAGATTGAGATGGGCCGCAGGGTCCTCAGACTAGCAGGCTGGTAGTTTGGAGAGCTTCCACCCCGTTAGCCTGACAACCCTAACAGGACTGCTAACCAGACGGAAAGTTCCCGGACGGGTAAACATGTGGGCTTGTGCTGGCTAGCAATGTGGCAGCCAGACCGACCGCTGTGGCTGCAGCCATTAACAGGCCGAAACCGTTTTCAGAACTGGTGGCCGATAAACCAGGCTGCCATGTCTCAACCAGAATAAGCCTGGTTCTATAATGCCAGATTTGGCAGAGGTTTGTTCGCCATTAATCAGGCAGAACCGGTTTCAGTGCTGAATGCAAATGAACCAGGCTGCCATGTCTCAACCAGAATAAGTCCATATCTATAATGCCAGATTCGGCACAGGATCAGTAGCCGTCAATAGGCCAGAACCGGTTTCAGTGCTGATTGCCACATCGCAGCCTGAATAAGGACGTTTCTGTCTGTAACGGCTACATCTGGGCGAGATATGGCAAAAATGAGATGGGCCAAAGCTGAATCACATCTGGCCGCATCGAGCCGGAACACAGCCAAGCAATATGGCCGAGTCCGCTGACTACCTGGGTAGTTCAAGGTTTGAGTTGAACTAACTTTAAACACTGAAGTAGCAAAAAATGGCTCGGGTCTGAGCATGCGCAGAAGCCATCGTTCAGTCGACTCGTGTGGTCCAGACAAGGTCGATCGCAGTGCTTCAGAAGCAAGAAACACACCGTTTCTTCTAATACATATCTAATACATATTCAACTTTATCTGAATACCTTTACCTGATCTTTATTAAGACAATCAGTTTGCATGTTAACAGGTTAACTAATTTGTTTTTACAGTGTAATATTTCAGACTTGTTTTAAATATATATATAGAGGGGATCACATTGGACTCATTGACCCTACACAGGCAGACGGATGCTCTATATACTCCAGCCAGACAAATGCTGTCCACCCCGTCAGCTTGCTAGCAAGGGCACTGAGGTAGATAATAATTGTCAGCTTGGCTGTGCAAGTGCCAATGCCAGGGTGGGCTTGGCCTGATGAGTTTGGCAAAAAGGACTCGAACATTTTGGGCATTGGGAAAGAGGAGGATGCTACAATGGCACTCAAGCATGTGCAAAACACAAATACGCACACACTTAATAACAAAATCGAATCTTGAGGAATAACTGCATTCCAAAATTGCTCTCTGTATAATTTTGTCACAGACAGCCACCCAGATGTTGCAATCAAGTTCTACTCGGACAACATTAATGAAGACACAAAAAATGATATGATAGAAAGAAGCAAAGAAGAAGCAGCACCAAAAAGCCTGGTGTCTCTTTCTTGGCACACCACAGTCCCATCATAAGTCCCATCGGGTCAGAATGACCAGCAAAGATCTGAGCCCACCTGGTACCAGCACGAGTTATTAATGTAAGTCATATGTATCTTTTAACTTATTAAACACTTATTGTTATTGGTTGTAAACCCTTCTCCTGTTGCCTCTTCTGGTGTGGCGGAGTGTGGAAGTCCTGGCCAGTCACAAGAAGTGCTAGGTCAAGCCATTTAACCTTGATTCTCCAGTTTGTGTTATTTACATGAAAAAAAGGCAAATCCAGAGTCGGCCGCCACCTGAGCTCCGTACCTGCTTCAGTTTGTCTCTTGGCTTCAGCTTTGGAGGAAATTAGATTTTTCCATTGGTCTGTGCTTTACTACATTTATCACTCAGATCACTCAGTTGTGAAAAAGAGGAAAAGCGGTCTGGCATAAGATCTGTGACTTAAGTCCTCTACTTTTATGTCACCAAACTATTTAGAGGCTGCTGAAATTGGGACCTCCTGTTAAGACTGTGGGAACTGTTGCCAGTTGCTGTAAAATCTACCAATGTACAAGCTGCACAACTTCTGTAGCCAAGACAAGACAGACAAGACAAGCCCCTCCAATATTGTTAGGATTGCAGGAAAGGTGATCGGTAAATTAAGAGGCCTCTTTGCCATTTGACAGAGCCAATCAAAACGCAGGAGCATCCCTGACTTCCCCAGTCAATTTTTTGCTGTTGTAGCAGTAATAAGATGTTAGACAAAACAGAGTGTCAGCAGCGGTAAAGAAAAGCACCCAAATGGTCACCTTTTTTACCCATGTGTCCAAAGGAAGAGGTTAACGCAGGCTGCGTACGCTAGGACTTTAACCCGGAAAACCAACCTGGGGACCCCGGTGGATGGCTGTAATGCTGTGGACTTGTTGTGGTTAAGCAGGAAATTAGAGATATTAAGAGAATTCCAGAAGCCTAAAAGTGAACAAAATCTTTTTTTCTGCATGTGTTTCTAATTGTAGTCCGTCAACTTAAAATATCCACGACATATCTTATGATTTTAACGAGTTGGTATTTAGTTTTCTTTGACCCTGATGTAATGTCGTTGAGTGGTCCGCCTCTAGATGTAAATGGGTTTCTCGCTCGTCATTGTGGAGCTCACTTCCTGTCACTGGCCCTGGGCGGGAGCGCACAATGACGAACACCACCCACGCTCGCTCTCTACCAGGCCAGGCAGTCAGGCAGGGTGACTGCCGGGGTTATTTGTTTCTGTCAGAGGCACAGAAATAGTGTCCCAACTCTTCCCGGAGCGGGCAAAACAGGCGTGCATTCATTGGCGTGCTAACGGGGCGGGATGTGCTCCTGTTGTGGTTACCTGCCTTTGTAGAGGAAGGGCTTTCTCTCAGCCCCTACGGAAAAACGCAGTCGTCTGCCAAGTGCCATGATTAGCGCCCTGCTCGGTTCCTGGGTCAGTTCAGAGGGCAAAAATGTCTAGACTATCCAGAGGTTTTCCATAGGCTCTTGCCTGGGCTGTCATTATTATTGCTTACAGTAGAGTCCAAACATATTCCACTTTGGAAGGTTGTACGGCATTACTCCCTTCAGTGTGTGGTGGGAGTTGGATCAAACATTGGCTTTACATATGGTTTGAATAGTGTTTGGTTAATGGCCTCAATTTTTCTTTGAGTCATGTTACAACGGGTGGGAACTTTCGCGGTGCTGAGTTCCTCATGTTTAATTGAAGCAATTGTAAGTATATTTCTGAAATATCCAACAGTTTATCAGATAACTTCATAGATTTACTAGTTATTGTTCAGTTCAGGGTGCCCTACACTACCCAATATCAGGTAGTGCTAGCCTGCTCCAAGGACTCTTTCAGTGCATTCTCAATTACAAACTCCGTGTTTGCCAGAAAAAGCACAACCAGCTAATGGTTCGGAACTCTGGCTTATCTTGGCCATCGACACAACAAAAGCCATAATTTTCTGCAAAATAAACTCACTTCCTTGATTGTTGGACAAATAATGCATTAAACAGTTCCAGATAAACTTTGTTTTCCACATTGTTGCCAGCCCTTGTGGAGACAGAGAGGTTTTCAGGCCACCAATACTGGAAAAACATTTCATTGGGCTACTCAGGAAGTTGACTGCTCCATGAAATATGAACACTTTATAGGACCATTTAGGATTGAAAACTCTTTTGCTCTCTGTGAACAGCACAGACAATGGTGGCCTTGACTCTTCACACCTGCCAATAGATTGAGTTTTGCTTGTGTTTGTCAGCATTGTGTGTTTCTCAAGGCCTTCTTTAGATACACCCGGACATTGTTTCTGGCCTTTTTTTTCTGACTTGTGCCTCCCATTCCTCCCGCTTTATCTGGCCCACCTCCACGAGGGCCGAGGAAGCCTGGCACTCGCCTGAAACTCTCAGCCAGTCCTGCGCAGCTGTGATCTGGGGGAGCTCCCTGCCGTTCTGCAGTGTGCTGGCAGCCCTCTTTTTTTTGCCCCCGCCACTCTTAATTCTGCCTCTTTTACTTCCAGCCAGCTTCAGAATACAATACAGAGGAGCCCTGTGCTGTGCTGTGAACACAGACACACGTACACACACATCCACACTTTTATAAGCCATTGAAAGAGACAAGACCAAAGGCGGAAAGAGGAGCAGACGCCTCTCAGATGCTGGGCTTGGCTTCACGTGCCTCTTGACACAGACGGCTGCACACAAGATAACTGTTGTTTTTTGTTTATGGAAGGACCCTCTGCCACACTCCACGCTCTCTTCATCTGGACACTCGCGAAAGGCCACAGGCAAGAGCCAAGGGGGAAAATAAAAATGAATCTGTCTCTACTGTATGTGTGGCTGTTTGTTCACATGAAAGAGAGAGTATTCGTAAGCCAGGGAGGATGTACACATATTGCACAGTCTTGGGCACTGGTATTCTACTGTAGCTTCCTCTTTGAGTCTCTTGTTTGCTCAGCTGGCGCTGGTTCAATGTAGAGGTAACGGGTAGGCCATCTTGTCCACCGGGGTCTCGGTCACAAATGCTACAGGTGATGTGTTTCAATTCTACAATGTTAAGTCATACATTTGGCAAACTTTTAGATGCACTTTTCCTTGTGAGTATGAGATAGTCAGAGGGGGGCAGGTTGGCTGTATAAGAAAAGCCAAGTTTGATGATCCACCAAAGACATCATTAGCCACCATTTACATACATATCAATTCAAGTGTGTTCCACTCAAGATCTGTGATATCGTGAGCTTCTTTGCATTAAAAGACACACAGCTGTTTGCTGGAAATATAATACTGATTTCACCTTATATAAATAATAGGTGTTAAATAGTCATTTTCTGTTCATTTTCTGTTCATCTCAATCAATGCCAGCACTCATTGGTTGTATTAAAAAGTGTGTAATCATTGTATTGATACATTACATTTCATGAGGCTATATAAATATACATGTATTTCTTGTACCTAGACAAACCTTTCTGTCCACTTCCTAATGCTCACAGCTATGTGCTGACAGAATCTTGTTGGCTTCTACTAGGTTCTCAGCAGTTAAAACCAGTAGAAAGAGAAATTCCTTCCTAATGGTGCATGAAAGTAATGATTCACAACTGTATTATTGTTTGAACCCCTGGCAGATCTTTTCCGCATTACCTCAACACTGTACCTAAAGAAAACCAAACTGGCTCTCATGTAGTTTTATTTCTCTTGCAAAAAGTTTGACTTCCCAAGTTTGATGGGTCTCCCTTGACCTCTTGCCAAACTGTGCAGTTGGTAGTAAAGAGGCTGCAGCTGGACCCTGATCAGGCCTGATGGCGATAAAGCATGAATAGCAGGGTAGCCCTGGGCATTATGAAAAAGGTCCCCCTGACGACGGTACTGACAGGGTCACAGCCTCTCCAATCCGCCCCGCAAAAGGGGAGTGGGAGTAAACAGGCGTGATGGGGAGCGACTAAAAGAGACTTGGACTGTGTTCTTGTAAATAATTGCATTCATTGTTCTCCGCCACTGTTGGTTATGGTCACAAGCTGTTTGGTAGGCCCCTGTCTGTCTGGTCCTCCCCATGAGCCCGGTGTCAGCCCCTACGCCCCCGAGGGGAGCAAGTTGTGCCAGGGGTGAGGATGCCAGCTCCCTGACCCGGTGGCCCCGCATCTGACGAGCCCACGTCAGGAGCAAATGGTCCCTGGGCCAGCTCGCAGACTCGGGGCGTGCTGTGCGCATGCTGCTCCGCTGTTAAATAAAGCTGGTTCAAAGAGCACATTCCTGCCCCCAGCCCAGCAGCAAAATAGCTAGCTCTCTTGCTTGTAGTGTCAAAGCACCAGATTGTTTCATTTTTATTGCTTTGCCTTTTATCTCGGCTGAGTCTGGTACAATCTGATTGGACGCAGTATTTTATTAGCCTCTGTTGTTGGCTGTGGGAACAGCGGATGGCCTATTTGGGCTAGATTACCTGTGCGGCTTATCTTAAGTGAAGAATTCATTCCAAGTGCTCAGATGTTTCAGGAAAGCTGCTTGTTCCCATTATGAATGTGTTGCAGGCAGTACAGTAGAGCTTATCCAGAAGTCAACACCCACTTCCACTGTAAACCTGTGGAAAAACAGCTGTGTTCACGGTGCATATTTGATGTATTATGCTCCAAGCAGTTGATGATAGCTCTTTAGCACTGATCGGAACGCACAGAGGACACATGAGCGGCGTTATGCGTCATGTCACCACAATTATAGCAGCTACATTTTAAGGGAAGAGAAATGTGTGTGGGCCCATACAAAGCAGCTCATTGCTCTCTGTTTGCCTTTGAAACGCCTGAGAGGACTGACGAGACTGTCGGCGAGGTGTTTGCGAAATGGATCGTAACATGACAGGATTTCTTCTAAGGAAATCAGAAACCTGTTGAAATTGATTCTTCTCTCTGAATACACCCGCCCGGATTTCTCTCTTCTCCTTTCTTCATGCAACTCAAGTGTCAGCCGGAACCCTCTGTCTGTTATTGCTTCCAATGTCAAATCTGCCAAAACAAGCGTGGGAACCAACCCTGGCGCAATGCAGCTTCATCTGCAGCCTGTAATGATAGAACCTCAATGACATCATGTGTGTTGGAGTGTGGGGCTCAGCAAAGGGTGCATCTCCTCAAAATACCGGTGGCTAAGTGGATCACACAAGCTGAGCCCGGCAATGGAAGTCAGATGCTCTCGGGCCCTATTGCGCCGGCCAAAGTCGCCCCTTTCCGCTTTCTGTCCACTGATGTGTTTAGGAGACTCATATTAGGAGGCCTCACGTTCACAAGGGCTTCGTCTGCCGTTCCTTCATGCTAGATGTCAGAAAAATGCAGGCCTCCTAACAAAGTGGAATTGGAAGTCATCCGCCTCAGGCCGCTGTGTTTGATCATCACCACCGTCAGTACAGCTACCCACATCCTGAGTTAGGAAAAAGTGCTCGTTCTGGATGTTTGGGATGATGGGAATTTGTCAGTTAATAATCTGACGTCACAGTAGAAGAAAAGTTTTTGTTAGGTCAGATATGCATACATTCATTTATATCTTATTTCCGTTACCGCGTTTATTCTTTTTTTCTGAACTGTATAATAAATTATTTCTGTTACATATTGTATACATTATCCTGCATCTGTGTTGCATTCCTGCAGTGCATAACTCACCATTTCCAAGCCAGCAGCGGATATCTGATACTGTGTGTGGATTTATATTGACATTGTCCTCTTGCAAATAAATTGTTCTTTGAGAAATTTGCGAAAATAACTGTTGGTGAGGAATATTTAACCAGGTCGGACTAAGGTAAATCCTTCTCTTACAATTGGGATGAGATCAAAGACTCCATAGGTAGTAGAGAAGTATGAAAAGGAAGAATGAAATGCGCTTACATTCAGTTTCCCAGCTAGATCACTCAAAATGTGGAAGCATATTGTGTTTTGGTTTTGATGACGTATGTGACATCAATGCATAAGTGCAGAGGGAACAAAACTGAACTAGTGTTTATCTGTGAACAAAATGCAACATGCTAATACTCTTGTCTGTTCAACTAAATATTTTTGTGCTTACGCCAGTCATTCCAGAAAGTCCCTGCAGTTAGACTACAAGCTGGTAAGTGCTTGACTTCCTTTAAAAACCCAACATTGCTTTGCAGTGGCGATGGAAAAGATCAGAACAAAACAAAACAAAAACAGATGCAACTAGAAATTACTGTGAGCGAGAGTGTGTATACTGTAATCTCACACAGACTGAACAATCTCTTAAATGTGTTAATAATAGATATGGTTTTAATACATTGGGATCCGGATCTGCGCTCAAGTACTGCACTTTTCTCAAAGTACAGTAGCTCGTGAGAAAAAACAGCAAAAAAGGCAGGCAGTGTTGAACGATTCTCGAATCCCAATCCTGATCTGAATCCAGATCAAAACAAATAGTCTCGCCGATGGTTTTATTCAAATCCGTTCATGTTTTTGAGATGTATTAACCTTTAAACAAAGCTAAAAACTAGCCTCAGGTGAGGCAACTTTTATTGTAGTGTCTGCCAAAAAAGAGAGACAGCTTTCATTGAGCTGCAATATGTGATGTGTGTGGATGCTGTAGCAGCGCGGAAGTGATGAGGATTATTAACATAGACTTATAGGTTGAGGTAAAGCTTTCACACCTAAATGTCTTTGTGCATAGTTTTTTGTCCGTCACTCTTTTGTCATACAGTTTACATTGAAGTTTGTTGAGAACAAATGCTTTTTTTTTTTTTTTTTTAAGTATTCTGCGAAATGCACGTCACGACAGAGGAAGATGAACAAAGTGAGCGGCTGTTTCACATTATCACTAAATAATCATGAGAAAAGTTAGAAATGATTAGCTCTTTCACTGCTCTTTCACTGTGCCAAGTGGGATTTATTGTTTTCTTTGCGAAAATGATGTAAAAGACATCAGCCCCAGTTTTGGCAGACACTCTTTCTTTCTGTCTAGTTTGTGAGTGACAGCTTTGTTACTCGAAATGCAAACCGAGACACTCGTGCAGTATTGTATGGGCTTTGTTTCGGTGTACCGAAAATTCTCAATGCAGTTTCCAGCACATGGTCCAAATGCTATGCCTCTCTGTACTTCCTTTCTCATGATGTAAACCCTTCTACCTCCCTTTCACATCCGTTTGCCTTCCATTGGAACCAGAAAATCAATCTGCCGCATACACATTGTCAAACAATGATGTAGACCCCGGTTTACCCCGTCTACGGGGCCAGTTGTGATTGAGTCAAGATCTGGTCTGGGCTGTTTGAAATAAGGTCTCAATTACTCAGTGCAGGGCTCCCTCAAACCCCGACTTTTATACACACATACGAGCACACATGCATACACTCACATCCCCGTTTTACCCGTTAAATTAAAGTCAGATTACTATCAGTGCATCCCAAATGTGCTTTTCAGTAAACACAGCCCTGTTTCCTGTTCACATCCCCCACCAGGAGGCCCCTTCAGAAGCCTGCTTTGCACTCTGTATGCTGCGTACTAATTGGCCAGGCCTGTTGGAGGCGAGGTGGATGGAGATGGAGATGGCGACGCATGGCAGTCACATGTGACTGAGGCCACTGGGAGAGAATGATGTGGGAACCATTAGCGCACGGTGTCGGTAGGAGTGTGGAGACCCACGCGGAGTGTGCAGCTTGAACAAATAAGGCCCTCTGTGTTTTGTAGTGAATTCCCCTGCTGCCTTATAACCATTTTGAAGTGTGGTTTTCTGGCGATGACATCAATGACAAACAGAGCACTCTGGCTTCCTCTTCAGGGATGGAGACCGGTGCTTTGAACTTCAACAGCCTAGCCATTCATTCCTTATGGATGAAGACTTTAGGAAGAACTTAGTCCCACAAGTGTTGCAGCCAAAATACTCTCATCAATGCATCAAACTATTCAAAATAAAAATGTTTTTTTTAGGTTGTGTTGAGATACATTTAGTAATTCCCTATACAAATGAAGTTGGAGTTGTTATATTTTCAACACTTATTTGTAACCAGTTCATTCCAATTGTGGCCGGAAATATCGGAAGGAAATGTTTTGGGGGGTATTCTGATGATTTAGTATTGAACATCTGTTAAATGGTGATCACAAAAGACACAAACACAGACTAAAAAACAATTGTCTAAATTCTAGCATCAGAGTCTAAGCTCATTGGACTCATCTCTCAGGAGTTCGCCTACAGGTCATGACGTGGTGCGGATGTAACAAGCTCAAGCTCAACACTCTGACGAGAGTAGAGATGGTTTTCGAAGGAACGCAGCCCCACCTTCCCCTATTGGCCTGGGTAATTCCCTGTCACTGCTTTGGAGTCTTTCTGCTTTCTGGTCTCCATCACATCCCAGGGTATCAAGTGGGGGCTGAACATCAGCTCCATCACCAGCCAGGCTCAGCAAAGAATGTACTTCCTGAGGTTCAACCTGCCAAAGACATGGTGCAATTCATTCCACACCGCCATCATTGAGTCAAACCTCTGCTCCTCCATCACCGTCTGGTACGCTGCAGCCACTGTAAAGGACAAGCGTATCATTGGCTCTACTGAGAGGGTGATCGGCTGCAATCTGCGGTCCCTCCAGGACTCTGAGGCGGGCAAGAATGATCGTGGCCGTGTGCCCTCTCACGCCAAGCTTTTTGAGCCCCTTCCCCCTGGCCGGACGCTGCTGACCATCAGGACCAAGACTTCGCGCCATAGAAACAGCTTCTTCCCCTCCTCAGTTGGTCTCATAAACAAGGTTTGAGTCCCCCACTGACTCAGACATTATCATTAAGATACTTCATCTCAATACTTATCTTATTTTACAGTAACTTATTGTATTATTTTAATTCCAATTGTCTCCATCCATCCACAAAGAGAAATTCTTGTATGTGTAACATGCGTGACAAATACTGATTCTGAAGATATTCTGACCCAAAGACTCTAGCTCATAGTAGACATGAGACAACTATTTTCACCGTCATGATGACGGAAGTAGAGCCATACGTCAAATGCTGTTTGTTTTATCCGCTCGGTCAGCTTTGAGACAGGTTAAGATCTCGTTGCTGGAAAGTTTTGTTTGAGTCATACAGTACCGGGTACAGTACCCAGTGTGAACAGTCCACTGGAACGCTGAGCCGTCTTATGCAAACCTGCTCCAGTGTTCAAAGGCTGCTGAGTGCCCTCTCCTGCTTTGTCAGGCTCGCACAAGGGTTTTATCAAGTGTAGGGTGGGAAGGCATGAAGCTGGAGGACTTTGGAAGTGTGTGCTTGTGTGTGTTTGTGCAGCAGGTTTGTCTCTTTGTGCACCGATTCCTGTGAACGGGATGGAGTGGAGGATGAGCCTGCGGCCCAGTGGGCATGCGTTTTTTTGCGCATGATTGTGCGCGCGCTTGTGTCGCCGATGTGAGCGCACGCATGTCGATTCTCCTGTTCTCCCGTTCTGGGGACTTTGCCCTTTTGGAAGGCGTGCCAGCCTGTCAGCTGAGAGAGAGGCAAAAAAGATCTGAAGCAGGCCGCCTCGTTAGAAGTGGGACAAATATGAGAGAGAGAGAAAACAAGGGAGGGCGCAAAAGAGTGACGGAGAAAAAAGTGGAGCCACAGTGCACAGCGCGTTGCTATGAACCCTGCTCCAGTTGTTTTCTGCATCGCACACAATAAGAAAGAAGCAGGATTAGCCTAGCGTTTAGCGAACGGCAGGTGCTTTACGCAGACTTTCCTTCACCTTTTCTTTAATCCACCCCGTGTCTCATTGTTGGGCTCTGCTGTAATGCCGAGACGGCTGTGATTGCAGATAAAAGTGACTGACAGATGGACTGACTGTCCTGCCGCCCACGCTGTTGACAAGGCAGGGCGCCTGGTGACGTTGTCGTTTTGTAAAGTACAAACGTTAACGACACTGACCGACCCAAGGACTGTTTGAACTCCAGACGAATTGGGAGTCTATCAGCAGCTGTTCCGAATGACCTTACCCCACAAAAATCAATCAGCATAAACATACTGGGACAAATAGGTGTGTGTTGGTCTTTCTGTGCGCAGGCTTGCGTGCGGGTTGGTCCAATGTGTTATGTACAATGACGATGCAGGGAAACGGGGACCTTTCCTAAAAGTCTTTTGATGTTTTCACATATTGTCATAGTTCACTGTAGTTCTTCTGTTCCTTTCAAAGCAGATTTTTCCACTGACCCGAGTTCAACAGATTAGACTGGTGGACTCGACCCAATGGAAAACTCAAACAGCCAAACACACACCCGCACCAAGTGTCAAGGTGTTCTTTTCAATGATTGAAAGGTGCCATTGCACTTGTTAACCCTTCCCCTCTAAAGTATGGAGAAACCCAATACAGGACAGTGGGGTTTTGAGAGCATCAGATGGGGCTCTGTACATACAGGACAGAACTTCACTTGACTGCCATGTGGCCACACCCATCTGGGTGCTGGGCAAGACACTGACCGAATGGTCGCCTGGCATCAATATCTCTGTTAGCAAAGCGTTTTTTTTGTTTGCGTTTTCATGTCCATCTCTCTGTTTGTCAGATTGTGTCTCCACGCCCGGCTGTTGCCCCGGCCCATGCAAATGTTGGCCGAGGTATGTGTCGGTTATCTCCTTCTGGAAATGCGGTGCCCTTGTTGCTTCATATAGCTCGACTCTAGTGACCGGCCATTGATAAGGCTAATGTCTCCCGATAGCTACCAAGCTTTCAAGTCCCGTCACAAAACAGCCGGCACCCTTTTATGTTGTTTTCCCAAGCCAAGGACAGACAGGCCTCCCCACAGGACCAAGCTGGCTAATCAGTAATCACTAACTTGCTGAGCCCAGCAGTCCCGTTTAGACAGGCTGCTTTTCAACCCTCATCTTCTTCCTTTCCTTCCTCAATTTCTAAGTTGTTGTCCTCTCCTAGCCTCTGTTTTGTTTCCCTGTTGTTCTTCTGAGGCTTTAGCTTCCCTCGAACACTTTTGATGATGATGCTTTTCTTCTGCACGGTGCGTAAAATGGATGGACCACCGTGTCTTTCATCCACTTTCTTTGTCTCTTTATGTCTCTCTTTCTTTCTATACTCCTCTATTCTACGCTCCCCATCCCCTCCCCCCCCCCCCTCTCTGTTGTGTCTTTGCTCATCTTCTCTCTCGTAATTCGTGCCCGGTCACTGAACAAATGCCGCCCCTTTAGCCTGCTAATGAATCAACATACAGAAGGGGGGGATCAGGAGGTCTGTGGCCATAACTGTGCCACAGACACATGGCGTTAGATGAAAACATTAGTACCACTGTATGACTTTATTTAGGACTTGCCAAAGAAAATTGATTAGGTGACAGCGCTGGAAACAAAGGAGGAATCATCCTCTGCCACCCTGGCTGGGCTTCTTCTTTCAGAGCCAACAGCGGCAGTTTCTCTCCAAACCTTTGCAGAGAAGCGATCTGGCCGCCTGATAAAAGACACACCCTCCCTTGTCACTCGTTTTCCGTACTACAGTCTGAAGTGAGTCTATTTTGTAAATTTGTAACTATGATTCATCATTACATGCATTTATATTATCTCCCATTCTGTCTCTGGCTGGTTCAGTCCTAAGTTGCAGTGGTCCCTAACTTATAAAAAGAGGTCGTTGTTGTGTCTATTCGCTGGCAGGCAAACTGCAGGTCTGCAGCTATGTGCAAAAGGGTAAGATGTAAAACTGTATAACTAAAAGTCCTCTTTGTGTTTTAAGAAATATTCCGCTTACACAATATAATAGCTTATGTCTTACGTTATTCCTCCCCGCGGGAGCAGCTATTTTTCATTTTAACTTTACCTTCTTTAGACAAATTTGCTATTTTAATGAAATGTCCACAGTCGGTGTGCGTAGTTTGGAAACTTTGAGTTTCCACAACACAATCGCATAAGTTTCATGTTGGACCTCGCCTTTCAAGAAGTTCTGATGCCACAAAATAATCTTGATTTCCATTTATAGCAGATCCATCTAAGAACAGTATTCTACTGTCCAACTGCACACACAAAAATCACATTTACGGACACAGCACAGAGAGTCAACTTCACTGGGTGAGAAGTTCACACCACGGACAAGACGCTTCAGCATTTCCCGCTGACAGATGTGCTCGGTATGTAATGTAGGCCGTAAAGCATATTATGCCGTTAAACATAAAAGACCCACTGTATTATTTATGTAAATCTTTGAGATATGTGAATTACAATTGATATTCCATTGCGCCACAACAGTGGGGGGTTATTCACTAATGTCTAAGGAATTTTGTCTATTTGTGTTGCGTGCTCTTTAGTGAATCACACTTACCTTGCCAAAAAAACATAACAAATCCCTTCCTGTTTCTTCAATAACCTTGTTGTTCTTTGTAAGTTAATGTTCCATGACTGGCAGCAGCCTGTTAATGAAGGCAGTGGCAACATTAGTAGTTTAGTAGTGGTATGTTTTGCTTTTGGTTTGAAATTAGGTCACAATTTAAATCTCAAGATGTATTCTTACAAATTACATTCCTGAGGTTATTGTGTCACCTGCTGCAATTATGACACATTCTACCTAAAATGTATATTTTTTGTTGCATCGTTTAATCCACAAAACTGTGCCGCTTGCTATTACAGAGTGAGAATCATTTTCAGCGGTGAGGACTCACAGGTTGACCCCACCGCTCGCCCCCACAAACTTGATTACTGACCGACCCAGATGCATTTTGGGTAGAGGAAATGGAACGTGTTATCGGTTCTGTCCAGGACATCCTTCATACAGTAATGTCACCTAGAAGCATGGCCGGGAGATAAAGGTGGTGCAGTGGACCCAGGACAGCGTGCAGGCATGTAGCGTAGTTTCTATGTTGACCAACCTTTTTCTCTCACTTTAACATACGGACACAATTTAAAAAGACCATTATTTAATATTTTATTAATACCAATCCCATACAAAACAAAAAGATAAATGACACCAGTCATTAGTTGCGTAAGTTTTTATCCACATTAATGTAAAATATGGTTTTTTCCTGAACCAGACTCTGAGGTTTAACTGCCTGAACCTAACTTTCAAAAGACACTAAGCATGTAATGAGTGGGGGCTGACCTGCTGTCCTTGCCACTTCCACAACTGAAACCAAAGGGCAATCTACTATAGCTTAGCTCTTTAGCGAGTTAGGAGAGACAATATGTTGACACATGATTGTAATCCTTGTGGGATATTTCGACATCAAAAACGTTCGTGAATGCAGCTTTTTTAATTGACGGCTTTGGGTTTGTATGTTCTGAAACCGCCTGACATGGTGTGTTTTGAGATTTTCCGGCTTCACTGCTGAATCACAGAGAAAACACAGACGGACATTCCTATGATAGTTGCATGGGGACGTTATTAAAGTAACATCATTGGGCCCCTAAAAGGTACTTAATTAGAACATTTTCTTCCCTTGTTAAACTGGCCTCTGCGTATTGACATATGCAATCACGCTGGGAACCTCTGCTTCATGGTGTGATTCATCGTCATGGTGTGATTCATCAAATTCCTCAGGAGATGCACATACCTGAACCGCCCGTTCATCCAAATGGTTTTAAAAAGGGTGAGTATGTTGAACCAATAGCAACAACACATTTATTTTAGTCGGAGTAGTTAGAAACACAAACACCAAGATCCGACATTGCTTGGCTGTCTGAGGGTGTGTTACACTTTGTATGTGATGCGCACACATCCATGTTCTTTATTAGCTTGCCGTGGCGCCTTCGGCCCTGCCGTCCTCCTCTGCCCCCACGGCCCCACCGCCTCCGCCGTGCACTTTGGCCATTGCCACTGTTATTTTAGATCATCTCGATGCCGTGGAGGCCCATGTGCAAAATAGAGGGAATGGCTCCTTTTTTTTTTTTCAATGCATGCATGCTTGTGTGTTTGTGTGGAGGACAAAAAAGGATGCGGTGTTGGACAGGTATGTGTGTTGCATGAAGATTGAGGAGAACGCCGTGCTTTGGGAAGGAGGAGTATCAGACAGACAAACAGACATTAGAGAAATAGGATATGAAACCCTGCTGCTTCACCCATCCACTTGCCCTCTTGATATTACCAAGAGCGGGAAAAGAAACCCTAGTAACAGGTGTGATATCCATTAAAACACAATGATAACCAATGACTGGTTGTTCTTGCTGTTGAAAAATGTCACATTTTACTTTTATGAGGCTGGAAGGTTTCACCGATTCTTGATGCAGACATTATATTACTCACAGGTGATGTCCAAAACGAATGAACGAGGCATTGATGAGTTATATCTCAACTTGTGTGTTTGAATTACAGAAACCGTTGCCAATAGCAATGCTTGATAGCAGTCCTTGATGTTCTGTTCTGAAACACGCCAAGGGGGGATTTTTTTTTTTACTCTGCTAGTTTCCACTTTGACGGCATCACTATTTTTATTTCAAGGACTTTACTCTCACTGATAAGTGCCCACCTGTCGTTGCCATGGTCGATGTGAAGTGGTCATGTCACTGCGGACACTGACGATGGTGATGATGGAGGGCCAACGGAAATAACACCATCCGTCCCTCTTTTCTCTGCTCTGTCCACCCCAGATGACAAGATTATGCTACCTTGTGCCTGTTTCAACTCTGGCCCTAATTTTTAAGATCCCATTTCATGTTCTGGAGGAATAATTGTGAGTTTATTTTTTTTGGTTTAGAAGGATTGAGAAAGATGATTGATTTTTTTACAGACATGACAGAAGTTTGAGATGACTCATGCCCTGTTTCCACCCTTGTGGGATTTTTCTCATGTTACTTTTTAAATGTCATAGGTTTAAACAACTGCCAAAAACTACGCCGTAATACTAAACTTTAAAATGGGTATAACTCTTTTGGGGTTTTGTTTTCTAAAGAACCAGAAACTGACAAATTCCCTCCACAAATGTTAGAGTCCGTCATGCAAATCAACAAAATTAAAATAAATGAAAATGAGATTTCATTTTTAAATAATTTCCTAAAGAATAAAACTGGACATTTCCCCGCCTACTTATATTCACTAGGTTTCATTTCATGAAAGGTTTTCAGAATTGAGGAAGGTGGAGCACTTTCGTAGCCAAATAGTTACTCCACATGCCAACCAATTCTCCGACAACCTGCCCTTTGTTGCGAGGCTCTTTCTCTCCAGTCTGCCACTGTTTATCTGCCCAAAAAAAGGCCCACTGTATTCAAGCTATGTAAACAGAAGATGATGTCCTTATATTGAAACAATGCAGGTAAGGGAGAATGGGGTTTTGCTCTTAAAGGTCCAGAAAATGAAAACGCAACGTCCAACCTGACAGTGACCAGGACATGAGGATATGTTCAGTAATTTAATAGTGAAAGCACTGACAGGAAGAAAGAGAAAGAAAAAAACGAAAGCTGCAGTTCAAATAAAACACTGTAGTCTGAGTGTTAAGTAGCAGGAACGCGTATTTCACATATAAATGAATAGCTTTTGATTCTCTTTTTCCATGAATGAATTTCACAATTTTCACACTTTATCCAAACCTCATCTACCATTGGTAGCAGGGGTTCCCACGCGTTTTCACGAGCTATCCTTCAACTGACCAAGTAACGGCAATCTGGCGCAAAACAGATCAATATAAAAAACAACCAGCCACACAATCATTCCACACAATCTTGGTCATTACCTTAGTTCATGGCTTGCACTGATTGGAGTCAGCAAGGCTTGCTTTTTAAATAATTGAAATGTGTCAGTTAGTAGGCAAGCATCGCTAACTAGCATTAGCATTAGTTTTTTCCGTTACTTCCCGCGGTCGACCGTGCATGCGTGACGTGAAGTAATTTTTTTTTTGCATTGGCAGGCGATCTACCGGCACTGCCTTGGAGATTGACCCCAGGTCTAAAGGAACACATCGTGCACTCTGCTTTATGCTGTTGTTTTGTCGGCTGCTTGATCTGTGGTTAACTTGTTCACAGCGGACACACACACACGCAAACAAAGCCATTAAGAACTACCAAAAGCAATATAAGTGTGGGCACTGGGATCTGCTTGTGACATAAGCTTAAATTTAGATTGGGTGCAAGCAAGAACATTTCATTCACTCTTTGCACGTGTGTAGCCCCGACAAATTCAAATTCGCTTATTGTTATTATTTTAAGAAAATGAAACACGTTCTCGAAGCCTCAGAGCGAACGATTCCAGAAACTTAAGTTGCTCATCCCATGTCGGTGGTGTAAGTGTGATTGATGGCGGAGCAGCTGTTTCTCGGGGGTTGCACCACTGTCTCTGCCATGAGTGCTCCCGGTGGCCATGCTGCACTTCTGCCCGTCCAGCTGCCTGCCCTGCTCTGCCGGTTTCTGTTCTGCAGAAACATTTAGTGCCTGCCGCTCACAGAGGGCGCTAGTCAGACCGGCTGACTGCAGCTGCTGGAAGGCACAGAGGAAAGTGCGAGTGAGAGGCTGCTGCTGCTGCTGCTAGGAGCTGGTGAGGCAAACAGGACGTACAGTGCATTCACACATGTGCACTCAGATTCGGTCCCGATAGAAGTTATTCAGCCCAGATTCAACGATCAAATTCATGGGGACAAAGTTATGGAAACACAATTCAATGCGGTTCAGCACCTCAAACTACACTGTCCAGAATGACAGTGGTTAGCTTCACTTCATATTCAACACTCTCTCAAAGATGTTAATTATTATTAGGATTTATTTGTTCTTTGTTACCTTGATTGCCTCGAATTGTGCTGTTCGACCTGGTTTTGGTCGAAAATATCTTGAGAACATCTAGGAAGAAAGAAGATTATGCTCAAGAAAGGACAATTTATTTCCCAGGGATTTAAAGAGGAAACTTTATTAACTTATTCCACTTTGGAAAAAATTATATTAACAATTTAATATGAACCCGATTCCAAACCTTGTGACTTATTGGGCTGTTAGTGGAGATTGTCCTCCCCGGGTTTTGTCTAGTAACGCGGTTCGGCTCATGACGCAGCAGAAAAGCAGTGTTTCATTGCGCTGAGTCAAAGCGAGAGCTCTCAGCTGGTACAGACCAGAAGCCTGCAGCTCGCATTGCTGGAGGACCCAAAGAAACATCCTGTTTGTTGTCGATCTGAGGCGATCAGCGTACCGTTATGTCAGCGTTCCACCATTTTGACACAGGCGGTTAGCTGCACAGCCTATTCACAATATCAGGCCCACCCGTTTGATTCACAGAAGCTGTGACTACATTCCAAAAATCCCAAAATATACTGGTTTTTTATAAATGTTATGGGTGTTACTGTCCAAATGTTGCCAAAAAAAATGCAAAAACATTGTGTTTTTTAATAAATCTGTGTGTGTATTTGGAGAGAGCGAGTGACCTCTACCTCTAGATAGCTAGTTGATGTATTGTTACTGAATCAGGGTTCACCAGAGGTAGTTGTTGTAGTTGACATATTGGCTTCTGTTAATCAGTGAAAACACCTTCCTCCTTTCATGTGCAATACATTGCCCATGAACAGTTGAGACACAGATTTCCAAGAAGCTTTCCGTCATTCCAAACATGGCAATTATCAACCAATCACATTGGAGTCCGTCCCACTCATGTCATGTGGACTTATTTTGTCCAAAAACAGTTGAAGTTTAGTCACATCCCTTTGGAAGAGAAGGAGATTTATTTGCAAGGAGCTCAATCACAGGACCTTTTCCAAGTTGCTAAATGAAGAGAAAAGAAGGCAAATACCTCAATCCAAAAAAATTGAAAAAGCCAGTGGAATGTTTAGGGGCACGGGGAGGTGACGCAGGAATTAGCTGTAATCAGAGAAAAACTTGGAGAATGCTGCTGCTTTTTAGAAGGGAGTTGATCACTGCTTGAATAACACAAATGGGAAACTTTTTTGTAGACAACCATACTGTGAGAGTCAATCGATCATTTAAGCTTTCTGACACGAAAATAGCAATGACAAAAGATGTCACACCTGTGTCTGTGCACCTGTGTCGACATGCTCTGTTACCTTACATTGGCTTTCACTGTGTTTACGGACCACCGTGGGTGGGGCCAACGTGGGGCAGCCATCATAGCCACAACTGTGGGTAAAAGCCTTATAGATTACCCCATTTACCATTATATATATTTATGAGTGGTGTTGGGTCGAGGAATTTCATAAAAAACACAAATTGTATTGGATAAGTTATGTTTGCCGAGAAAGTAGAAAGTGGACTAAAAATGGAGCAACCAAAAGCATTGGTTTAGGATGATCAAATATAAATATAGAACGGAGGGTTTTCAAGATTATCATCCCCAAAAAAGCTGAAAAGAGATGTGAATATAAATATAAAATATAAAGAGCAAGCTGATTTGTTAGAACGACCTCTGTTATATGCTGTTTGCTCCTGTTTTAACTAATTAACTACGATGGCTGATTTGTTAACTTTATAATTATATGGAGGATGCATGAGCTGTTGGATTTATTTATCTGAGAGGACGTTGGTACCAAAAAACACAACCAACAACCTTTACATTAATAGTTCCATACTGTAACATAAATGCCTATCAATGTTTGTGTTTAAATGTCACATTTTTATTTTTATTTTTGCTCAACGAACCTGTGATCCATTCAGCATTGTGACACTCTCAGTATCGCTCACAGGTTTTGGACTGTTGGGAAAACAACCCTACATGACTGGATGTTTCCTTTTTAATATTGTGCATGTCCAGGCTTGGTTACAAAATAAACTTTTGTCACAGCATAACGTCTCATATCTTTTGACCTCAAATGAACCAAGGATGAAAGTGCTGTGGGATACATTCCTGAGATTGTACTTAAAGAGCAAAACCGTCATCTGTAAATGCTTACTTAACTGTATGCATACTCATGTTTCCATTCATATCTCCCAGCCTTTTGTATCAGCAAGAGCCTTCATGATTCTGTGGATTCAACTCGTGTCCCCTGAAGGGGAGAAGTCCCAGGTGTTTCAGGCACCATAGAGCCCTCTCAGTCTTATTTGCGTACACAGATGTTAAAACTTCCACCTTCTGTATACACACTGAAGTTCTGTAAAATCCCCCAAGTCTCCCTTTAAACCATACAAGCTGACATTTCACCCTGCAGTGTTGTTTGTTATTTTTTGGGTTTTTTTGACGGACGTGCTGACTGAAGTCATTTAGTCTTAGGAGCATATCTGGTCACACGCTTGTGTGTCTGTGTGTGCTTGCTTGGTGACCAGGGGAGGTTATGAATGAGCTACAGCTGCATGGCCCACTGGTCAGCATGGAGAGCCGATGAATGAGAAGGAAATTATTCAAATAAACTGCTGGGTGTCACAGCAACATTCATGCGTCTGGCCTCCATATCTCCCATCGCTATCTTCCTCACACATCTGGCTTTACAAAAATGCACACCCTGTTGATGCAGCGGGACACAAATATTTAAAACACAAAAAGGTCATCAAGTTTGATTGTGCACATCGCAGGAACTCCCGTGAGATTGTGTATCGATGCGAAATTTTGCATGATTTCAAATGAAGCTACACGCATGAGAACAGATATGGGAGCAATTTAGGGGAGTGGTGATAGCAACAGATGGACAGAGATGGGGAGGTGACAGAGTGAGAAAGACGGTGCCGGTGATGGATAGACAGACGGAGAGAGAGGGGAAGAAGAAGGGCAGCGATAAGGACAAAGACATCAGTCACGTTTAGGGTTTACTTTCCCTCCCCCCCCCACCCCCTTTTGCAAGTGGACCTTGATCCAAGCCACACAGACTCGACTGTGTCATGGTGTCTGTGGCCCTGTGTCTGTGTGGGCCTGCGAGTGGTGACTGGACGGATCGTGACTCAGCAGAAAAAGAGCAACCTAGAGAAGAATAGAGCGGAGCTCTATTGTTAAAGCAGGTCTCTTTGGGCCTCACATCAGCCGCTCGTCACGGGGTCAGATACCCCGCAACGCATTACCACCCTTGTCCACAAATCGACACAGGAGGAAAATGCCTGGTTCCTTGTGGTAACTTCAACACATGTTTGTCGTTGCATCCTACAGAACCTTGAAAGTCGATAAACAGCCAGTCAGTGCAGTCACAACACATATGCTAATATAAGCTAAAACCTGTAGAGTGGCACAAGGACAGAGGCGACCAAAAGTCAACAAATTATTTCAGTCATTACTGAATAACATGAACGTTGCACCTCATTTTTGCTAATTAGCAACCAAACATTTTTGGTCATACCACACCGCGTGAAATATTGTGATTAAAGTGTGCGTAAAAGAGAGGAGTGAGTTCTTATGAAATTAATCTATTCATCTACTGACATTTTTTTTGAGCATTGAAAGATATTTCGATAACAGGCTTTTCAAATAAACAGGAGCAGCAGCTGATTCCAACTATCAAACAAAGCCTCGGGGTACCTGTTAAGCGTAAGTCGACTGCCTGCAGAGCTGTTAAGGGGCCCGATGAGCTTTGAATTGGGGGGAAAGTACCTCAGCAGAGGGGGCCTTTTTAACAAAGTTGACCTTTTTGTATGTCATTTAACAGTCTTCTCCCTATATACACATTGAAACATGCACTGTGTGTGTGTAATTCACATGCATGTGTGTTATTTCCTGTGTGTGTGTGTGTGTCAAACACTTGCACTTGCAGTTCCTGTTTGGGGAGGTCCACTGGTTCTGGCAAACAGTGTCTGGTCTTATCTCTTGTGTTTTATGTTCCTAGCGAGCCGGGGGCACAAGCAGCCCTTTGTGGCCAAGAGGTGGCTGGTCTCGCTCCAGACCGACCCATGCAGCTGTTCACCACTGTTGGACATATCTGTGTGTGTGTGTGTGTGTGTGTGTGTGTGTGTGTGTGTGTGTGTGTGTGTGTGTGTGTGTGTGTGTGTGTGTGTGTGTAGATACATGTGTATATGTGTGGATGTTTGTCTTTACTCATTGCTGTTTCTGTTTGGAATGATGTTTGTGTGTGTTCTTTATAGTATATTATTACCAGCATACCCAACAAATCCTCTTTCATTATTCTAGAGATTTGGACTTCTTTCCGTCTACTGTCACATTCTCACTCATTTCCTCCATGTGATGTTGAGTGGGCAGGATGGGAGCAAGCCGATTTTAACCCATGGAGGAGCTGATGTGCTCAGTAGACCTATGCATCCACATTCAAAGCCCAATGTGTCAGAAACCCATGGATCTCTTTCGATCCTTTTCTGTATCTCCCTCTCTTCCACCTGAACCGATAATCTCCTCAGTGGAGCTTCATCTCTCGGTAACACAAAGCGTATTGTGCGAGTGACCCATTAGAAACTTCGACATCGACAAAGCTAGCACAAAGACATGTGTTGTACGCAGTTGAGCGTGGAAAGGGCTACAACATGGCCCCCAGAATCAGCAGGAGAGAGATTTGAGGCATGTTTTGTTCAATAATGATATTTTGTGAAAAATACCCTTATCAGAACAGGTTGTTTCTGAGCCTCATAAAGTATTCGTTCACTTTAATTTCATTACATTTCAGCCGAATTTCCATGTAAAGTGCTTTACAATCAAGAGATGCCACTGATGCTAGCGAGGTGGATGCTTCGCCGGACTATCTATGTGACTGTCGTACATTATTGAGTGTGATCACACACGTCCTCGCGGCGCTCAGAGACCACCAGTCTGGGCCGAAGCGAGGCTCAGCGAGTGGTCGATGCGCTTGGTTGTGCAGCTTTACATCACATTGCTACAATAAATGCTTTAGAAACAGCTGGTAAATGTTCTCACAGCAAACTAAACCATTACATACAACGCATCTAATAAGTGACTTCTTTCTTTACAAGGCTTCTCCAAAGGCAATAGACTAGTCCATGAACAGAAGATGCCGGCTTTGAGGTAATTACAATCCCCTTTTGCATTGTGGCGGTCATGCATATCTATGGGCTACACTCTGTCACTTTTATTCTTCCCAGTTTGTTTTGTTTGTTCGGCCTCTGGCGTGTTGGGGAATAATGCACCTACGTTCATTCTTGGGCATGTTGGATCATTGATCGTTAACACCTCCTCCAAAGTCGTGGGTGGAAATAATCACAGTACCAGTCAAAAGTTTGGACACATTTTCGCATTCAATTTATATACTGTACACATGATGACATCTCAAAAATATTGTCTCCCTCTAAGAGCCTTGCTAGTTAAAAGACGCGGCAAAACATTGGGAGAACGAGACTTTCTGGTTTTCTCCGGGTAACCGTCTTTGGCCTGGCATCCTCTGCTGCTTTGTTTACTCCTGTTAGTGCTTATTGCCAAAATCGTGACAGCTGGGGGCGGACTAGTGAAGCAGGCTCACCTTTTTTTTCTTCTTTTTTTTTACATTGATGCTTTCAGTTGCAGAAGATGAGACCAGAACCCAGTACTCTGTGGGATATCTCCGTCATGGTGGGGAGAGGCTGAACCGTAGCAGAAAAACACATTTCTTTTACTTGGTGAAAAAAAAAAAAAAACTCTGGGATTCTTTTACTAGTAAAAACATGCTGCTTCCACCACAGCCGCCACCATCCATCTTTCTCCCTCACGTTTGAAAAGCATCGTCTGTGTCGACCTTTCACCTGTGCCGCCGTGTCACTTCCTCTCTCCTGCGGTGTCCCGCTCCAGGAGGAGGGGGGGCGGGCGGGTCACGAAGGTTAGCAGGTTGAGCTGTCAAAGCAGGTTTCGCCCCTTAAGTGGGGCATGTGGGGGATTGGGTTGGGAAACGCAGAGACTGCATGTCACTGTGTGGCGTGACCGCAGATCTCATTTATTACTGTTATCACCTTTGACTCACCTTTCCACTACTCCTTTACTCTGTCTCCTTTGGGTTTGTCCCTGTCCGTCTTGATGTGAGTTCCATAATAACAAATTTTACACACTGCTAATCTGCTGGTCCTGTTAAGCAGAGATCAGAGATTTTCTTTTTGTTGTTGTCAGCAATATGGATTATTTACTGAGTTTTCCTTTTTTAACCGAAAGAAATCAGCAATGTCATGGAAGAATTGAATAATAAACAAGAAAGGAATTCACAGCTTTGTTCTGTCAAATGCTTCTAGCTCCTCGGTCTCCTTTCCTTTTTCATTCTCTCTCCTATGTTTTCTTAGTTATCTTGTAATTCTACTTCATCTTGCATCCGCAATGATCTGAGACATCTCTGTCAACATTGGGGTTTTGTGAATTCACAGGTCGGTGTGTGTGCTGTGAAGGAACATCTGCCCGGTCATGCTACAGCGATAGGGCGAACACAAGGGGTGGGGAGGGAGGGGGGGGGGTCCTTAACCGGCCTCAAATAAGCTGCTTCACAAAAGGGAGTGTGGAGGACACTGAAATCTGCCAATTAACTCGTTTTTTCCTCCCTGGTTGAAAAGATTGGTGGCCTTCCCTGAACAAACGCAGAGGAGACCAAAGAGTTGACAGAAAGTTTCTGGCCGTTTTCACTTGGGTGGCGACGCGACAGGCTGTTTGCTGAGGCTTTTGACTGACTCACAAATCAAAGTGTGTGTCAGAATGGAGAGATTAGGGAGCCAGAATAGGTCTGGGATTCTACCTGCACCCTTTTCTCTTTGTTATCACCCACCTGGATGAACTGTTGGGATTTGTTAACATGTGCTCAAACACACGCGCGCGCACACACACACACACACACACACAAGCACACTGACAGAGAGAAGAGAAACTTTCTAATAGCCTGATAAAAGGCAGCTGTTACTCTCCTGCTTCAGAGGTGAAGATGCCCAGTAAAGGCTGTTTGAAGCACTAATGAGTCTAGCATTGTTCCTGGGAGATTCCCCTTCCACTGAGGCATCCGACTGCACTCCGTGTGGCCCCGTCCCAGCAGCTGCTGTCGTCTCAGACCATGACGCGGGCATGAAAGCCGGTAGTAGACTGCAAGCACATCCACGCATGGAGCAGCGGGTGTGGGAAGATTTGTCGTTGATCACACATAAATGTTTTTTTAAATTGCATTAGACTGAAACCGTTGCAGCACAAAGCTCCAGGCAAGTCAGGTCCCACTGAAGTGCATTGCCTGCGGTGGTGGTCATGCATTTGTTTATCAGGAACCGAGTCGCTGATGCGCTCCGCCAGGAGCTCAAGTTTCAAAGACTGGATAATGGAAGACGTTTAAAAAGCCATCTCAGACAGACAATGCAGGATCTTAAGTCCTGCATGTCTTGCTCTCATTCAACTGATCCCATTTCCGGACTTCTAATGACTGAGGGATCTAATTCAAACCTCACTGCTTTTCAGCTGCTTTGTATCCCCACTATATTCCGTCTGTTTGAACAAAAGAGACCCAAAAAAAAGAAAAGGCAAATGTGTGTTTTGAGAACTTCACATTTCATTTGCTTTCACACAGCTTCCCCGCCTCCAGTGCTCCTTCTCTGCTGCTGCTGCTGCTGCTGCTGCTGATTGTGTCCTCTCCAGGTGGATTGAACCTCGTCTTACTGTTAAATGAAGCTCAGCAGGAACCGGGGAGAGACGGGGGGGGGCATTACCTTTCGGAAGTGAAGCTAGCTCTGTGACCTGCGCTGGTGAAAGGCCCTCGGGCATCGCCGCTTCGCTCTCATGAGATGATCTCTAAAGGGGAAAGCAGGAGATTACACCTGATAGGAAGGGGATTTAGCTTTAAGTCAATTGGCTACTTTGTGGAATAATCCTGCTCTTCTCATCCTAGTCATTGTGACGAGTGATAAGGACTCAAGTGCGTATGAGAGGAGGACAACAAAAAAAGTGTTGCAGGGCAATGTTAAAAGCCTGTTCTCATGGTACATGTTGCCAATATTACGCAATTCAGTTCCATGTGATGTGGCACATAGTATTAAGGAATTGTTAAAACAAAGTGTGTACAGCCCACTGCTGAAAATGAAACATCCACTTGAACTCTTTAACGGGACACTGGAAAGTATGACACATCAAAGATTTATTTTGTCAACATTCAGAAGGTGTCAGAGGTTATTTTATTACTTTTCTGGGCGTAGGGTGGGGAATTCCAATCTGTAGTTTGGAACTCTTCAAATAATTATCAGCCCGTCACAAGCATCGCTTTTGTGTGTCATCCTTGAAATTATATCTATTCAAATCATGTCTAATCATCATTCATACTGTGTCCCATAGGAATGGGGTCCTGTCAGTGGGATGTGCACAAAACTACAAAACTAGCCTCTGGAGGGGATCTCGGGTAAGGTAAGACAAACTACCCTTCCCCCCACCCCCCCCCCCCCCGCTTCACAAGCTGCTGATTTATGTGGAAATCTGTCCTCCTCTGTTTGAGCTCGCTGGGTCACAAGTGAAACTGGCCTACGTGACACATACAGGGAATGACTCACAAGCTCTGTACAAGCAGACGCAAGATCTATAGCATGGTAATCGGGTAAGTGTTCCAAGATGAATGTTGCGTGTCTTGAAACATTACGTGGCTCTGAGGCAAATAGCGGGATGCTACGTTACTGCGTGAACATGTTTTGGACATGCCTCTGAAGACGGTATAGATTGTGGTAGTGAACACCACGGCTGTCCCCAGATGCCTTCTCTGCTAACGACCCCGATGGGGTTGTAGTTTTCAGTAGTTTTTTTTTTTTTTAAATCATTCTCACTGGCCTGTCTTTCTTGTGCAGGAGCCCGAAAAGCTTTCTTCAGTTTGCACAGTCGTCTACTGTTGTTTCTGCAAAGAAAAAGAAAAAAAAAACTTTATGAGGAGGTAGTGGAACATTTTGCTCATTACACTCTTACTGATCTTGCTTTAGAAATGAAACTTGATGTAGCTCTGCCTGCAGTTGTGCTGATGTTGACATTTGTTTCACAGTCACGTGTTTGAGTAGGTACTTGGTTACCCGGTTCATGACTCGTGCTGACGAACATCGTCTGTTCTCGCTATTTGCTGCTGGTCTGTAAATTCCTGATAATGACAAGTGGCGAGGGTTAGGGTCAGCGAGAGAAAGGTCAGCAGAGGATCTATTATTGACATTGTCATGTTCAGTGTTACAATAATATGATACCACTACTGTGTCCTTCTCTGCCACTGAAACCCCACAAGCATGGATTCCTATAAATGTTAGCATTAGGTGGTTTCTCTGCTTCGATCATAAGGCAAGCAATGACCAGAATTGCTTTTAGGGTTAGGGTTAGCTAATCAAATGCATTTGTTTATGTAAAGCATGTGTTTTTTGAACAACTATATTGAATATTTTTTCAGTATTTTTAATTTTAACTTGCGAGAAATGATGAAAATCCACAAAAGCACACACACAAATACAGAAAACATGTGAAACAGTGATAACTAATATTTTTCATTCATTTAAATGAAATGTAACAGCTCAAAGAGAAGGAGCAGTAACTGGGCAAACCCCAAACAAACCATTAACATCTCTCATGGAAGCAGCCTGGTGGAAATTCGTTAACACCTTCTTGATTCTAATTGGCTCTTTGGAAAACGAACGCCGTCTAGTCCAGCATGACACGAGCATTCCTGGGTCAAGGGCTGCTCTTGGGGGTGACTCTACACTTTTGACATGTGGTTGGCTTTTTAGCAGTGGAACACTTGTGTTCTTAAAGTTTGCCCGTTTGGATAAGTGTGCGCAGCTGCTCTGCTTCCTCTCATGCACATGCGCATTTTCAACAAAAGAGGTGACATGTTGTAATCGGTAATATAACACAAAAGAACTGTACGTTTTGCACAAATGACTGTATCTCGCAACAAGGGTGGAATTTAACTAACAACATTTTTGTAAGTACTGTACTGAAGTACAAATGCAAGGTACTTTACTTCAGCAAAACCATTTAGTTCAACTTTATACGTCTCCTCCACTACACCTCAGAGATATTCTGCTATTACTCTTTTCCTACTCTTTTAATCCCACTTTGTAAAATGTTGCACGTTTTAAAATCCTGCGCAGTTTTGGTACATTTAGCATTATCATATGAAAAGATATGTTTTTCAAACATTTAAAGACAAAATCATGTAAATACATGCAACAACTTTTCCAAGTACAATGTTTGGCAGTAACAAAAAGTTGTTAAATAATATAAATATTTAATCTAAATGTAAATGTTAAATATAAATATAAATGTTAAATGTAAATGTTAAACCTAAATGTAAATCTAAATTTTGCGAATGGTCCCGAAGACGAGGCTGTTTCTCACCCCAGATGGT
Organism: Pungitius pungitius; assembly: GCF_949316345.1. NCBI lineage: Eukaryota > Metazoa > Chordata > Actinopteri > Perciformes > Gasterosteidae > Pungitius > Pungitius pungitius. The sequence continues at coordinate 4,596,202 of NC_084905.1, forward strand.
CCGATCTACACACGGCCCCGACTACCCTCGTCTACGGGACCATCCGCGATCGTTCCCCCCCCGCCCCGTCGAACGGACCAGTGGTTGCATGTATTTACATGATTTTGTCTCTAAATGTTTGAAAAAGTGACATTTGAATATTGTCCTGCTTTTTTTTATATGATAATGCTAAATGTACCAAAACTGCGCAAGATTTTAGAACGTGCAACATTTTACAAACGGCGCCCCATAGCAATCAATGAGATCCTGACTTCTGGGTTTGGCCCTTGTTTTTCTTCATGTTCATGCTCTGGAGCCGAACAGAGGAAACATCTGCCTTACTGCTTTTCTAACTGCTCCAGATCTACACACACACATATATACACACACACAGGAGGGCCTAGTGGTTGCGCTTGCCAGAGGAAGCGTGTTACTCCACAAAGCACACATGCATTGATACTTATGCACACACAAACACGCATACAGATGCTGTCTGTCTTCCTCCCATCTTCATCCTGTCTCCACCACTGGCCATCAGAACCTGCTCCCACAGCTGCATTGCCATCTAAATCTATCGGTTCCATCTTCTGTCTATCCTCGTATTGATTGGTCTGTTCTCGTCCTTTTTCTTTCTCTGGTTGATTCAACATTCACCAAAAAACAGTCAAAACTACTCAAATACACTATAGGTTTGACTACATTTTTTGTGCAGCTGCTATGAATAAGGTGCATGAACTTGTAGCAGACTTTCCTCATGGAATTGGTTATTATTGTATCCAATACATTTTTGTTGATTCAACAATGTTGTAAGTCGATTTGGATAAAAACGTCAGCTAAATGACATGTAATGTAATGTAACAATGGCCTCTCTCGGGGCTATATAGGTACAGTTACATATAAGTGGACCAGTATTGCCCAATAACAAATACAAAACAAAATAAGAAAATGTAAAAAGAAACACAAAAGGTCAAAGTTTCACAATCTGGAATAGGAAATAAATAGGTTACTAAAATAAAAATTTCAAAATCTTATAGACCACTCTTATAGAACACTATGGTGAGGGAACAAAATACAACAAAATAAAACATTATTTAAAAGTGTCACATGACCTGTGCAATGTTTGGCTGGTTAGTTTTCCTTGTTTCTTTCTGAGCTTTGATGTTTGAATATAGGTACATACCTGGTACTGTAGCTGTAGTTTAGCAGGTTAGTACCTGCAGGGAGTCCTCCAAACTAAAAGACATAATCCGTTTGTTGTAAGTTCCTTTTGAAATTACCTACACAATCAAACGTTCGTCCTCATACCCTTTGGCAAACTGTTTGTGTTTTCTGATCTGCCTCCACAGCTTCCTGGTTGCGGTTATGAACGGAAACTACTAGGTTAATGGCAACAATTTTGGTACGGTTTAAATAAAAATAATAAAAAATCCCTTGTATAGGAAAAGATAGTACAATTAATTAAAATAAACCAACGTCAGCTATTATAAGGTAGCTATTATGCAAACGGTGGTCTTACAGTGTTATAACAACAAGATGTTGCCTTTGCCGAGGAGAGACAACTCCCTACTTCCAGTTTTTGAAGAAGTGACCACTGCTGTGATTTTTCTTCAGCCAAAATCATATTTTAAATGGATCACAGCGCTTGCGAAGATTCCAATGACTGATATCATTCCTGGGATAGTGGGGCGGCAATAACAGCTGTTTGTTGGTGCTACAGACGCTCCGCCTCGTTGATGTCTCGCTATCACTGAGACACAGAAATAGCTCGTGTTTGGGCTCTTTCAAAATCGTAGAATAATAACCCTCATTACCAAAAAGGGAAAAGGCAAGGTCTATCCTTCCCAGACATTATGGTGGGAAGAATCAATGACTTCCTCCATCTCTCTCCCTCGGGAGACAGGGTGACAACTACTCACTGGTATTAATAGTCGTCCTCCGATAAGCCAGCCAGTGAGTTGTCTTGTTGTGTTACAGCCTTTCGTCTCGCTGTGAGAACCTCTCGTTATAGCATCAAAGAGCTCTTATAGAACGTACATTCCCCAGCCTTCCTGTTTTTTGTTCGGCTCCCAGCGCCTCACTGTACATCACAACCTTTTTACTGTGGCGGACACTCGAGTGTCCCATCAGCAGGCACTTGTTACTGCGCCTCCTCACTGTTCGGTTGGGGCTGCATTGCTGCCACGATGGTCCCAAAAGGAGCTGTGAATCCAGCTGCTCAGCCTTTCGATTAGGTCATTGTTTCTGCAAGCTCAGGAAACGTCATGTAACACTTCACTACATAAGAAAAAGAGTTGTGCTGGGAGAGAGTTGTTTTTAAAAAGATTTTTTACAGACTGATACAAAGACTTGTTTAGAAACAATGGAGTGGTTAAATCGGGAAGAGATTCGTGGCTATTGAATAGATTTTTTTGTTTGTTTCTTGACTTCGCAAAGAGTTATTTTTTCATTCTCAGCTGGTTTGATAGGCTCAGTGCCTCAAATAGGTTTCTCTGAAAGGAGAGCATGGGAAAAATAGCTGCCCTTGTGGAAACTGCTTGGGAAAAAGCTGAGTTCTCATTGGTTGCATGGTGGGACGTAAGTGAGCTGAGAAAAACCTCCCTGCTCCCGATGCGAAGCATCAAACATGGAAACGTGCCGACAAAAACGCACAGAGGTTAGTCCGGAGCGGCGCAGATTCGGGCAGACTGCCGCCGATGCTCCGTTGGCTTCGGAAGATGAGAGTTGAATGGTCAGTGACCGTGAGTGCTGTGAGGTGGGCAGGGTGAACGCTCCAGTTCTGCTCCAGACGATTTCAAAATCCCCTGGTGTCGGCATGAGCAGTGGCGGCCTGCATACCGACATACCAGGCTGATAGCTGCCGACCCATTAGCGAGGCCCAAGTGGTGGAGCCCACCCAGGGCTGCCGACCCTCGCCTGCCCACCTTCTGCCTTTTCCTGCCCAGCCTTGGCTCTGGATCAGAGGTAGGCCGCACGTCAGGGGACAAGGCAAATTATGGTCGCGACCATGTCATCCCTTTCATGCCAAAACCCAGGAGTACAATTTTGGCTAATGCTATTTCCTGCAGATAAGATGCAAACAAGCTCCTTTTTTCTTCTTCTTCTTCTTCATCAGAGAATTGGGAGGGGAGGGGGGAAATCAAGTCCGTGATTTGTTTCATCATCAGCTCGTTGGATATTGCTCCGCTGTAGCCACCGTGGCTGCTGTCACATTCATTTGGAATATCAGAGAAGTCATTAATGAAAGGGAGGTGGAATGAAATAAAGATTGGCCACTTAATGTGCACAGAACCAGATGTAGTTATCCATATCAAACCATTTTGCCCTCCATCAGTACCTAAGTGGCTTAATCGAGGCTTGGATACGGGATTATTTTACTCACCCAAGACCTTCTAAATTGTTTCCAGCCAAAGTGGAGATTGTTGGAGATATTCACGGTGTGGAACTTGCATCAGATTTTGTCTCTCCATGGTCACATATTATTGCTCTTTGATACACCTGATTAAAACATTTTCTGTCAATAAAATAGAATTTTTCAATGAATCGCGTGTCATCACATTTTTTTAATACTGTTGTGGCATAGATAACTAAGATGTTAGAGAAGCCATGTGATGATGTGGTTATTATTTGGATAATAATTCATCAATGAGCATGGCCAATGTTCTTAAAGCAATTCATTTTATCCATGAACCCAAAACACAAATATGGAACAGCATTCAACCTCCTGATGTTAGTTAGCAACAAAAGACTGATCAATTTCTCAATTACTACTTTGTAACTTTGTTTTTAGGCAGGCGTTTTGTTGGCGTTATTCTTCATAGTCTACAATCTTTGTTAATGTAACTAATGTTATTTTTACTAGTTTACTAATACATTTCGGTTATTATTACTGCTTTTTACATTTATTATATTTGAGCAACTTCTAAATCCTTTATTTTTTAAATGTCCGGTTGATTTGCAATTGTTTAAATGTGTTGCATTTAAACTATAAATAAACGGAAACGGACACTTTGAACAGCACTACGTGATTTTATTTGAGCATGAAATTGCTTAAATTTTTGTTGTGCAAAATCACTGTCCCTGGTATGAAATGTTTTAAATACTCTATTTAAATGCATGTTTTAAGATTATTTTATAAAGAAATATATTTTGAGCAAGACATTAGCTGTAACACTGGATGAAAAGGATCAGGAGAAACATTGATCCATCACAAAACCGACAGAAAAAAGGGTTTTTATTCGAGCTAGCAAATATTGCCCATCGTACTTTTCTCTGCTGAATCTTTCTGTATAGATTTGTTTCAGAAACAAAAGAGATGGCGTCATTTCCTCTCATTCATTACATGAATCCACATGAATTCACACACTTGCATTTAAGCATTTAAGATGAACACAACCACTTCATTTTGGAATTCATTGCTATTTTCATTATGAAGCTTAATCTTAATGTAGTTTTTGCAGCCTCGTGACGAAGTGATGAATAGGCATTCCTGATACTCCTAGAGCGGCTCGGAAGCTGTCCGATGCCTCTGTGCCAAGCCGCATTGGTTCCATCAAATGCACAAAAGTGTACAATTCTCATTCATCGTGTAGCATGTTGTTAGCTTTACAGAAACAGAAAAACAGCCGGCATATTAAAACAAATGTGCATCCTGCTTCAAGAATCTGTGTCACGGAATCAGCTGACTACAGCGAGTGTGATCGTAGACCCTGTTGGGATCCTCTCTTTTTGAGGACAACACTGTTGTCAGAGGGGAAGCATGATGGCAAGGTCCGAGCAGAGTGCACACATCCGTCCACGTGCCCCTTTGATCCCAATCATTCATAAATCCAGCCAGAGAGATTTGTATCCGCTATCCGCCCCGCCGTGTCTGTTATTTCTGTCCCCCACCTCCCTTTGGCTATTAGAAAGGAATGAGATGCGACAGCACTTACGCACATACACCCCCTCACATGTCCGATACCGTCTCCTCCTCTCATCTTGCTCCGGCATCTTTCACTTTTGCGCTCAATTTTTTTATGGTCAACATTTGGTTCGTTTCCGCTTGACTGGTTTACTCTTTTTAAATCAATACTTTCTGATCTCTTCTTTTCTCCTCCTGCTTCGGTTTGTCCTATTCCGTTTTCTAGGTCTTCTCTCTTTCTTTCCACTTTCTCATCGTTTCTGTCCCTCGCCAAAAGAAAAAGCTGTAAAACTTCCCCTCAATCATTTAGCCCAGATTCAACACTGCCGTCAGGCAGGCAGGCAGTGAAGAGGCTGTGACTTAACATAATGTAAATACAGCAGTGTTTTTCACATTACTCCATTGCTTATTTTTAGTAGCTGAACAAGAGCAGGCAAGGGTGTGCCTCTCCAAGCCCCGACTGGAAGTCTTATCAGTTGAATACACAGAAGAAAGCGAGAGAAATCACATATCAAACAAAACAATGATGACACGCTACAGGAAGTGACAAGTTGTTTCATAGTTAACTTTAAACTTAAAACCGGCAGACGATTGTCACGACAATAACGGGGCCACCAAACAATTCAAAAAGGGAAGACCGGTAGAAGTGAAAATGAAAGTGATTGATTTGCTGCCTGGCTGCATACGTGACAAATATTCTCTTCTGAGTCCATCTCAGCCAACATCGGGCGTGAGACGGGCTTCACCTGGTCACCAGCCAGTCGCAGGGCTGACACGGAGACAAACAACCATTCACCCTCACATTTACACACCCACGGGCACTTTAGAGTCACCAATTAACCTAATCCCCAGAGCATGTCTTTGGAGTGTGGGAGGACGCCGGAGTAGCCGGAGAGAACCCACGCAGACACGGCGAAAACATGCCGACTCCACACAAAAAGGCTGCTGGGTGGTTTTGAACCCAAGACCTTCACGCTGTGAGCAGACAGTGCTGACCACCACCATGCCGCCCTGTTGGTACAGAGCAGTCCTGCCAAATAGAAGTGAATCCACATCGTGCTCAAGAAAACACAAATACAGAGGTGGCACTATCCCATAACCCTAGGTTCTGTAAAAAAAAAAAGATTTAATTTGATTTTTTTTTACTATTCCCATGCTCCGAAAGGCTTTGAGCAGAGGGTTGTCTCTTTAAGAAGTTTCAATATGACCAAACTGTCAACTACGCAGCATATCCTAATCTCAAACATATACTTAGTCATATCAAAGATACATTTCTAGTACTGGTCCAGCTGTAGTCCTCTCAGGGGAGGAGGCCAGGGTGGATCGATGGGTCAAACTAACACAGGACTCTCGGCCAGGAAACCGCTGTTTGTGTCCTGTATAACACCTAAAGTTAACTATGACTTATTTTAACTAATTCCCATAATTGACACATACGATATTAGTATTATATTCTCAGACAACAAAGAGGACGTTAACTCTTAAGGCTTGCTCCTCCTGTTCAGGGCCCCAAATGAAGATGGATTAGCTGAGGGAGGCCGAGGGAACCAATGAGCAGCACAACAGGGCAACCCAGGTGGTAACCAATAATGTTATTAGCACAGGAAAGAAAACCAGGAAGGAGAAAAGAAAGAAGCAAAACACACACACACACACACACAACAGGCAGTTTGCCCTCACCTGGCCCGTAACACAATACTGGGGCAGCTTTTTAAACCTGGCGAAGGAATGTTGTCTCGCTGACTCTGCTTCTCTCTTTCTCTCTCATGGTCGGCTCACGCATGGAAGGTGTATTGATGCAGTATGTTTATGCAATCTTAGTTTTTAAGGTTCAAATCACATGGATTTTCACTCTCAGCGACACCTTTTAAAAGGCACATTAGTTATAGTAGGTTTTCCGTGGCATTCATTCGTTGCTGCAGCCGTTCCTCGATATCTGGTGCTCCCGCCTTCCCCTCCCTCCCCAGGGATCAAACACCGGCCTGTTAACGCAGAGTCTGCACCTGCAGCGGCGGGGAAGCTGATTGGTGGACTGTGGCTGTGTCCCACTGCCCTGGCAGCCTTCCCCCCGGCTGCCCCCTCATCACACCAGGAAATGTCTTTTTCCAACTCGTTCTGCAGTGACGACGTACCCGAGCGGCACCGACTCCAGCCGCCCCGCCACCGCGCGACACGCTGCTCAGCAAAACCTGCAACGTGATGCTCTCGCACGTTCGCACGCTGCATAGATGAGGTGTTGTTTTCTCAACCGATCGGAGGTCACACACTTTTCCCACACAAAGATGGGTGAAAGCAGTCTAGGTTGCAGTATTTGTGTCAGAGTGTGTGTGCATGGGGCTTATACGTATGTGTGTTGTGAGAAAAAAAGTGCTAAACACTCCATATTCAGCGCAGTCACTGAACATGATGACTCAGTTGAATTTCCACTGAGGTAAGCTGTCCCTTGAACAGTGAACTCGCATTGAGTTACACACACACACACACACACCATTTAATGTCCATATCTACCCCTGCGAGCCAGCTAGAGTTATACGCTGAATATTTTCAATTAAGCCATCAACAAATACAACAGAACACAAATCTCTCCCTCTCTGTGATGATCTTGGTTCCCAGCCATAACACACACACACACACACACACACACACAACAACAACGCACACTTGCGCTTGGCCTTGACCCTGTGCAAACAGCCCTTCTATAGTGAGCGGCTCTATTGGAGTGGATCAGCTCCAGCTAAGACACCCTTTCACACTTCCTCCCTCCCTTTCTCCAAACCCTCCCTCTTGTGTGACCGCATTGCTTTCCTTCCTTCCTTCCTTCCTTCCTCCTGACACAGAGGTCTGGGGGAGTCGCAGGGGAGTCAGGATGGCCGGATGTGCGCCGATCCGAGACACAGACGGACGGACTGACAGGGAACAGACTAGAGGATGCTGCTGCTACTGTGGACTTTGGGACTTGATTCTTCCCATCCAGAGCTACGAGGGGGAATGACATCATTCCTGTTTTGATAGGACAACAGGAAGGTGGAGTGATTTGGAGAGCAGCGAGGACGTGGGTGGGACCATGAAAGACAATGAAGCACTAAGATTGTGATCAGTTGATGATGATAGTCAATGATGATGAGGAATTAATGGTTCGGCAAGAACTTGAATGTACCTAGACCTGATTTTACCCAGTGTCCCTGCTCAACAAAGTCAACACGCCTCAAACAAGGGAATTCATACACATCAGTTTGCAGGCGGAGGCCAGCCTCTCATCCTTGTGTTCAGCTCTTCACCTCCACCCCGTTCTGTACAACATGACTCATGCGATTCTTTGTAGATTCAGAGCACTTCTTCTCAATGTATGACATTCACTTCCTTCACCATTCTCTCGGGGGGGTGGAGAAGACAAATGATACCAAGTGTTTGGAAGGACAGGAGAAAGAAGGGAAGGAAACACCGACCAAAAGAAAGGGGAGGGGGGGGGGGGGGGTCACAATAATAGCAATCTCTCTTCACTCCCCTCCTCTTTTAGTTTTTTCGTTTTCTCAGAAGAGGATACAGTGAGTGCCAGCTGGGCTCTGCTGCTGCTGCTGCTGTACAGTGCACACTACTTCAGAGAAGTCAACCTCACTGCACTCCATCCACCCCATTGAACTGCCAGCTCTGGCAATCAATTCTGAGCCTTGTGCTGTCACTGCTGGCCTCTGGACGCAGCAGCTGGCTGCAGGAAGACAAGCCCTCTTCCACAGAGTCTGTCCCCCCGATCAGCTGCACCCAGCTGTCCGGCAGCGGCACCGCTTTTCAGGGCGCTGCTGCTGCGGCCCGCTGGTGAGCGAGGCCTCTTTTCACTGCTGTCCCCGGCGCTGCCGAGTCCCCTTTCACCGTACTCTCTGTTTTTTTCTTTTTTCTTCTTTTTTTTTTCCCCTTCTTCCTTCCTACGTTTTCAACCGTACAGACACATCCGCCCTTGAGCCTCGCGACAGGCCTCGTATGTCTGTCTGGGCTGTCTCCCAGTCTCTTCCCGAGTCAAATTGTCCATCTGTCTCTGTTTTTACCAACTTTTTCCTCCGCTATTTCCACCTCGCTTTCTCTCTCTCGCAGACACCCCCCCCCCTCCAGTCTTCCATGCTGGGTCTTTAGATCAACCTTCCTTCTGTTTTCAGTTCTAGCCTTTTCTTTTATATTCCTTCCATCCATGTCCCTTCTGTCTCTGTGTTTAGTGGTACCCATTCCTCTTTTCCTCCTTTGTTGGTTACCATGTCTCACTTTCTCCCCTCCTTTCTCTCCCCTCTTTTTTCTTTGCCACTCGCTCTTATTTCCGCACAATTTCCATCTCATTCTTTGTCGCAATCTAAACCATACCCTCTCCTCCCCCCCCAAGTGTCACAATACTGTATCTTTTCTTCCCCCTTTTCTTCCGAGTAACTTCGCTTTCTGTCCCCCTTTTTCTTATTTTTTTTTTTTACAGGTGTCTGTAAGGCGGGATTTACATTTTCTCAGGACAGGCAGCCCGTGGAGAGAGGCCTGCTGGCAGATCAAAGGCTCCGGCTGTAAAACGATCTGAAAGAGTCCGGCATTAGCATCCATCAGGGTACCTTGAAAGCTCCCTGGTCAGCCCGAGAGGGAAGCTGAGGGCCCCCCAAAGTGAAAGCCCAGTCTGGAGAGGGGGGGGGTGGGGTGGAGGGGGGGAGGGACAGTAGAATGGTGGGTGGAGAGAGAGAGAGAGAGAGAGTGAGAGAGAGAATAACAGGCTTCTCGGAGGGAGGAAAATTCCCATAACAAGCTGCATGTTTTTACTTCTCTTTTGGATTCAGCCCCCTCATCCCTTCCCTTAGCTTGTCCTCTTTCTTAATTCTTCTATCTTGCAAACTTTTTTTTTACAGAGTTGAGACTGTAAGGGGAGAACATCTCCATCTGTGCACCATCTCCACTCAGCTCACCAAACCCAGACTTTTACTACTCCACCCTGCAGTCTTCACACAGGGTCACGTCTGGTCAGGGATGGGAAGTGGGAGGTACGGCAGTGTGGGTGGAGGAGAAACCTGGATTGGCTTCATTAATTGTATCACTTTACATAAGAATCGAAAGTGGGGGAGAAATTGGGATTACAGAAGTATGGGGGCTGTGTGTATCCCATCCTCTATGCTATAAGCATGATTCACGGTCTTGAAATGGATAGGTGCCCAACATGTGTGATTAAGATTAGACCTGCATTCCTGGTATGTTCCGGTGCCTGCACATTTGTTTCTTTTTCAATAGCAAAAGTAAGGCTGCATTTGTCACATAAATCCCGGAAAAAATGTGCATCCCTGTGGCTGATCTTGCGACGGTACCCTCAATAACGAAGATTTATAGACATAGAGAGTTGTAGACACTGAGCTTCTTTTTCTGTCTGCCATTCTAAAATGTCCAAATCTCACTGGAGTCAACTTACAACCGTGTGTCCACAGTCGTACGTTTAGCACTAACCTCCTTTAAGCACCCTTACTTTGTCTGTTATAGTGCAAATACAACCCTTCCCGGTGTCTTTGTGGAGAAGTACTGGACTTGGACAAGCTGACCTAAGACATTATATAAGTGGTTACATTTTTTCAGCATGTTTTCCCTAACATGTAAAATACTATGTCTGCCCTTATTCTGCATAACTTTGTATCCCTCTTATAAATTATAGACTTCCAACAGTAAATTGGTAATACAAGATCATACAGTGAATGAATGAACCTAGAGGAGTGTTAATCTCATCACATTTGAATGGATATTTACACATTCACGCACTCCATACCAAAATAGTATAGTTTTATACATGCTTTCATCTTTGCAGAAGCATTCTCACAAAGACACACACACCGATACTAATGGACTCAAAGTACTTCCCACATGGATCACCCAAAACACACACAACTCTCTGGCTGTGTGCAGCTTGCTGACATGTGTGGAGACTCCCGCGAGCAGGGCCAGGGCTGCAACTCAGCTTGGTAATAGATGTCCCACACACACACACACACACACACACACACACACACACACACACACACACACACACACACACAGACAGACAGACAGACAGACAGACAGACAGACAGACAGACAGACAGACAGACAGACAGACAGACAGACAGACAGACAGACAGACAGACAGACAGACAGACAGACAGACAGACAGACAGACAGACAGACAGACAGACAGACAGACAGACAGACAGACAGACAGACAGACAGACAGACAGACAGACAGACAGACAGACAGACAGACAGACAGACAGACAGACAGACAGACAGACAGACAGACAGACAGACAGACAGACAGACAGACAGACAGACAGACAGACAGACAGACAGACAGACAGACAGACAGACAGACAGACAGACAGACAGACAGACAGACAGACAGACAGACAGACAGACAGACAGACAGACAGACAGACAGACAGACAGACAGACAGACAGACAGACAGACAGACAGACAGACAGACAGACAGACAGACAGACAGACAGACAGACAGACAGACAGACAGACAGACAGACAGACAGACAGACAGACAGACAGACAGACAGACAGACAGACAGACAGACAGACAGACAGACAGACAGACAGACAGACAGACAGACAGACAGACAGACAGACAGACAGACAGACAGACAGACAGACAGACAGACAGACAGACAGACAGACAGACAGACAGACAGACAGACAGACAGACAGACAGACAGACAGACAGACAGACAGACAGACAGACAGACAGACAGACAGACAGACAGACAGACAGACAGACAGACAGACAGACAGACAGACAGACAGACAGACAGACAGACAGACAGACAGACAGACAGACAGACAGACAGACAGACAGACAGACAGACAGACAGACAGACAGACAGACAGACAGACAGACAGACAGACAGACAGACAGACAGACAGACAGACAGACAGACAGACAGACAGACAGACAGACAGACAGACAGACAGACAGACAGACAGACAGACAGACAGACAGACAGACAGACAGACAGACAGACAGCGGCGGGACTCAGCTTGGCCATCCTGTCCACCCGAGGATGAGTTCCTCCTCTGTTTAGGGAAGAGGATGTGATCTCACTAGTTAAAAATCCAACCTATGTCGCTTGCCACTCTTGACTTAATCCAGGCTTCTCCTTTGTGCAGAGCGCCGTTCCCCTCGTCTTCTTTGACTTTCTGTCACCTCCTGTCCCCCCCCCTGTCCTTATTTATCTCTTTGTCCTTCTTTTGATGCTTTTACAATGTCATGAATGAGTGCAAATTCAATGTGTTTGGTAAATGTGTTGCTTGGTGTCACCCCAGTCATACAAACACTTGAATACTGCCCTTTCATGATGTTTGAGAATAACAATTGAATCCCCCCTAAAGAAATTATTAAGAAACACACCCAGCAAAATTAATGTTTAAAAAAATGCTCCACAAAAATAAACATGGTGCCAACCGTGTAACGTAAATACTTCAAGCTACTTCAGGCCAATCCACACAGTTGAGATTTTGTCACTGTACAACCACCTAAATCAGTGGTTTCCTCTTTGAGGATAAAAGGACATCATGAAACCTTCCAACAATTTAAAATGTATTTCAAATATTGAAATTGAAGCTGGGAACAGTGCAAAAACCGAGGAAGTTTTTCAAACCAGTTTTTCTCGCTATGCCTCTCATTCTGTCCCTCACTGTCTGCCTTTTTGCTCCGCTTGTCAACTCGTAACCCAGAGTTGCTCTCGGGGGGGGGGGGGGGGGGGGGGCGGGGGCGTGGTTTCGAACACAAGGTATGTCAAATCCTCATGTCAGTTTCACTTTCGTTTTTTTTTGTCTATTCCTCATATATCAATCAATTCTTTAAAACTTGTATATTTGATCAACCAGCATCTGCATCCAATCCAGAGTGGAGCGCACCGGGGACAGCCTTTAGCTCTCTGCATGGTTCTTGTGTTACACGAGAGAGTGGCCTTTGCAGAACGACAGGCCCGAAACAACACGATGATTCGCTCGTTTTGTTCGCGGTTCCGCCGATCCTGCCTTTTCCAAAAATCCGACAACAACATAGCCAACGTCTTTGCCAACGTCTTTTAATTTTTAAAGCAAGTACAACACACATCGACACTTGTGCCCGACAGCGGCTACATGCAGCGACTGTGAGGGAGCCGTCACTTGCTTTCGCCACTTGGATCGTTCCACTTTGGCTTTAACGGCCACAACAATGTAGCAAGAGCGACAGGAACGTGCTCAGCCCTTTTGTTCGTGTTACGGTGTGCGTCTGGAATTTGCCATATGTGTGTTGCGCTCTACGCCCGCGAACACTGGAAAAACACCAACTTTAACCTCCCTCTAACTTTGACTAACAGATTTTTGTATCGGTTACTGTTTTTTTGGACACTCTGTAGTTCACAGATGTACCTCTCCTTAAGCGTGGAGGGTCTGTCCGTATGACATTGTAACTACTGAACTGCGGATGGAGTACGTTTGTGTGTGCGTGAGTTGTGTACGAGCACATGTACGTGTGTCTTTAACGTTTTCATACGTTATTCATACGGAGCCCATGTTGTCATCCAGGCCGGCAATTCCCCCTCATCCCCTGTAGCAGCTCCTGCAGCCCTCACTTCACACTCTGTGTTACTTGCCACATTTCGCCAGGGCAGCCGCCTGCATGCAGCAAGTGATTCTGGCACAACATATCTCAAGCTACAGCGAGAGAAGGAGAGGGAGCTACTTGATATACAGCTGAGCTCATTGATTGAACCGTCATTTTCAAACATCCAATACTTGCCTGCTAATTTTCAGTTGGTTTCCTTTTCATTTTCTCAAACTGCTTAATATTTTTTAAGGTCAAAGAGGGCTGGGGTCCAAAAGCCTTATGACACCTTGGACGACTCCTCGGTGCACTTTGGAGATTACCTGCAACATAAGCACACACTCTCAACTTAAAACAGAGACAGAAAGAAAATGTTCCATAAGGTCGCTTGTCCAAGAGAGAATGACGTAAAGAAGGAAAAGAAATATGAAGACATTTAGTCTCCTCATATGTTTTTCCAATTGTCTATTTCTGTAACTTTTCTGATCCAAACCTCCTTCATAACAGTTACAATGATCCTAGTATGGTGACATTTCACTACAGTGGACCAAGGTTGTAGGGAGTCATGGGAGCCTGCAGCATCAGAGAAGGAGAGAGAATGGAAATAAAGAAGCTGCCTCTGTCCCCACGAGGGGCGGCTACAGCGTGCAGCGCTCACACTTAACCCATTTATTACAGTCTGCATTTGCATTACCTGGACACACTAGCATTTCTAACGTGCATGCAAAAAGCCCGGGGAAAGAAATTGTCCGGAAGTTCACAGGGGGGTTTTAACCATGCCAAATTTACCGGAGAAACTGAATCAACCAGATGTCTGCTGTTGGAAACTGGAGTAGCACGAGGATGTCTGGAATGTTCTGACTGGTATCAATACCCCTCTGAGTGATATATTTCAACATTTGCAGCACCATCTTGAGTTGTATTACTATATAGTTAAAGCCCTGTTCTGAAAGAATTAGCTTTTGTAAATTACATGTCAAAATTTGCAGTACAAAATTGGTAATAAAATACAGTTCTGCTGTATTCCCTACTATATAATTTGAAAAACAACTCTTTGGTAACTATTTTGTGGATGCTAGTGGTATAGAACAAAAAAGGTCTGGTGGATTACACTACTCTAGTAATTACAAAAACAATTAAATCATGAAATACTACTTATGTTACTCAACTGAGGTTCATCAACATGACCTTTAAAATAAACCAATAATTCTCCATACCCGTACTTCTAGTATAATATATTCAAATTGCATTGAAACCTAACCCGCTGTGTGTATGAAGTGAGTCTTTTTGTGTGTGAACATTCATATACACAGGATGTTTTTTTTAATTTTAAACTCTAACATGCATGTTTATTTACATATGTGTTGTTCATACTGAAAGCATGTCCGCATCTTGGCCAGTGATTCCCACATCCTTTTAATTTAACTAGCACCCTTCCTGTAGTAGTATTTACTGACCCAGTGACTGCACAAAGGACTCCGGAGGTCTCAGGGTTCACACCATACCCCCAACTGTGAGTTAAATTCAGGGGATCCCTCAATGTAGGCTAGCGAGTGGCTAACATTAGCAATCCAGCTAACAAATAAGTATTGTAGTCAAACCATCTGTTGTTATCGTACAAGGAGGCAGCATTGACGATATCTTTGTTATTACATACCTGTGTGACAATTTGCCGCAAACTCTCTCGGGACTTGGATTTTTGATATCAGTTGTGTGAACACTGTTGACCACACAACGTGCCCTCATCGGCACACATCCATTCAGCTGAGGAATGTCTCTCACAATCAACCTTATCAGGTGTTTTGTCTGTTTTGACTGAGGGGCATCCGAAGAGGGCTTGGCGTTACCACTGATAGGCTTTTTGGAATACACACCTCTCTCCTCCTTTCTTACATATCCCCCTCTCATCCTTTCCCTCTTGTGCTCTCTTTGTCTTTCCCACAATTTTCACTTGTTCACATTTTGAATTACTTCACCAAATAATAAAGAAAAGGATTTCCCCTCTCTTGAGGTTAATTGGAGAAGTAATACTCAAAGTGCCTCCTTGTTTTTTTTTCTGAATCACCCTTCAAGACTTCAAGTGTAGCATTAAAAGATTTTGACGGTTCTTTGATTGGAACAAGGCCGTTTTCATTCAGAAACACTCCATAGTCAAGCCCTCCTCCATGCAGAAAAAACGTTACCTTGTTCCCAGGCCTACCTCCTGCAGCACCCACATCCCCTGACCCGTAACATCCATTTGATTTATCCCTGATTGTTAAGAGGCCTCTGAAGCTCCATCTCGATTGGCTCCATATGAGCACAGTGCCAGGAGGTCATCTATAATAGTCATTTTCAGTGGCTCATTATTCTAAGGCCAAACAACCCAAAGACCCAATTTCCTACCGCACTGTTCATAAAAGTGACAGATGGCCAAAACCTGGAAAAGCTTTCCTATAATCATTAGTCCACTGAAGTGCTACATACAATGCTCTTTAGTATAGTGGAGGTTGGACTCTGTTGCCTTTCTCTCTCTCTCTCTCTCTCTCTCTCTCTCTCTCTCTCTCTCTCTCTCTCTCTCTCTCACCCACTCCTTCCACCTTCTCTATCCTGTTCATTTTTTCCAAGGTGAAGAATGTGAAGTAGGAGAACGCCGTGTGTTTAATAGCTATGGGCCATATTCCACCCAGTTCAGCTTTCCTCCTCTTCATATGGCTCACACTGGGAATCTAGCGCACAGATATTGGCCAGGTAGTTTGTCTCTCTCCAAAGGCTCACGCTACCTTAACGTGGGACAGCACTTTAAGTCACATGGAAAGACAGGGGCATAGACAAGTCCTCCTTTCATCCCACAGAGCTGTCACTCCCTGGTATTCAGGGTCATCTATAGTCACTTGAGCAAGTCTGCACCCCTCCGTGAGCCGCCTGTGGGGGTCTTTTCTTGACCGGGGAAGTGCCTGTGTGATAAATGTGTGGCTTGGAACAACAGCTGAGACTAAGACTTGGCTCAGCCTTCCCAGTGCCTGTTGCAGACACAAGTGTGGTTTCCTCATATCTTGGCTCTTTGTCATGAATGACCTCTTTCATTTTTCCCCACCTCCAATAATAACCAAAGTTCTCGACTCAGCATTTAAGAAAAAGAATCCTTCCATTTTTCTCAGAGGACATTTTCTTTTCCTTCTCATATTTGTTTCCACTCCTGTCTTCTTGGCAGGGGGAAATGCCAGGTCATTGCAGTAACTGTATCCACTGCGTGGTGGCTTGGACTCTGTGGGGCGGTGGGTGGGCAAATGGGTTGTTTCGGAGATGTTCTAAACACAAATGCTCTGGCCAGCGATGTTTTTTCATTCATTTCTTACTCTCACTCTCTCTTTTTCGGATCGTGCAAAGTGGGTCTGTTTGTCCTTGTGTCCTGCAGCGACCGCTTGCTCACTGAGAGAAATGTCATGTTTCATGTAAATATACCATTTTACATGTGTACATTGTTCAATTTTTGAACCTGTTTTGTTCATTTAATCATCCAACTAAATCTAGTTGAGCCAGTTCCAGATTTTACCTTTAGTCTCTTCAATCAGCATGAGGTTGCTTCAACCAACAATTCATCTTATAAAAATAGGGGGCCTAACCCCCATATCCAACCATCTTTCATCCTGGTTTTGTGGCCCTTCCACATGTGCCTCTAATCTCTCCCTCGTGTCTCTGAAATGTCAGTGCAGAGGAGCGAGCATGTACTTGCTCGCTATGGATTTCCCATGGAATGTGCCATTTTCGGTTTTCCCTGTTTTGATAGGCAGTGATTATGGAGTATTTATTTTCCTACTGGGTGTGGGAACTCAACCTGTTGGTACACTACCATTATGTGGCAGATTTTCCGATTCTTCTCAAGCTGTGACTCACACAATTTGACGCATGAAAACACACTGTCAAAGAGATTAGATAAGTTTAGATCACCAGCACATCGTCGGGGTGAAACTGGATGCACAGCAAATATTTTAATTTTTTTTTTTTTTTTTTAAAGGATCTTTGTTGAGTTTTTAATTCTTATGGTTTATCTCCAGTTTCAGGCTGCTAACATGTTTGATCTACAAGTTCTATTTGCATGCATCCCATGCAAACATGCATGAGAGTACGTGAGGGAGTCGGGGTATACATGCTTTTTCTGATTGTTTGTGTTTGAGAGAAGAGAGCCCTAGCAAGCATCAGAGGTTAAGCCCCAACTATCTGACTCATTGGTGAATGGTGGAGGTCTGGGATCGGGGCTTAGTGGAGGAGGGGTCAAATAGACGGAGAGGGGGAAGGATGGAGGGGGGGGAGAGAGGGAGGCCCATGCAAGACAATTCCCCTGACGTTGGCCCATTCACAGACACAGGAAATGCTTGACCTCACACCTTGAGAAACCTCCACAGCGGCCCACTTGTGTTAAAGGTGTAATTGAGCATAATTAGGAGCTGGCAGTGAACAGAATAGAGACGGACTTTCGTGCCCCACATGCCTTCCTTCCCCATGCCTGCCTCCGTCTGGCAGCATGCGACGCGGCGGAGCCAAACTCTCACTGCACAGATCTCCAGCAAATACCATCCCTAAACAAGCATTGGGAACTTCACAACAACAAGGATCCTTTCAGCTCAGCTGCTTATTTTAAAGCTATAGCTGGAAAGTTCTCACTTGCAGACCCTTTTTCTGAAATCTGTCTGCGTTGTGTATCCAGAGCGTGAACTGCAGAGGACGTAATTAGTTTGCAACGCTCTTCACGTGGACTGAAATCGTCCACGTGAAGCCTTGACACAGACACGTGAAAAATGTTTGGAAAAAAGTAAGTCAAGACCATCACAGCAGATATTAGCTCTATGTTTTGACCTTTCACCTTGACATCAGCTTCAATTCCTCCTTTGTCCCAGCCAACGGTTCACAGGAGGAGAAACCTCAGGTGGTGGGGCGGCCTTTCCACAACAATTCTCTGCACGTAGTCCTCCGGGGCCCTATTGGAGTTCTTCTTGTTGGTGTATTTCGTCATTCTCCTTCTCGCTAAACTCAACGTGCAATCTCATTCTCCTGTGTAGAATGTGGACATAAAACACCAATCTGACATGAACTCACCAGACAGCCAGCTGCTTCCTCTCAGAGCTGAGACAGGAATGCACTTTCGTTTGGGCCCTTCATTCATAAGAAAACCATCAACCCGCATGCAGTGGCTTTAGTGAGAGTAAACGACGTGAGCCATTGATGGGGGGAGGGGGGGGGGGGGGGGGGGGTTGGGTTGTGGAGGATTGGAGGGAGCCTGCTGGTGGAACAAGGCTTGGGAAAAGGAGCATAATGTATGGAGCGTGGTGCAGACTCTCTCTGCAGAAACATCAGCCTCATGAAGTCAAAACAGATAAAGCGAGATTCAGGCATTTTAGTGGCCCACTTTCATTAGGAAAAAGTGGAGTTTGTCTTGTCAAAAATGGCATGGAAGTATAGAGAGATTTAAGGCAGTGGACGAACGGGTGATTTGGGAGTCAACAAAGAGAAAAACCAAAGGGGGGGGGCAAGAGAAGAAGGGTGAAGACCTGGAAATGTAAGAGATCTGGCTGGGAGCAGGAACGGGAGTTCAGGGAAGGGGTTAGCAGAGAAGTCAGTGATCACTCAGGAGGTCTAGAACTCTGACCTCCGACCCCATGGTGGAGCGGATGCCACCATGGTGAAAATGTGAGAGGTGAGGTATGCAAGCCCCCCGAGCCCTGGCGGAAACCACCCCCCCCCCCCCCCCTGCCCCCCGGCCCCTATGATGAATTGGATGTTAGCATTGACACAAATTGGCCCATAATAATGACACAAGGCCGCTGAGCACACAGGCAGAGTGGGAACTACAGAGTGAAAGAGCAGGCGGACAGAAAGAGAGGTAAGAGACGAAGAGAAGGAGTGAGAGGGATAGAGGGAAACAGGGACATGGTGAAAATGTCTTGAACGAAAGAATTACCTTACCCAGGGGGGCCAACAGTGAGGGGGGAAAAGTGAATTTATGACCGAGTTCATCTTTGCTGCACTCTCCTGAACGATAGAACTACAGAACGGCCTCAGAGGGACCCCGATACACACACACACACAATCAGACTTAAAGGCTGACGGAGGCACACACACTCGGATTGTTGGATTGTTGTATCCTCCTTTCTCCCCCCAACTTTGCTCCCAATCGTCGCCGATCCAGATCCAACAGTGTTGACATCACTTCCTGAAACGGCCCATACATACTGCTAAAAATAGCAGGGTGGCTTCCAAGGCCAAATCAGACGTGAACTGCCACATCCCCTTTTATAGCTTCTGCATGACACAGCGTGTCAATGCGTGCTTCTTTCTCCCCCTCCTCCTACCAAGACAAGGCATCCCTCTGTCTTTTAGGAAACATATGTATTAGATTAGGCATGTTGGGAGGCAAGGGTCACACTCCTGTAATTGAAATGTGATTATGTATGAGCTAACATGATTAAAGGCGTGAGGGAGAGGAGGGGGGGGGGGGGGGGTTGTAAGGTAAATGGCAGCCTGTGATGTGTGGCTGCTCTCTTGTTCTCCAGTAGACATTCCTGAGGAAATGGAACATGAATGTCCAGCTCCTTAATTCCGAGGGGGAATCACATAAGGTTGAGTTTACTATCTGTGCGTTCTTCTTCCCAGTTCCCGAGGTAGCAATCGGATACTGAAAAAATTACATGACTTATCTTAGTCCCTGCAAATGTAGGTCTGCAACCGTCCCAGTAGCCGTTGACCCCGACCCGACCTCAGGTCATAATTTCCAACCATTCAGTCCAGGTCCAATGTGCTGGTAAGGCTCCTCATCAGTCATTATAGGTCTTGTCAGTCTTTACCAGTATGGACATATTGTCATAAAGTGTTTTGCTTCTCCGCTTTCACACCAAATCCCCCACTATCATTTCTGATAAAAGGGGAACCTTTCACTCATCCTACTCTGCTGCATCTCTGAGACGCAGATACTTTCATTTTCAGTTTGTACTTGTAAGATGATGTGATAAAAGGCTTACTACACGCTTAAAGCGGAAAACAAAAGGCTTACTACACGCTTAAAGCGGAAAACGTACATAACCTAACACCGTTAAACCTGACTTACCTGCTGTCTGTGACATGCAGGTAAACTAGATGAATTATCCGGCATTGATAACAAGAAAGACCATGATTGTACCTCAGTAAATTGACAGGATAAAAGTAATTGGTTTAGTACTTGAACTTGAACTAAAATCATAATTTTTATTTAAAACTTAAATAATCCTATAATGGGCAATATAACCTGTCTAGAGCATGTTGAAGAAGAACATGATGTGCAGATTCTAAAACATGTATTCATCGTGTTTGTTTGCCCATATGGATACACGCAATTCATTTTGGGTGGGATGAAATGAAAGTTAACAAAACACTATTTGTTTACAATGAGAAAACGCATGCACTGTTCTTCTTCCTGAGAGAGCTGGTAAAAAGAAAATACACAATGTAGTCAGTGGACCTCAGGTGAGGTGAATTTTACACCTTGACTAAATCTAACTTGGAATACAAACACTATCTTTATATGTTGTCTTTAAACAGGTTCTTTTGTCCCCATGTTAAAGCACTCTTTACAAACACTGATGGATTCTTACACCTGACAAATTTCAATACATGTTGTAAAAACAGAACCACAGTTGAGAATTGTTCGTCTCAGTGTTTGTTTCTGACAGGCAAAGACCTGCTCATGTGTTTGCACGTACAACAGCAGTCAAAAAGAAAGTTGACTGTGCCTTTCAGTTGTGCAGCATGAGCATTTTGCACCTGATGGCACACTCCCATCAGCTTTCAGGTTACATTGCTCTAGATGTGGCACAAAGTGCACTGTTGCTCATATCCGGCACCGTCAAAATCGGTACATCCAACAGACTGTTTCTCTAATTGGCTACAAAACATTGTCAGACTTCCAAACCCAGAGAGCGCCCAACTGCTGAGGCTCTGCAGATATTCTGATAAGAATAAACTTGTCGCAAGCTGCCACACAAGGAACAGGTGCAAACAACTAACACAGCAACACCCAAATTCTGGATTACCTTGAAACCGTTTAACCTCCTTCAGTCTGCCACTGTGTTGAGTTGCAGTTACGTACCTATGGCATGTCATTTACCCATAGATTACATATAAATACTTAGATCTTTTCTTTTTATCCACAGATTGCTGGTACTTGTCTGCCATGTCACATGCAAAGCATATGATTAGCTTTATTCAGATAGAACCTATGAAGACAGATTGAAATACAGCGAAGGGTGTTTGGGTCCTCCGCCAACACAAAATGCATCCATCCATTGTTGTGTCTGAGATAGAAAAAATAAAATCACACCGACCTCCCTCTCCAATCATTCACATGACTGTATTCAGACCTGTCATGGCCTTTATTTCTCAAAGAAACCCAAACAGTGTCTCAAGACAGGCATTCCTTACAGTTGATTTCAGTGTTTGCTTTTAAAGGTTTTCTGTAATGAAGGAGGTCAACATCGCCCTAGTGGTAATCTGTTAGATGTTCTAGGGAGAAAACCCAATCTCTATGTTGTGGCTCTTTAAAAGCATATTTTCACCTGTTTTATCTCAATCAGATCAGTCAGACTTACCAATACACAAAAACAATTTTTTATAGCCTCACACTGAAATGAATAGCCATTTGTTTGCATTTGGTTCTTTCATTTGATGCCGCTCTTAGAGTGAGAACTGTATTAATTGGTTATGTCACAGAAACTCCTGCTCTCTTTCTGGACTGCCTGTATTTAGTTCAATTTTAGTTGAATCGTTTTATCGTTTGACTGTTTAATCCAACATTTGACTTCAATGTGTATTGTTCATCGATAGCAGTCACACCAACAATATAGATAGATAACAATAGATATTTATTTTGAAATAGTTTAAAATGAGGCACATCTAATACATGGGAATTCTAAAGAGAATGATAAAAGTGCATCACAATGAAGTCTTCAATGAAAGATCGGCCAGTAAGTAAAAAATACATCGTAATAATTCACCTGCTGCAGCATTGAAACTTTTTATAGAATCAAAAATGTATTTTTCGGTGAAGTAGCTTAAAAATAACTTATTTACAAGTCTCAAGTTTTTCGAAGCGAAACGTTTTCAAAGCATCTATTTACTGTCGATGATTTACCATCAGATTTGGCCCTGCGTGCCTTTACCAGAGCATCAAAGCATGGCTGTCTGGCCAAGGCAAGTAGGTCAACAAACACCTTAATCCATTAAAATAACCTTAAACCTTAATGCTTTTCTATCACAGAGCTCTGCATTGTTTGTCTGAAGAATATTGTTGTCTTTAATGAAAAAACAATTTAGCTTTGAAATAAAAGCATCCTTGAATTCAAAATGTTGAACAACAAACTCCTTGACAATGTATTGTCAAAAAAAAAGAATCAATTCTACCCGCTGTCGTCTCATTCTTCCACAATATTTAGTCAACATCCCACAGCCCTACAGCTGCTCCCCAGAAGGCCTCGAAGTGTGAAATCTGACTTAATCAAGTCAGCGGTACCCCACCTACCAGTTGTCCAGCGTTATCATAGGATGTACATTAGATATACTCTGGCCCCGACCACGGACTCTAGACTGGAGATTACTGGAGGTGGGCCTCTTTCCTGCTCCCATTTATCTTTCTCTCTTTCTTCCACCTCCCTCTCCCCCCCCCACCTCCTTTCCCTCTGTAATGTCTCAGCTGTTCCCTGCAGGCAGGACTCTCTGACTGAGTGCCTGCTCTGTTATGGGTTCATTGGGCTGGTATGTGGCAGGAATCTTTGGATCAAGGTAATTTCACACTGTTCAACTTTTTCCCAGGCTGTTAAGCTTCCTTTTACCTTTGTGCCACTCGGAGAGCGAGAGAGAGGGAGCAACACATGTAGCGGTTAAACGCACAGGGGCTCAGCGGCTGACGCCACCAGTGGATCCGAAGGAAAGACTTGAAAGATACGGCCTGTAAATTACAGTCCAACGCCTCGGTTTCCCAAAAAGACCAGATTATTGTGGGCCGATCCAGAGTGTTTGCGAGGGTGGATGCACCTTCATGCGTGGTGCTGCGATGAAGCCGCATGTGGGGCGACACGGTGGTGGCAAATACCCATTTGTCTCTGTCACCAATCACTAAGCAGATCAGAAAGTCTGTATGTGTGATTATTTTATGTGTCATATTTTGTCATCAGGTGTTCCTGCGTCTGTGTCCCCTTTCTTTTTTTCAGTGTTTATTATTAGCGACACCAGAGCGGTGCGACCGGATGTCGCAGGAGGAAAACCCTCAATAATGGTTGAGATTGTGTTGTCTGCCATGTACCATCTGTACCATCTGCAGGGGTGATAAGGAAACAAGGGCAACAGTAGCACTTACTGCATACATGTGTGCACGGGAGGGCTGCTTCATGCTCAGGTGTTCACTATATTTGGTGTTTGGGTTTATTTTTAGGGATTTCAGTTGTTTTGGGGGCCATATGGTTAATCTAAATGTTCTCCGTGTGTTTGACACACTCAGTGTAAATAAGCAGCTTTCCTTTTGTTCGTTATTGGGAGCGGTGAGTGATTCATTGATTAAACAGGATTCGTACAAACGGCTTGACATAACGTGGGTTATTCTGGTGCTCAATCCCTCTGCACGAGGTTCCCCCTGCAGCTATGTTCCTCACATCATTCAGCATCCCGATTGCGTAGCCGTAATAACACTTTTAATAAATGATGTGCGACGATTCTTTGATTGGAGCCGTTATTCAAGAGCCAGGAAGCTTCTCTCAAAAGCCCATGGCGTGAGATCTCTTTGACCTCAAGCTCAGCGTGTTTTAGTCTGAGCTTGTTGTGATTCCAGGTGGAAGTCCTCAGGATGTTGATCCTCCTAAGGCACCAAGAGACACAATTTTCAAACAATCCAGGAAAAAAGATTTGTTGCAAAAGTGTAGTTATTGTCTTGACGTACATTACCTCTCTTGTTGAAGTTCTTGCATTCTGCACCAAGGACTCCACTGGATTAACAATGCCTTTGTTGTTGGTGTGCGTGGTGAAAGAAGGGAGAGCAATAGGCTGGAACTGTGGCGTGGTATCAGCAAGCAGCTGTTACATGAGTGACAAAGTCAAGGGCTAGTGATATGAACATGGGAAAATCCTGGAGAAGCAGGAGGGGAAGAGACAGCGACAGCAGCTGAGCCACTCTGCGCGGCTCTGTGTGGAGCGAGGCAGCCTTCACTGTTGCTGCTATGTGGGGAGAAAAAGTGTGAGAAAGCAGTTTGTTCTCTCCTAGAGCAAGGACATTTTGACATTATTTAGCAGCCGGTGCTCCAAACCCACCTTCGTATCGGGCTCGTTTGGCCCCGGATTTGATGACTGCGTGAAAAGTTGTTGGTGGAGTTCAAAAGACTGGGTCAAGCATGCGAAAGAGTGGAGGGATGGATGCAGGGAGGGAGGCAGGCAGAATGGGGAAGGTAGATAGAAGGCGAATCCCAGAGAGTTTGCTCCTGTGTTAACCCAAGTTTATTACTATTGTCCCATGACTGTAGCGCTCAGTACCTTTTTAATGGTTCAGTCAAATGTACGATAGAGTAGAACGATACAGGTCTGACGATGTCTAAAACTCTATAGGTCAAGTATCACTTCAACTTCATTTTGTACTAGGTCCTTATTGTCCTGTGGCATGAGCTTTTCTCTCGATCATGAAATTTGGAGATGACACTTTGGCATGTGCAAAGCCTCTGCCGTTGTATCAAGCAATGCGTTGCTGGTCTTCTATCAAAGGCTACAGACGTATACCACACAAATATTAACAATGTGGTTGAAATCCAGTTGCCAATGCAGTCACTTCAACAGCCGTTATCAGCACTGCACCAGTTGCATTTTGTCCCGAGGCTCTGAAAGGCATTTTACCTTAGTTAGATGTGTTGTTTCTACAAACAGGGAGGACCCCTGTCCCCCACTTCATCATGGAGTCTACATCTTGTCCCAAAAGAAGTCAACAATTAGGACTTGGCTCTTGACGTGTTTTGCTTTTCCAGTTAATGAGATAAGGGCATGTCTCAAAGAATTTGGGAGGACATGTTTGCATAGATAATTCTAAAGGAGTGTGAGGCACGTCGGCAGGGCGGGAGCCCGCGGTGCCAAAGCCGCATTGTTGTAACATCAGTCATGGAGGGAGAATCCCACAGGTGTTCAGCGGAGATGTCAGGGACGAGCTTCACTCTCATCAGCTAAAGGCTCCCAAAAAACTAGAGATCAATTCTTGTTCATTTGGGGGGGGGGGGGTCATTTATCATGTCAGCTGATCGCTGACCAGATATTTGTCTTTGATTCGTTTTAGTTTGTTTTATTGGATGCATTTTTCACCCTAGATGAGGTGAAGGAACATTTGGTTTGATCGATCTTCATGGTGCTGCATCTAAACAGCATCACAGCAACAATGTCCAGCGTTTCACTTGTTTGTGCATTAAATTGGGTTCAGATGAGTGAGCATGTCTGGTCAGGACAAGGCCAACACATACTGGTTTTGTGCGTAAACACGTAAGAATGTCGTTATTTCATGGATCAGTGGGATGCAGCTGAAGGAAATGCATTCAAACTTGCACTAAATGGTTTTACATGTATATATGTTTGTGGTGTTTCAAGCTATTCGGTTGGAGATTAGTTTTTTAGGTCTGGTGTTTTTATCAAGGATGATCAGGTTTTCTTTGCATTGTTGTTGTTGGGCAGACACATCTGCAGTTACTCAACCACAAAAAAATACGTGCAAAATGAGGAAATGTGGGCATGATAAACAAATCCTATATAAGTGATAGTGATGTTTTCGTGTGAATCACACGGGGAGTGTGATAGCCACCATGCAATGCCGCTCAATATCGTTTGAAACGCTCGAAGGAGAACGGCTGAAAACTATTTTTCCCATTTGAATTTTGAATATATGTCATCACACTTGAGCAGCCTAAAGAAATCATCGGTGCTCATTGCTTTTGTTGCTCTCCGAAATTTCTCCATGTTCCTCTCTGACAAGAAGGAGGCGACCGGAAAGGTTCAGTTGGCAGATTTATTCCTCGTAAAGTTGTAAATTGTAGCAGAAAGATGGAGGATGCTGCTGGATGTTTATTGCATGGCTGTTGTGGACTTCTCACCTGCTGCTTGGTTGTTGGACTAATTTATTGTTAAACTGCTGCATTTTAAAAAAAGAAGGTTCAACACCTCTAATGAAAATACATGATGACAAATTTAAGTAAAAATTCTAACAAATAATATTCAAAATGTTTTTTTTTTCCTCTTCCGATTTTAGCCTTTGTAAACAATACTCCCTGTTTTTAGTTTAACAGCGAAACATTTTATATGTTCATAGAATCTAAACAAAATGAAAATCAAGCAGATTAATTATTCACAAAATACAAAAATGGCCACACTTGAATTGTAAGCATGAAATGATTCATTTTTTTCACATGGTTTTCTCACAAATAATTAAATCTCTGAATTTTCTTTTCAATAATGAGTCAGTCATTAAAATAATTAAACATAATCTATTGTAGTTGGCCTGGTAATAACTTCATTAAAAATCATCCAAAAATGAACCTTAAGGGAATCATGATAAAAGAAAGGGCTCAACAGTTTAAACAAAGATATTCATAGAATAATTACACAATTCTATAAGAGAAGGACACTTTGGGGGAATTTCACAAAAATCCACCAGTTTCTTTATATTATACCAGATTCATTTGATTTTTTTTGTTCATTCGAAAGATTAAAAGAAACGTAGTGATTAGTTAGATCGTGTCAGATTATAATAAGATACCAGTAATCCATTTATTTAATTTCATAAAGAGTTGTATTTCCTGCATGGCAGCTGCTGACCTGCTGATGCAGGTGTGTTGTTTTCAGATCGTGTTGGAGGTATTTTCTTTACACAACTAAACAGATTTTATCTATTTGCTGCAGTTTGCATTGTTTGATAACATTAACTTCATTGTCTATTCTTGTTCATTTTAGTTTCATTATCAAATTGATGGACACGTAGCCTCATTGTGAAGCTTGAGAAAACCCACATGATGATTGTTATTTTGATATTTGCACTTCATTATACAGTATGTGTAAAACATACCAAATAAACAAATAAAATGCATCATTATGTGCAATTAAAATAAGGTGTTTCATATTGCTCTGAGAGTTTTGCCTGTAAGGTGCCTGACAAATTCAAAGATAATAAACCCTTCATACTTGTTTGAAAAGGCAGAGCTGTTTAACTTGTCACTCAGGGTGTTTTGCTTCCAAACAAACACACTCAGACCTGCTGCTGTCATTTCACAACTCTTTCTTTCTGCTGCGAAAGGAGCCAAATTCCCCTTCAGACACCTATTTAGTCTCATGGGACATTTTTCTAAGCGTCATAGTTCTCGTTTTGAAGTCGGCAAAAATAATAAGAAAAGCAAGATAACACAGAGCAGAGCGGCGTGCTTTCGTCCCTGGTCGCTGTAACGGATTTAAACGGAGACATGTGCGCCGGTGATGAGTCACTGGCTTTAACGTCACTGCAAAAAGTGACCCTCACTCGTTGTACGCTTCCTTAAGTCTCATTTTGAATGAAAACACAACAGAAAAAAAACAAAGAGTAGGGGTTAATGGTTGTTTGTATTTTTGATTAGAAAATCATTTCGGCAATTTTCCCCGGAATCCTCTGCAACTAAAAACCTATAGCATGAAGGCAGAATATTTCATAGTTTTCAGGAAACCGCAGCGTTTGATGAAGCTGCCAGGAAGTGGGCTCGACTCTGCGTCTGATTGATTTGATTAAAGGTTTAATAGAGATAAATAATGTTTCAAACCCCGAAACTGTATCAAATCATTAGATCTAAGGGATATTTCTTGCAGTGTGGGGGGGGGGGGGGGACTTATCAAACTTCAGTTTGCGATGACTGATCCTCCCCCCCCCCCCCCCCATGGTTCTGACATTAATGTAATTAGTGTGTTTCGTCATATCGTGTAATGTTTCTAATCGGTGGTATGTGTTCCGATTTTATTCTGATATGATAACTGAATGCTTCCGGGGACGAAATGCGCCGCTGCTGCCTGAGATCCGTCTCAGATGAGCCGCTGGCGTCACTGTTCTGCTGCAGGAGAAGAGAAAAAGAAGTCTCTTGACATGTGTGTTAATACGTGCGTCTTTAGAGGTTATTTGATCAAAAATCTTGAATGATGGTGAATTAACTTAATATTGTTTCAAGAAAGGTTTGGGGAGGTGACATTACCAGCCTTGTTTTAATATTTCACGTGATGGAAAACATTGAAATGATACTGTCCAAAACAAGATGCATTTAAATCAACTCCACTAAAGGATTGGTTTTCACCTATAGAATGAAGCAATATTTTCGGATTGAGTAGGTCCAGGTTGGCATTTGGCAGTGCATGCTGCCAATGATGACGTTTATTAACGGACCTGCTGCCCATTATAAGTGATATTATTTTAAGATGAAATGACTGAAGTGCTTGTGACGAAGCAAACATGACGATTACTGAACTCAGCCTGTGGTGAAATGCTGGGGCTGATGACTCTGAGATGCGTAAATGCGCAGTTTGGAGAGCTGGAGCAGGGCAGCTGCTGGTGCTGGATGTGGAGGAGGATTCGGAGCACCTGTCTCTCCACATCAGCACCCTGTCCAGCCACATTGGACTTGGCTTCTGTAAACTCTACCAATGATTTCTTTTTTTGCATCAAAGAAGTAACCAGATCATTTGGAGTGTGCACTCCTCCGAGGATGATTTCAAACAATGTTGCGTGAATTAATTGGAAAATTCCTATTTTGAATGAATTGAATTCTTTATACTGTGTAGAAATGCCATCTCCATCGGAAAATCTAAGGATGCAATCATTTTGATTGTTCTTTTCCTATTATTTAGAAAGTGTGATTCTGAAGTGAGTCTTCCTCGTTTCAAGATACAGACACTTCTGTAAATGTCATCAACTACCCAGGATGCACTGCAGATGAGATGTGTCAGTATAGAGACCGTGTCGCAGCTTCTTGTTCGGCCGATCATGAACTTACGAAATCTCAACCCTTAGATGCCACTCAAGACACTCTGGTGTGCGTACTTAGGCAGCAGTGACATCCTTTCTTGGGTGAGACTGATAGCTGTCCACAGCGGTGCAGAGAGAGAGGGAGGCGGGTGTGTGCGTGGGGGGCGGGGGGGGGGGGTAAAGAAGAAGTCTGCCCAGTAACAATCACACACCCTCGGTCGAGTGCTGAGGAACTATTGGCTATGCAAATAGACACACAGGGAGGAGGAAACAACTTAGACTGGAAGAAAAAAAAAAACTTTAAAGAGACATTTCCCCCACTTTTCTCACAAGCATTGCGATATAGCCAACAAGCGTTGGATGGAAATTAACAACTCTAAAGCTCTGAGGACTTACAGTCTCCAGTCTTGTCCTGATGCACTGAAGTCTCGTTTCATTCAAGGCTCAGTCTTTGAAGTTGACTAAGAATAGGAGGCGGATTACCATATTTACCCATGCAGATTCCCTTTGTCACTTTATGTGAGGCTAAATCATTTGGCAGTCATTTTTTTTAATTACCCGCTCAATGACTTACACTCTCAGCTTCGATTCCACCTGCTTGTTTTACATAAATTATCAAGGAAGTCCGAAAATAAAAAAAATTAAGTGATTTATAGCAATAATTGTTAAGTCTGTTCATAATATTTGGGTTGAGCAAAGTCAAGTGTCTTTGGTCCACCGACAAAGGTCTTTGTGTTATCTTTGACGGAACACTAAAAAAAATAAGGGCTGCCTCACATTTCCTAGAAAGCCATGTCATCAACCACAAGCAGTTTGGCTGCAATGAATTAAATAGTTCATAACGCCCTGCGTGTGTGGGTCTGCGTGAGAACGTGCGCGTGTGTGTGTTCGCACGCGCACCCGCAGCTGTATGTAGTGTTTATGGTCACATAGATACGCTGCACACTTGGGTTCAATGGGTCCGTTTGAAAAAAACTGCCTGACATTTAAAAAAGATAGCGATAATAATGAGTTTTTCTTCCTCTCTATTCAAAACTGTTCTTATGAGGAGTCACTTATTGCACTTATTAGAAGCTTGGTTTCTTGACAGCTTTCTTATCCTGAAAATGCGGGTAATAATAATAATAATAGAAAAGCATTCACTCATGTATCATGTTGACACTGCCGTTGTTCTATCCACTCTGTAATTATCATCCCAAGAAAACAAAGCAAAAACATGAAGAATATATTCATCAAAATGCGAAGAAGAATGTGTTTAACCGGACAGCCCCTGCTTTAATGAAACATCCATCAGTCGCATACTTTAATGTATCCACATAATTTACAGAAGTGGTTTATGTTTAAATGTAATGAAATCGGCTTAATGTCGACTTTAGTGCATGTATTTATCATGCACCTATCAATGTATGCTGTTGGGGATCTAAAAACTCAACCTTTATTCATGCTTAAATGAACCACGTTTGCTGAAGGATTTCGTGGCTGCCAAAGAAGAAGAAAGAGGGACGGGGGTGCAGCATGTTGCTTCTGGTCTATACAGGGGTAGAGAATTGCGTCAGTGACGCATGCATGAAATGCGCCTAATCTGGCCAGGCGGATGAAAGTAGAGGCGCACTGTGGGTAGAGAGGAAAAAGTTCTCGACAAGGAGAGGCAGGACTACTCTTACGGAGCTCCTGCAGTCTCACTTTTTTATGCCTCTTCAACACTTTCGCTGCCATCATTTTGTATTTTTGCTCTGCAACGCCGCTTCTACGCTTCCGTGAGAGAAATACTACCTTTTTTTTCTACTTAAGTGAAAGCACCATGGAGCTGCTCTGCCTCGAAATGGACACCATCCGAGCTCGTCCCGATCCGAACCTCCTGTGCGATGACAGAGTCTTGCAGAGCTTGCTGACCATAGAGGAGAGGTTTCTACCCCAATATTCCTATTTCAAAGGCGTCCAGAAAGATATTCAACCGTTTATGAGGAGGATGGTCGCTACTTGGATGTTAGAGGTATACCGAAACACCGAGTGCCTACAAGTCGTATTATTTCCGTGCTCGACCTAAAAGCCTCCTGGTTTGTTTAGTTTCTGCTTTACCGGCCGCTGTTTGCATTAGTCGGACGGCAGATGGGACTTAAAGCCCTCTTTCACGGCCGCTTATACCTCATATTAACCGAATGTGTCGCTTTCTGTAACTTCTTGCCATTTTTTTTAAGTATGGTCGCGAAGACGTTGTCCGTGAAACTTCGAGCTGTGATATCTGTGACAACCGAGGGTTTTCTACGCTGTGCTTCACGTGTTGCTTGCACGGGCTGCATGTTGATTCTTTAATGTTAATATTGTAGAAAGACCGACTATTTCCATGCACACGTATGCACTCCCCGATGATGTGTGCCTGTGGTGATCATCGCCATGTTGGTTTTTTACAGGAGCGCTCGTGTTTTAAAGAGGACTTTACAGTGTCGTAAACGCAATAACAGCGACACAAACACGTCGGCAATGACAGAATATGGTCTTCTATGTCCACTGAATATATTTATGGTCTCAGGAAGCGTTGTAAACATTTTACGTATCTATTCGAAACGTCCGAAAGGGCGAGGGCCCTATTTGTCCTTTGGATCTCCCCCCCGACGCATTGCCTCACTGTGGAATTATGTTCGATTTTTGGCACTTCGTGTAATATTTTTGATCGACGCGTACCCATAAACAATGCCAAGGCTGTGCTCTTTATTTTCATGTAAATATATTAAAGGTCCGACGCACTGAAGATTTTTAATTAATTTTTGAAATAAATATATCGGGTCGCCAGTGACGCACATCGGACCAACCTCTTGGTACTTGTCCTTATTTTTGACGTTTTATTCCTATTTATCGTGCATGGATTTGGTAATGTATTGTCGGGTATGATACAGAAGACCCATCCGAACATTATGATATGAAGGAAATGAGTCAAGATAATTTATCTGTATTTTTAATTATTTTATGAAAATATGACGAATGAAAAAAAATGTGTTTCCGTGTGCTGCTCTGTCGGGATTTTTTGGGCTCGTGTATTTGTGACTTGAATTCATTTCTTCTTGGGCTACAGGAATGCGACTCTATTGATAATATGCTTCTGGGACTTATTTCCTTCTTTGTGAAATAATCTATTCCGAATTAATTTCTGATGTCGCAACGGATTGGGGCTGGGCGCAAATTGTTGGCCGGGCCCCAACTATGTGTGTCATTGAATTTATATGTGCTCTTTATGTGATTAGAGTTTTGTTTCGTTTTCTCATAAACGTTTTATACACATTCTAAAGTGCTGGAAAATAAGTCTACTCGCTCCAGAGTGGGTTACTGATTCCAAACGTTGAACATTGCTGCATTGTCTGCTGTCTCGTTCTTCAGGTTTGTGAGGAGGAGAAGTGCGAGGAAGAAGTTTTTCCCCTGGCCATGAACTACTTAGATAGATTTTTAGCTGTGGTACCCACCAAAAAGTGTAACCTGCAGCTGCTGGGAGCAGTGTGCATGTTTCTTGCATCCAAATTGAAAGAGACCCGTCCATTAACCGCAGAGAAGCTTTGCATCTACACAGATAACTCCATCAGACCACAAGAGCTGCTGGTAAGCAAACGTTGGTTTAAAACTTTTCACAAAATTCACTGTCGTTCCTATGACGATTCATGTTGTTGACATAACCAAGACTCCGTGATGTATGTTTTCTAAGGTGTGTCTTGAAAAGCGGGGTGGGGGGTGGTTTTAAGGTATTAATTCCCCTAAAAGGCGTTTGTTTTATAAATGTAGCGGCAGGGTTGTTCTCTTCTTACTGGCTCTGTTGTTCAGCGCCATCATCAAAAGGTGCATGAAAATCCAAAGCCTCACACTGAATTGTTCCACAATGAATCTCTTCACTGTACCAAACCGCTGGGCTTTAAGGTATCCATCCTGTCCGTGCAATGGTCTCCATCGCCATCTAGTGGCAGATATTTTCACAGAGCAACGAGGTCAGCTTGAACCTCAGCCAAAGTTCTGACTCTGTTCCTGTCAGCCATAGAGGGAGAGACACAGAGAAATACAAGTTTGCCTTTTACAGTTCAGCCTTCATCCAAAAATAACCATTGATGCAAGCATTTCTGATGTTATGTCATGCGGTGCTATTTTTGCTCCTCACACATTTTTCCACGATGAAATGCGGGTCCCAGTCAGAGTGAAGCATACAAGTATAAGTTTAAGTGGGGATTGCAGGTGTCATTAAGAGTTGAAAAAATGCCATTAGACTGTGCTATGTTCCCTGAGGCCTGATGGTACCAGCTGCCCTTACCACTTAATTGACTCAGTTTCACATGAGATAAGTGTTTCCCCACAGCTCTGTGGTGCTTCATAATGCCTTAGTAAAAAACTGCCAATCCCACCCATGTTGGGAAAGCGGCCACATATTCTGATTCACGGAAAGGTGCAATGGTTAGTGTATTATAGTTGTAAAGGTGACTAGAAAACTGAATATACATTCAAGTAGGAAAGTGGTGTTTGACATTAGACAGGGCAGACTGTTTTTCTGCTCTTTACAAAAAACGTGTTACTTTTATGATCAGTCTGAAGACCCAGCCCTCAGACCCCGAACTGCCGGGGCTTCTTCTCTCTGTTTCTCTATAAGGCAGTATTTTGGCTGACATGAAGATACAGGAAACAGAGATCAGCTGCTCGGGGCATGTGATCGTTTTTTTTTTTTTTCTTCTTTTGTCCTTGTCTTTGGTAACAATTTCTTGTAAAGAGAACCGCAATGTTACAACGATGGTGTGACCAGAGGAAGGCAGTAGCAGAAGGAAGTGGGTGCCTGCATGCCTGCCACTCTTGCCTGTGTTGCAAGGTTCTTCATAGCTCTCCGTGTCGGCCTGAATCCTGCTTGCTGGCTCCGATGGAAAGAGGCTTTTGAGAGCAGGGGGCAGCCGCGTTGCAGACATTAGAGGCTGACTCAATCAACAGACTGCTGTTGGGCCATGATTTGCATATGATCAAATTGAATCTGTCACATAGTGATTGCACACCTTCAAGCAAGTAGATTAGGATACTTGTAACCTTTTTTAGTCCGAGGTGCTTTCCAATTCTCACTTCCTCCCTTATGAGAATCTGCGGGTACAGGCACACTAGTTTTTGTTGATGTTTTGTTTAAAACCCTTCCCAGCCCTCTATCCACGTCCGTGGCATCACAGAGCTCAGGAAGCAGCTGAAAAATGGTCCTTGTATTTGCATGCCGGGTCAGTGGTAGCCATGTTGAGTTGTCTCGTGACTGTGTCCATGTGGTCTCTCACTGAAAGGGAAAATAAAGAGCATCCTTGGTCCCGGTCACAAGGCTGCAGTCCGGAACCAAACCACGAAATATTTTCCCAAATTAGTCACCACCTCTTCCGTTAATCACCTCCTCCTCAAGGAAGTGAAAGTAATGATTCACCCTTCACAGAAAAGAACACCACGCCTGTTGTCCCTCCACATTTTGCTAAGAGAGCCACGTTGAAAGTGATTTGTAAAGTACAGAGAAGTTCATTCTCTTTAGTCCGATGACACAGATCAGGTGTTGAGTATTGTGTGATTCAAAACTGTGCACTTCAAACACTTCCCAAGGCGTTTCCTATAACGTATCGTACCTTACTCTAAAGGGGTGAATATATTGATAGAACAGAATTGGCAGAAAGATGCAATATAGAAAAATAATGTGATTTCCTGTGGATACAACGCACACAGACACACAAACATGGGACAACCTCTGGTGGGCCTCTTTTGGAAAGTCCCCAGATGCCAGACAAGACAGACGGGGAGGGAGACAGTGTCGTGAGGTCACCTGGGCTGGTGGCGCTGCTGGAGTTTCTCTGTAATTTGTAGTTTTCTCAGTAATAGTAATGGCGAAGGGCCTTCAGAGGCACCGACGCATTAGGCCGCAGTGCAGCCAGCTGTGACTTTAGGAACGTGCCTTCTAAACTGTTACAGAATGTAAATATGTGGTTGATCTCTCCTGGGTCTCTCCATCTCTCTCTCTCTCTCTCTCTCTCTTTCTGTCCTCCCCCCCCCCCCCCCCCTCTCTCTCTCTCTCTCCAGGAGTGGGAACTTGTGGTGTTGGTAAAATTGAAGTGGAACCTGGCAGCAGTGACACCCAACGACTTCATCGAGCACATTGTGAGGAGGCTGCCGCTGCCCGAGGACAAGCTGGTGCTCATACGCAAACATGTCCAAACCTTCATCGCCCTCTGTGCCACAGGTAGGACGCGGCAGGAGCTCACGCACTTACTTTCTCGCGTCGATGAAATATCTTTATCTGCACATACTCCTACTAGCGGGACACGTCCTCAAAGTGCGCCTCTCTCAACAACATGCGGTAACAGCTCCGTTCAGGGGTGTGCCGCGGGCCAGTCCCGGCCCGCCGTGACTTAAGTGAGATGTATTAACTCCGATGGGAAAATATTCGGCCTTAGAAAAGCGTGTGTCATGGAAGACGTTTCAGGGTGAGTCTCCCAGGTCTGACGTCCATCATTTGTCTTCTCCCAGGCTGGTATGTGCTCATGTTTTAGAAGCATATCAGTGGCTTCCAGAGCATCCAGTAACACTTCAAAGCAGATTAAGCCCGGTTGAGGGGCATTCCCATGTCGCACGGGGTCGAGAAGAGGAATGGACGGGGTGGAGGCGGGCAGGCCATTGTCTTTCTGCTCTCGAGGTGAATTGTTCTCTCAGGATCAAAGATCCAGCGAGACGTGGGAGGGACAGGGAGCGTATAACATGATCTGAAGAGACGGAGAAGATGCAGGAGGGAACAGGGGAGTTAGGGAAAGCCAGAGGAGTGTATTGTTTTCACATAGCCAATTCTAAGGCATGTTGTGTTTTCATATCTCTTTCCCCTACCACCTTCCTTCCCTGTTTCTCCCCCCAAACTTCTGACGCTTCCCGCCCTACAGCTGGAGGACATGATAGCTTTCCCATGTTGAGATTCACTACAGGGCAGGTTTCTCCTGTTTGCGTCACCTCCACCTGCACATTGAAAGCTACAAACAAGGCATAACTAGAGGTTAGAATCAAGTACATTTACTCGTCTTTGACAAGGATTTATGTCTTACAATAATGTGGAAAATTACCCTCACAATAAGGCTGTTTGGCACGCCTTTGTTGCTCGCTTTCTGGGTAACCCCCACCCGCAGCAGCAGCAGCAGCAGCTTCCTTTTTTTCTGCAGGCCTCAAACAGGAATGCTAACTACACCCCCTCATGGGAAACGGCGCCTTGTGCTGACATCATTCAGATAGTGTGTATAGTTCAATGGATATACAAGGGAGGGGACAGGTATTTGCAACAAAAAGGGATGGGATCACCTGCAGGGATGTGTGTTGGCTCACAATCAAGGGACAGGAGAGTTCCCAGCAAAAAATAACTTGAAAACGAAGCGCCTGCTTCCGCCCTTTCTCT
This sequence comes from Pungitius pungitius, assembly GCF_949316345.1. Classification (NCBI taxonomy): domain Eukaryota; kingdom Metazoa; phylum Chordata; class Actinopteri; order Perciformes; family Gasterosteidae; genus Pungitius; species Pungitius pungitius. Next base: position 4,633,053 of record NC_084905.1, read on the forward strand.
GCGTCTCCCTTTCCTTTGCTCTTTCCTACCATGTCTCCCCGTCCCGGTCTGACCCCACGTCTCTCACCCCTTATTTTGTGCCAGCGGGTTAATGAGTGGAACGACAGCGTGTCAGTGATCGGACCTATTCCGCGGAGCAACATTGTGAAAGACTCCGCATGCACTTTGTCCTTAATTGCTTCAATGAGGCAGTGGAAATAAATTTACGAGCCTCGTCGAGTCGTCCCCCTGATATTGTGTTTTAGGAGAGAATCTTTCTGGAGATAGCTCCAGATTAGAAACAGGCCATTTATCTGTGTATGCTCTCCTCAGACTTGTATCCACGCCAACACAGGCCGAGGGCAAGACAGAGCACAAGAGAGCGCAAGTGAGGCAACCATTTGGTGGATCGGAAGATCTCTGGGAATTTGAAACCGCATTTGTGGAACGTTCCCAGCCGTAAATCTTCGGGTTTTCCGGTGAGAATCCTCCTGGAAGACGTCTTGGAGCGTAGCTGAGAAGGTGAAGGAGGAGGAGATCTCTCAGGAGGATTTACATTTGCGAGACAGTTGACAACAGGTCACCTGTGGCCTTCCTATTTCATGCAGTCTCTCTCAACCACCCACCCCTTCTCCCACCACCGCTGCCCCTACACTGAAAAAGAAAACATGCATGAAACCGTGGCCCTCTGTTTTCAAGGGAACAAGAGAGAAAAGAGGAGAAGTGGAGAATAAGGCCTCTCATTCCTAATGGCTCCTCTCTTTTGATGAAACAGTTCCGTTCGGGCCACTCGGTGGGATTTTGTCAGGTGGCGCAGGCTGGCTCTGTATTAATTAATAACATTGGCTGGTCCATTCAGGACTATGCAAATGGCTCGGGAGCTCAGCTAGAGGCTGGGAGAAAAGAGACAAAAGGCCCGGGTCCTTACATTTCATATGCAGAGCCATGCGAGGGTCAGCGCTGCGGGGCCACTTGATAGGAAACACCAGCGTTTCCCTCAGGCAGGCCGCCGGATAATAGCCCAGAAACAAGCTCATTAAGGGAGATTATGAACCTCCATTCCTACACACAGACACCAAGCACTCTGAGCTTCCTCTTCTATTCTTATTCAATTGAGGTAAAGTGGGAGAAAGGACGGGGTGCACGGGGCAGACAGATGCACCCCAACCTGTCTGCTGCGCTTATTGAGCTCCGTCTTCTTGCCATATTGGCAGGGATTATGGTCCATTTTTTTGTCATGCCCCGACTCCCAATAGCCCTCTCTGTAATGCAATGCATGGAATGGTGACAATAGTTATAGCAGTTGATCAAAAGAAATTTCTGGATGAGGGCCATTACTGCTGTCCAAGAGAGAGTCAATTGTCCCATAGGACACAATGGAGATTTCGCAACAAGTCGGGATGTAAATAACAAGCGATTTAAGAAAGTGGGTACTCGCTCTTTCATCTCCGGATAGTATTTGATCACTTGTTGGGTTTTGTTGTGGGAATGTCTTTGGGCTGTGTTGAAGTACCTTAATGATTGTTAACTTCTTAGTCTGCCTGAACAATGAGAGGTAACACCATCAAAGAAACACCAGAGAAGGCGAGCGTTGCTGCAAATGTTCACAGTCTAAAAACCTGTCACTAAACATACATTTTAGTGACCAAGTTGTGCCTGGATTCATAATATCTGCACACTACAGAAGTATACAGCATTTTCTAACCATAAAGAAAGAGGGACGACAGGATTGCATAGGCCATCTCTGTGGTATTTCATTTTCATTTTTAATGAGAATATTGATGAACAGAACAGAAAGAGGAAAATGTGAATTCTTTAAATCCAACATGGGAGGGTCAAATGTTCAATTCTAAGATGATTCATGAGACTCACTTTACCAGAGGCTGCATCATGCTTCCTGTAGCTGCCTGTATAAGTGTTCCCTGCGAGGAGAATCGCCTCCAGACTCGGCTCCGAATGATTCATCTCAGATGTGGTCAATGAGATGGTCTTTACTGGCGTTTGTTTACATAGAGCCTCCTTGCATGTTTGATGACTCAGAACCTTAACAAATTAGCTACATCCTCCAACAAATTATCATCTCCGATCTGAGCAATTGTGTGCGGCCCGATTGCATTTGTCATCGCATGGAGCGCCCAAATATGCAAACCACAGAGAGAATCCAGTGAGTGGCACGTCCTGACCTCACCCCCCTCCCACTCCTCTCGTGTCACCTTCACCCTACTAGTGTAATCAGTATCATACCGTAAATACTGTGGCCAGTTGAGTCACACCAGAAACACAAAGCAAGAGGTTTTGGCTTCAGAAGCCTCAATCATCCCAGCAATAAGGTTTAGGAATCTGAGCTTCTGAGTTTCTGAGCTTACATGTTTTCCTTGGAGGTCATGTTGACCACAAAGACTAATATTTGTGATTTGAAGCAAAGTAAATGTTAGTGACAGCGTGTTTGACCTGAACATTTATGTCATGACATCAGTCTCTATCTGCTTCATCTTCCACCTTCTTTTTTTTAAGTCATATCAGCTACAGAGAGAGAGAGAGAGAGAGAGGTTTTCTTTTTTCACCTTTTGATCCGATCCGGATCGGCCTGCTCCTCAACACTGACACTTACCAACGCCTCAAGGCTGCAGCTGTGTCAGTGGAGATAATAGGTGCAAGACTGAAGAAAGCTCTCACGGGGTGCAACAATTAAGGAGGAATTCTGTTTTCTGGCAAACGAGAGGAAATCACAGTTTGAGCAGACTCTCCCAACATGTTCTTTCTGTTCGACTGCAGAGTGACAGCGTGGATCAGGAGCGAAATGGAATATCAGAGAGTTCAATTGAGGTTTCGTTACTTGATCGGAGATTACTCCCATTGGAACGCGGGGAAGAACTCCTAAAGTTGTTGCTGTGTTCCTCCAAGAGCAAGTTGTACCGTCCAAGAAGCTCCCTGCAGACCTTGTTTTGACTACCGGGCCGTGTTGCATTAGCGGTGAAACACGCTGTTATGCCAATCCCGAAATGATGTTTGTTTTTGGCCTTAATCAGTCAACAGGCCCAGGGTCCTGGTAATGCTACTCCTTTAATAAACAAGGTCAATAAGCGCTACATGTATAGAATACAAGACCCTGATTTATAGTCCTGGTGAGGAGTAGATGTTGTTTCTCTCTCTCTCTCTCTCTCTCTCTCTCTCTCTCTTCTTTTGGCTGTTATTCAACTTTCCAACTTGAATTACTTTATAAGTTTAATGTGCATGCTATGCATTGCAGCCACCCAAGAGGAGTGGGCCATGTAGGGCAGCAGACTGTGTGACCAGAAGCCCGAGGATAAAGTTTCAAGGTGGGGGGGGGGGGGGGGGGGGGCGTTGGGAACATGGAGGAATGGAGATGAGGAGAGCACACGGAGGAGAAAGGGCCATTGAGGGGGTGAGAGGCGTGCAGGGCCAGGCCAGCCAGCCGCTGCTCACAGGGAGCTTTCCATCGCAGGCGTCCCCACTCAGCTACGTACACTGTTTATCCTCAACATGAATATCAATGAGGGCCTCCTAAAATACGGCCATTCTTTCCCCCCACATGCAGCAGCCACCAGGCCGGCCTGTCGGCTTGCATCGGCTGCACGCGCGCGTCCTTGTTCTGCTACAGACCTGTCTTGTCTTGAGGGCGAAAAATCAGCTTGCTGCCCACTGTCCACCACTCGGCTCCCTCACAAACCAACGTCTGTGCTGTGCTGTGTGTGCTGTGTGTGTGTGTGCGTGTGTGTCTGCATCTGCATCTTAAAGCATGCAGGCATCAGTGCATTGTTCCTTGCCTGTGTCTCTTAGGTGTCTTCCCCACTCACTACACACGTACAGTAAATCCGTGTATGCCTTTGTCACCTCACCCCTCTATAGAAAAGTCCTGCTCTTACAGCAGTGATGTAATGCGCAGGGGGCTTTGTGTGCTCTTTCCTCTTGGCTCGAGGTGGCCTTTAATAAATCGCCCCTTGGCAGAGGCCCAGCGGCTAACACAGGGGTGTATAATAAGTTCATTTATTTGTCAACACTGAGCCCACAAGAGGAGAAAGCGCCTGGCTGTGCATGTTAAAAAGGCAGTGAGGGGGCGGCCTTTACAGCTATCAAAGGACCCACCTCTTTGATTCCAGATTTTTTTTTTTTTAAAGAGAAGAAAAATCTCCTTCATGGCACATCGCACACAGTTAGCTTTGCAGTTGAATATGGCAATATGTTAATGTGCAGGCTGTTTCTATGCCCCCGCTGCCTACCCCTCCAGCCCATAGGTGGCCGAGGAACAGAGGGATACTTGTAGGGGGGGGTGTTTGATGGGAGGTAGGAGGTGAGGGTCGATGGAGGGCGACGCTTTTCTTCTACCGAAACCTCACAAGAGTCTGGACACCGACTTAAGAGTGATGTGCATTGGAGTCGTCTACCCCCTCCCCTCCCACTGAGCCCACCACCTACCCTTGGTCGCCATTCTGTCCATCCCATCTTCTTCAAACCCCCCCCCCCCCCCCCCCCCCGTCGACCTCCTGTCCCCCGTTGTCTCTCAATTGGGTGAAATGAGGTGATGACTCTGGACAATGGAGTCACACTCTTGTGCCTTCCCTCTCGCCGGCCCTCCACTCTATTAATATGCTAAGAGATAGGAGGGCCGCCAACGCAAACCGCTGCCTGTTGTAGCAACAAAGGCCGAGGCATGTGTGCCATTCACTGGCCCCCCCGTCTAAGCGGGCCATGTGTTGTCCAAAAAGAAAGGTAGAAGTTGAGCAAGACATAAAGAGAGAATAGAGTGTGTGTTTGTGAAGAGAGAAACCATCTCTCTCTCTCTCTCTCTCACTGTCTGTCTGTCTCCCTCTCCCTGTGTGCCAGTTGCCTTGCCTTTTCGGGCTTCTGGCCCGTTCACAAGCTGTCTCATTTGCATTATGAATGACAGTGAGGGGAGCTAACAAGGTTATTGGTCTTTGAGACGCACGCCTGTGACCACACGTGGAAAAAGGACCTACAGCAGTGAGCATTGGCAGAGCACTGAGCCTCTTTATTCCTCCCTTTCCGAGCGCTATGGGGCTTCTTTTTTTTTTTTTTTTCCCGGCGAGGGCACAATTTACTCAGGAGATGGAAGAAAAGGGGCCGGGCCGGGGAAAAGGGGACTGGGGTGGGGAGCGATTGAGGGTGGTTGCTTTTCAGCTCCTTTACAAGCCAAGTGAACCCTCATTATCCAGGCCCCCTTGGTCATTAGCGAGCGCTGCTGCGTTCAGACCCGGCGCAATAGAAGGATTATTTATTAGCTGACTGCTAGATTACCAAATCATATTGTGTCTCGGAGGGACATATGTGTACCCTTTTAGAGGAGCGACTGAATTGAAAAGTGCAATTTCTGAAACTGCACCAGGTGAAAAAAGTCCGGTGAACAAATGTCTTTCGTCTTTTGCTGATCTCCGATACTTCATGTAACAATGAATACCTCTCTTAACTGTTACCAAAATAACAGCACTGGAGAAACATTTGACTCAATTGCTTATTGCTTCCGCCAACAGATTTCAGATTTGCCATGTATCCTCCCTCGATGATCGCCACAGGAAGTGTGGGGGCAGCGATCTGCGGCCTGCAGCTGGACTCAGCTGACCAGTCACAGTGGGGCGACAGTCTGACAGACCTGCTGGCCAAAATCACAAACACAGAAGTGGTGAGTTTGTTTTGGACACTCATTGCAGATTCAATGAAATGTTTTCCTCCAGAACCAGAACAGATTTTAGAACACTGGATTCTTATCTTGCAATCCCTCTGAGGGGAAAATACCACGTTTTTCAGGTCAAAGGTCAGGAAAATGCCACACGTCTGTTAAACGTGTGTGTTTTCTACTGCAATTTAGCTCCATTTGGTGTTTTTTGGTGTCATATTTGTAGTGTTTAAATAGAAATTAGCACCACACCCAGACCACCGATGTCTTCATTCAGATGATTCCTGAACTGCTTCCGTTCAGATTCGGCACTCGTATGTGGCACTGCAGTAGAACGGACCTGTGGGCAGAGTTTTTTTTCCTCTCCATCCGTCGCGTCAGGTTGCTCAGGGCCCCCCCCCCCCCCCCCTCATATAAAGAATCCTCTAAATCCAGCCAGGTTGAGAGCATATATACAGTACGCTCTGTCGCTGACAGGAATGCTGGCCAGGCCGCCGTGTGGCTGTCTGGGTACAGCGAATGTTGCGGTGGCGGCTGCGCTGAGTCCAAACACAGGCAGGGCCTCCTCTGACTCTGAGATGCCTGGCTTTCATCACGGCGGATGAGCGAGGACCCCGGCGTGCTGTGAGAGCGAGTAGGTGGGCCAGTCCACGGAGGGGAAGACGAGTGAGACCGGGAGTTCGATGCGTTCGATGTTCTTCTTGATGAGTCCGTTTGGAGGAGCGCGTCTCCCCTCTTTATTAAGGAGCGGTGGGCAGCCCGGCACCAGGTCCGAGGCCAGCGCCGCGGACCTGGTGGAGAAAGGCTTTTGGTCAGGTATCATTTAAACGCGAATATCTCGGGTTATCGTGTGTGCTCACTGCACAGGAAGCAGGTCAAGGGATGAGTCCCGAGCTTCATCCCTGGCACGTTTAATTATTTCCCCAAAGGAGGAAAAGTTGGAGGAGGAGGAGGAGGAGGAGGAGGAAGAGAGCTGTTGAAGTGTGAAAAGGACACTGGGAGTGGAAAAAGGGGGGGCCCTCCATCGTGCCTCCCTCGTCCCATGGTCCATAATGCAGCCCCGCTGGATAGCACGGCTCCCTCTGGTGCGAGTTGTGTGAAGTCTCGCTCGGGGCAGCTGAGGAAAAACAAATAGCTGACCTCAGCAGCACAGGGCGTCAGTGTGTTTAGGCTGCGAGGTCTCCGACTCGAGGGAATCAAGTCGCTCGGTGTCTCTACCATCGGCTCCTCGCATTCCGGGATTCAGGCTCGCAGTAAACACAGGAGGAGAAGCTTCCGAATTCAACATATACGAGTAGCTTGGGCGTGAACCGCGAGGAGGAGAGCATTTGGGTTTTTCAAAAGTCGATTCCGAACACGTTAACCGAGGACTTGTGAGTGTTTACACGGTGACTCTGGGTTTTCGCACACCACAAGCGAGGATACGGTGAGCATTGAAACTGCCATTTTGACACTTACCTCTTTTCCCTTTTGTGAACCACCGTGTTGGCCAATTGCACACCTCAGTGAGGTGGTTCCAATCTTAATGTCTCAATGTGGACTCTCGACACGCTGTATCTGGGTGGAGCAGAATGTCGCAACCAGGCGGGCCTGGCAAAGTATGAAGGCGAGAGCAAGTTTGGCCAACCTCCGCAGCTGCTGCTGCCAACCGCATCCTAGCCAACGCCACCACCCCCCCCCCCCCCCAACCCCCCGCCCCCCTCCTCATGCACGCCGCTGGCATCCTTGGTATCCAGAAGCTGTGGTTTTCCAGTGGAAATGTGATAGGGCCAAGTCACCATGCTAGAAGAATGTGTGTTTAGCCTCACACAAGCACCTGGTGTGGCCATGAGCGGCTTCCCCCCCCCCCCGTCAGGGACAGCCGGTCGGGGGCCGTGTGTCGGGGAGAAAATGTCCCATTTGTAAGAATGTGGCGGAGTTTCCAGGAAGGCTGAAGAGTTGTCGGCAACCACCGTGTGACACAAAATGAACACGTCGTTGGTGCACCAGAGTGTCCCTTTATTATTTATTGTATGGTGATATAGCGAAAATAGAAGTTAGAGGAGTCAAAGGGTTTTAAAACCGCCACGTTGATCTTTTATTGTTAGAAGTGAAAGTCGCTCGCCGAGACACCAGAAACACATTTTGCCATTCCCCCCCCCCCCCCCCCGGTGCATTCTGCTTTCATTACTTTTCCATCGACGAGTAGGGTGGTGGATGAATGTGAAATGGAAATGCGACACATTTCTGGGAGAGAAATTCGACGGCCGTGTGCTGGGAGCCACGATGTTTGCAACGTTTATTGAGGAGGACGATCTCTATCGGCAGCCTGCGGCGCTTCAGCGCTCGAGACAAAGAGCGGTCACATTTCTGATGGTGGAAATTCAAGTCATGCAGTCCAGTGTGAGCCTCCGGATATTATGTTTTAGGCTTTGCTGAGATCCTCAGTGTGCGTCGGTTTCAGCTGTCTGACCACCAAGTCCTCCCCGGAGTGGCTCACGCTGTCCTGGGCGGTGTGCAGTCAGCAGTTTAAAACACATTCCATGGCTTCACACATCTCTTCCTCTTGGTTGTGTCTGTCTGTGAGACACCCCCCCCCCCCCCCCCCCCCCCCCGCCTTCTGCCCTCTAACCCTACCGCCAATGTCACAAAGGCCGCCCAGGGACAACGCGCGAGCCTCGGTTTAAAGAGGATCTGAGGTTGGTCATGGCAGGCGGGGGGGGGGGAGGGGGGTGCTTCGGTGTAGCTCCACCGCCACCAACCTATTCTGTGCTGTCGGCCCGCACAGTATCCAAATACCAAGAGGCTTGCTGAAAACAGAATTGGTGTTTTCGGTAGTCCCACATTGAAGCCATTAAAGTATTTTGTATAAAGCCGATGGCGCTTGGCATGGGACCCGAACGAAACTTTGGAGAATGTCTTTCAAGAAGGGAAGGCGTGCATTCTTGTGGTAAGACACAGGCAGTTCCTTTATATGTTTGTTCGCTTAACTTAATTTTCTCATAAGAATTGAGATCTTACAAGCTGTGGGGCACATGTTGGTGGGAAGAAGTGTATGTGTGTGTGTGTGTGTGTGTGTGTGCGCGCCCATGTTAGCAGCCAACCTCTGGAGGAGATTAAGGGACAGACGCGCTCGGGTTTCCTCCACGTCGGAGCCATTTCTACGCAGCCCAGATCAGTCCAACCGCCTCAACATCAAATCAGCCTTCACGGTTTCTGACCCCAAAAACTCTCCCAAGCTAATCGTCTGTAGTGTCTGCAGGACTCGAAATAAAAGAGACGTCATGACAGGAATCACCTCATGCAAAACCCCCTCCAGGCTCAGAGACGTTTTACCAGAGGTTGTGTAATGTCTTATCTTATTCTTAACTCTTAAACCACAAACTCATCTCGTTTCCTTTTCGACAAAACGGCGCATATGTCGCACCGTTGCGTGTCGCGAACCTTGGACACCGTGACCTTTTTGCCCCTCGCCCGCGCGCAGCCCCCCGAACAGCAATCCAGACGTGAGTGAGGCCTCTGTTCTCGTGTCATCGCGGCCCAGCGGCACCGGGACTGTGGCCCGTCAGCTTTTAATTCGCTCCAAATTTCAAAAGAATGTCTCCCCCGCTCCACCAGCGGTACACTTCCACCTCTCGGGCCACGTTTGGCACAGGCGCCCGGTGCTTTGGGGCAGTGAAGTTGTTGGTGAACGTGCGCTCTGCAGTGGCCCTGAAAAGCAGGCGTCTTGTTGTTGTGGTGTTTAGTCGCCAGGGGGCGGTGTGGAGCCCAATTCGGACTGGAACTTTCTGGGGGGGGGGGGCTGGCTCTGCCGCTCCTCATGAAGCATTTCGGCCTCGCGCCAACAGCTCATCGAGCACCACTTTCCCCTTTGCCCCCCACCCCCCTGCCCCTCTAAGTCTGAGCCCCCTTAGCGAATTGCTTACCCTCTTCATGCGCTGTGCTGTCCCCTCCGTCAACCCTCCATCAGGGAAGGATATGAGGGCTCAGTGCTGCTGAGAGGCTCCTCTCCCAGGTGGATTCTCAGGTTGCTGCCGCGGCCTTTGATGGTGAAAGGCGAGCCGACCGGGTCTTAGACGGATCCCCTGCGGGCAGGCAGGCCCACAGACGGGCTCTCGTTAAAAAAAGCACCACCTTTGTGTTCCCACAGGAGGTGGATGTAATTAACATAGCTTTAGTACTACCTGTGTTTGCAGCTGCCGTCGTCAAGGCTACTTCTGTGTGTGTGCTTAAGAACAGGGAGGGTTTCGGGGTAGGTGGGCGGTTGGATGGGAGAGGCAGCGGCGTGCCCGTGCCCGTGCACGTGCACGTGAGCGCTGTGGGGGTGTTCAGTGCGCAGCCGAGGGTGGCCGATGTAACGCTCCGAGCCTGGCCCGTGTCTTTCCTGGGCCTCGGCAGTAGCTGGAGCAGCTATAAAGTCGATTGGTCATCAGAGGCCCCTGGCCCCTCCGCCGCCCCCCCCCCCACCAGGGCCCCTGTGTCGGTCTTCAGGTTTCCCCTGATGAGAAAGTCAGCGTCGGTCGATCCAGGCTGGCCCTGGTGGACGAGAGGGCGAACCGAGTGCCCTTCTAGTTCTTGCACTGAATAACCCTTCACTGCCACGACAATTGATATTTACGGCTCGTCCTCCCTCCCTTGTGGCCTTGCAGGACGTCCTCAAAGAGTGCCAGGAGCAGATTGAGCGCGTGTTGGTGAGCAGCCTGCGTGAGGGCCGCCAGCAGCAGCAGCAGCAGCAGCAGCAGACGCAGAGAGGCCCCAGCGGGAAAGGCCTGGACGAGCTGGATCAGTCCTCCACCCCCACAGACGTCCGCGATGTCAACTTGTGAACCACCAGAGGGCGATATTGCACAGGATTTACAAAAAAAAAGCATCATGAAAAAAAACTTTTTTTTTTTTTTAATGCAGAAAAAAAGAACAAAAGAAGAAAAACGTCAAAAAAAAGACACAAGCCCTTTAAGAGAAAAAGAACAATGCTTGCTAGTTTTTTTTTTTTTGTAGATTTTTCTGTTCTTCAAATCAAAAACAACTGCCCACAAAATAGATTTTCTACAATGTTTTTGTCCAAAAGCAACAAATTTGATTGAAGATGACGCTCTGGTGCCTTGGATATACAGAAGGGAAGCCAATCATATTTGCATTCTGCCTTTGATTGTATAGTATGACCGTTAAGTTATATGAACCCTTGCTAGAAGTTGTGGAAACCATTCAAAAATGTCACGGGATCACGGCGGGCCTTCTTTTATTTTTTTCTGTTTGGTTTTACATGAGTAGTATCACTATAACATTCGTGGCTGATGCAAGAGAGGACACGAGCTCCTCGACCATCAGAAGGTCCACGTGAGAGAGACGGGCGAAGCCGTGAGAACATGATGCTTAAAGTTGGTGGGGTCACGATCCCATGGAAGAGACGGGATCATAATAATTATTGGTAGTATTAGTAATTGTTATGATTATTATAGACAATATCATTGGATATGTTTTGGAACTGAGTAGTAGAGATCAATAAGCTCCTCTTTGTCTGGCTGCTTGTGTGTCAGTTTGGTGCGTGTACGCGTTTAGATGCGAGCACGCCGGATTTCGAGCATGCGTGCGTGTGGGTCTGTGGTATGAATGCTTCACGTGAACCTGAACCTCCGGTAGCCGCGTGCGTTCTCTGACTTAAAGACTGCGTATGAGCAGGAGAAGGCTACACATAGTTTGTCCATCAGTACAACAGGGCATCAATGCTAGATCACTGCCTCCATGCATTAACAGTGGATCGTTGTTGGCCAACAATAAACTCGTGTGCACGCACTATGAGTTACACGGATAAACATTTAGCAAAGGAGGGTGCGGGCGAAGGGACTTTCACTTAGAGACCCTTATCTTTCCAAGAGCATTTTCCCTGAGGTGTTAAACCTCAGCCTTGGAGGTCATTCGAGGTGTTTGTTTATTACTACCATTCTTATGACGATGCAGATACTTCTTTCTATTCACGTTGTTACGAGATGGTGTCTCTCCAGCTGGACACAGTTGTGATGACGAATGAGATGCTTTTTAAAGTCCGGAGAACATTGGGCTCCTCTGAATTACTTAGCAGGGACGGCACCAGGTGTGGTGTGGAAAGAATCAGAAAGAGAGGGACCGTTTTTGCAACTATGAAAGTCCCCGTTGAACTGTGGGAGGCATGTGATTGCCAGGCCCAGGTTGGTAGGACAGAGAGGGGTCTTTGGTCGTGCTGCTGTGAAGAGGATTCGCAGCCAGTGGCCTTATGATTAAAAAACAAACAAACGTTGACATCTTCATATTTGGCTGGAACCAACATTCATTTCTCATGATGAATGTCTACAATGACGGAGCGGAGTGAACACAAACATCCTGGGTTTTGAAATGAATCAATGAGGAACCAAGCAACGCCGGGTCATGTGTGGATGAACTTTCATGTAGGGGGACTGGGTCGGGTGGGTGGGCGGGGGATTAGAGGAGTACGGGATGATAATTTACTGTCAATGCATCTGGAGTCCCACATAGGGTTGTTTAAGCTGCCCTATATGATTTCAATGGCAAAGCACTTTGAGAACATGCTCCCCAGGAGATAAGTAGATGAAATGTGTCAGGTTGTGATTGGAGGTGAATGGATTTTTCTTCTTTTTTTTAAAACTTTTTTTTCCTTGTTAGCCTTTTCTTTGGTTACCTTTGTAGGGCTGGTTTCCCAATCATCAGACATACCCTCGTCAAGCAAGAGTCCAATTTAAAAAAAAAAAAAAAAGCTTTTCCACAACTTGCGACGAGAGGACATTCCAATAAAAAAAAAAAAAAGTAAAAAAAACATTCCTTTTTTCGGTGGGGAGTCTGATCATTCAGAGAATTTGAGCAAATACAAAAGGCCAATATGATTTGGAAAAATGCCTCCACGCAGAGTTCACTGATCCACGGGTCCTGTTTGATTTTATTTCACTTTTTTAAAGAAGAAATTAAATATTTGTTTCTACTTGAATTTTTTTTTTTTTTTCTTGATATTTATCAGCATCCCAGCCACCGATGGTCACACATGGGCAGCACCGAGCTACACGAGGAGGTGGTCGTAACATCTAATATTTGCACATGTTCTTCAGAGGGCCATGAGGTTTGCATTTTGAGGACAGCGAGGCCCTTGTTGGAGACCATCTTAACTGATGTGTGCGTCAGTGGCTGCTCCGTTTTTCTGTGGTGCTGGCTTGTGCCTTTCAAGGCCGATCGTCTGTCAGTGAACACGTCCGTCCCCTGTGAGCTTTGCTGCTTCAAATCATTGGCGAGGGGGTTCATCAGCCAAACAGACGTCAGCACCAAACAAGAGACCGATTTTCTTTTTTTCTTTTTTTTTGTTGCTTCGTATTGTTTTAACGGGACACGAGGCTTTGCCACAGAACGGTGTCTTTGACTCAATGTTTGAGTTTTTTTTCCGAGTGTATGTCTGTCAAACTGAAGATAAATGTGGGGAATCACATGTTTTAAATGCTGTTTTTCAGTAAAACTGGGCAATTTAATGACGTGTTTGCCAAAACATCCCTGTTTGAATATTTGATATAACCTCTTCATTTTGCTCTCTCCCAAACGTTAATAGTTGTGATTTTCTTTCCTGCAAATGATTCTTGCATGTGTTATATATTGAGACCATCTTTTCAATTTGTGTTTGATATATTTTATGGGGTGACCAGACCCACAAAAGGGGTTTTCTAAGATTTAGAGATACTGTATTCCAAAGTGAAGAGAGGACAGAGGAGGAGGTGTGAAGACATCAAGAAAAAGTGTCAATATTTTTATTGAGTTATTGTTGTCTTTTTGCGCTGCTAAAAGCTATGAATTTGTGTCATTTATACAAAACAAAATAACATTACTTAGTTGTGATGTGTCACTTGAGTGTGCTGCTATTTTATAAACATGTGTATTATAATATAATTATTTTACTGCTTAAGAGATACATTCAGAAAAACAGAAGTAGATGGTGATAGAAGAACATGAAATGACTATTCGACTGGAAATGTTCTTTGTACAGTTTGACAGTTTGCTTAGATAGCATGTCTCCTTTCCCTCTTCTTTTATCTATTTTGCTCTCCTTCAGTCGCATTCTTCATCGGTGGTATTTCCTACACCTCAGGATTACTGGACAAAAACAAAACACAAACAAATCTTCACCTCTGCGGTTAGCTAGTCTGGAGCGGAGGAGAATGGGTGCCATGGCAACAGTTTTTTTGTGGATGATTCCCTACTGTTTCAGTGGGGAAACAACTTGCTCAGTGAGATGGACGTAAACAGTTGGAGGGTGGGCGCAGCAACATTTCCTGTAGAGGTGGGAAGGGTGTATTTTGTAGATAGTTCAACCATGTTATAATCTTGGTGCTACATCCGACTTGTTGTGATGGGGGAAACAGCATTCCTAAGATGGCCAAAGTACAGTTCTTGCTTTATACAACCACAATCACTCTGAATGTCAGTCGATATGGATTCTGTATGTAAGAAAGCTACGTTTTGGTCTGAAACATTATATGTGTGTGCGCACCATTGTAACTGCCACGTAAGAATGGGTTGAGCTACACCTGTCATGTCTGACCATAAATACTCTGATATCTGGAAGTTTCAATGGTGCAGATTTCCCTTCTAGCTGCCCCGCCTCCACTATAACTCATATCATGTACCTCAAATGTCTGTTGCACAACCTCTGTTCAATAAACTTCTGCTTTAAAGGGTGTGACACCACATCAGCTCACTATTTCCCACGCCTGTGCTCCTTTTAAGCAGTGTGTCTGACTGCTCCACGATCAATAGACTGGTTTGTGTGGGAGTCCGCAATGATACAGCACAGCACAGTTTAGCTGCACTTTAAGGTTTGAAAGCTACACAAAGCACTGATGTGTGAGAATGTGAGAGGGGGGGGGGGGGGGGACAACAACAGTTTCCCCTGCGTGCCAGAGTATGAGGACGACCACTTATGAACACGCCCTGCAAATGTGTACACACAAGAAGATTTCATCCGCGTCCAATAAAACTGCAGGCAAACAAGAGTGAAGGAAATGTACTGGTAACAAAAAGGGTTCCCGAGCTGGGACCGCGGCAGGAAACGGAGCCTTATAAATGTGAAGGGACGACTTCATTCCTATGAAACTAAATGGTGCACAATCACCGAAGTAAAAGGCAGACTTTTGACCTCCCGCATCACCCCTCGTTCATTGCGGCACATTATAATTGGATGGTTTGGGGATGGTGCCACATGCATGGAACATGAAGGAGGGTTACACTTCCTCTTGTGTTGGCGTTCTGTTGCCATCTCTTATGTTAACTGGTCGTTTTTGACACGTCTTAAATTCAGCTGTAAAATTCACTAAAAAAGATTATCTATCCAGTTTAGGTTTCCTTATCCATGAAAATATTGGTTTTAATATGTTCGCTGATTGGCCTCAATTTTATCACCTGGTAAATTGGATAACAAGGTCAAATGAGTTCACATAATGGGGAGAGGAGCTGGCTGACTTGAAGATTTTAGTTTTGGCTCTAATTAATCTAACTGGGTCAAAGGCGAACCCTAATTTCAACCAGAGCAAAATGTTCTTGTTTTATTTTGTTGGAATAGAGATTCCTGACAAAGTCAAAAAAGCCTTGATGCAATAAACACATTTTTTTGGTTTATTTTTGCATTTAAAACCGACCCCGACACAAAGTGTGTTGTTTGTGCTCTCTAATGGCGACATATATTAAAGTAGCTGGTTCGACAGACTTCTACAAGTTTAAGTTTAATATACTGAAATCGATGAAAGCTAAACAAATAACACTGGAATACCTTTTAGATTTGAGTTGGCCTTTTGTAAACAGGTAAACTGTATTACTTCTATTGATCACAGGTGCTAATGCTTGGGTTTAGTTCAAATTTGCATGATCAGGTCTGGTTTCTGTTGGTGAAAATAGTCCAGGATGTAATAATATGTAATGTAATAATAAGAATGTACCCATCACTTGCCTGATGTTCACTGGGATGATTCCAGCCCCTGGATTTTGTGATTATTTGGACTTCTATTATGACTCTCATAATATGAAGGTTATTGTGACATTTTCTGTCAAATTTATGGCTGCGATACAATTTCATATCTTATAGAGAATAAAGAGGCTACTGAATATTGCTTTCAAATTTCCACAACAATCAACACAACGCGGTTGGTAATGAGGAAATAATATCCTAGCTCCAGTACTTGAGCCCATAGAAAATATTCTCTTCTGGCTTTACATATTGACAGAGAAAGTGAACATCCTAAACAATAATACACTTTTAGAATTGTACTTATAGCATGGTTTGTGTTACAGACTTACCAGATCTAACCAAAAAAATGGATTAATTAATTAATGGTCAAAGATAGGTGGATTTGGATTCACTTGAAAACTCATAGTTCCCACGGACTGACTTACCGCAAAACCAAATGAAAATAAAAGGAAAAGATTCTCCTACATTTTGTATCATTTTTAAGTTAAAAATGTAACACACATTCAACCCAATTTAAAGTGTTACGGTAAAAGTACATATTGGAACTGATACATTTAAAAAAAAAAGTTTTTTATTGATACATAATTGTATAACTAACATCTGCCATTGTTCTTATAGTTTCCAGTTGTAGTTTTACGTATACTAGTGTGACCTCTCAGGAAACCGACTTCCACGCGCGACACAAGTTCGCGACGGTACGGACTTTTTAAAGCTGCCACACGTCAAAGCAATATTTACACATATAGTGCTTTTATTGTATAGCATGGAGACGCTGACATTTGGGCTGAGCCTTATTCGACAGTAAGTGCGGTTGACGTTCATATTCGAATATTTATGATAAATGTCTCGTGTTTGTCACCGAGTGTTTGTTTCTCCTAAAAATAGACATTGTGGCTGCGTATTCTCCTTCGACCTGTGAACGCCGGACAAGTTACATTTGATACAGCAGCCCTCTGTGTGTGAATATATGTATGACATGTCTCAGGGGTATTTGTAGCTAACATGTTAAGCCCCTTCATGTTGCCTTACAAGTCAGTTAGTCACTTTCACCGTCAGTTTCAAGCGAGCTCGTCTGCCTGCAGTGACGTCATTGAAAAGTGTTTGTCATAGAGTGCGACCCCCAGTGGACCGATGAGGAATAGCAGCTACTTTTATAGAAATGCAATTTATGTCTTTATGTAATTCTCAAACTAGCAAGTCATCTGGCAGGCCGAGCTGGACACCCTACACTATAACTAATAACCATAGTAACAGTAATAATCATTTCTATTCATCTGATTAAAAAAGCAATGCGCCGACTTTGTGTTATCTTGGGCTCTGGGAAATTCCCGCAAGGCATTTCACTATTTTCTGATGTTTGAAGATTTAATAACTAGTACTAAAGATTATTGATAGATTAATGGATGTGGGGCACTGCCAAGGCAACTGTCCGAATTAAGACCGAATTAAGGAGCCATGTTTGGTCATCTGCCCTTCTCAAAGGTCCTTCAGCAAAACATTATGCAGAGTAAACATGTTCATGTGTATGTATGTTTTACAAAAGCCTGATCATTTGAAATAATCTGTTAATTGATAATTGCTCCTTTGCTTTGATGTTGAGTAGTGGTTTCTTTTCTGCAGTGGGGAAACGCAGCACAACAAAGACGGCCTGCTTCAAGGTATAGTACGACTGAAGATCAAAAGTCACATGTTTACAGTCTTACTCTCATCCCTTCGTCTTCCTCCACACAGGCCAGGCCATCGATTCACCCTTGTCTGAGACCGGGCTGCAGCAGGCGGAGGCAGCAGGCTGTTACCTTAAAGATGTTGAGTTCAGCAACGTGTTTTCCAGTGACATGCTGCGGGCTCAGCAGGTGCAATGCTGTGAAACCTTCGTTTTAAAAATGAATCAAGACGCTGCAGGGAAAAGTCATTTTATTATTCAACTTTATTGAGTCACATATGAGTCCATAAGAAAGCATCAAAGACAAATACAACCAAACTAAATATAAGAAAAGACATACTGACAGTTGTTCAAATGTGAGTATTACTCAATGTTTGGATCAGTCTAGGCCTTTGCGATTCCTCTCTATGAATCATTTAATCAAATTTGATATTCTCTCAAGAGAGCTGTCTTCACATCGTCTGTACACACGTGAAATTGATGTGCCGGCATATTGGCTTGTGCATACAGCTGCACATCGTCACCATCACTTTAATCAAACCTGATGATGTGACCCAAACATCTCATTTGATGTACCACACTCAGTTCTTGGCTGATTAGATTTAATAGAAATACTTTACACTATCACACCTCATTGGACTGAGCTTTTCCAGTCATGTCATGTCCGCTCTTGACATTTGTTCCTGTGAGCAATATTTATTGTGGCAAGAACAATAAAAAAAACTCCCAAGTGACGCACGTTAGTATGCGCTGACTAAATGAGCTCAATGTGTATTATCTATTCCAGACGGCTGAAACAATAATGAAACACAACCACAGTTGTTCTGCCTTACAGTTGGTGTGTGACCCTTTGCTTAAAGAGAAAGTGAGTGGCATTTCCTTTGTGTGATTTTTACAACGAAAAGTGCTTTTTTTAAAATGAAAAACATTTTCTCAAGATACATTTACTCATTAATAGAGACGCATGAGTGATCCAGTCACAGTCTGGTTCTCTTCCAGAGCTTTGGGATAGCGGAGGGGCGGCCGGTGCAGGACGTGAGGGAGATGGCCGAGGCAGCGGGCCAGTCCTTTCCAGGCTTCACCCCTCCAAAGGGGGAGACCCAGGAGCAGGTGAGGCGGGGGGGGCTGTGGCTGTGGAAGAAGGTTTGAGTAGCTGTTTCTCTGTCATTTCATCCATCCTGCAGGCGTTATTTATCTCTCTCTCATTCAGCATGTCGTTACTCCTCACACGTCAGATAACATGTGTGTCCTGATACAGAGTGACGTAAATATTCATACCGTATCTCCTTCCAACATATACAACTTAAAAACAGATGTGTTGTTTCTTGCACACACACGATCCTCTGGTTTGGAACACGATTGGTCTGGGTTCTTTTGTCCAATGTCTTCATCCCTTGTGTAGTAGCAGATAATAAAAGGAAATGGCCTTCCTTATTTAACGGCGGCTATGGATCCAACCTGAATACCCACTAAGTGGCAGGAAAGCACTCACTTTCTCAGTCCAATCCCTTCCTCTGCCTTGGTGTAACAGAGGTCTCAGGGCCTCTTTGCACCCACATGATCTGTATATGTTGTTGTATGCGCCAGAGCACCTGTGAGGCAGGAGGACTGAAGTACATGCCCTTCCACTGTCAAACCCCGCTTAGCTTTGTGTTCATTTGTGTAAGAGGCTGCGTGTGTGAGGGGGCGTCGGAAGGAGGGATGTTCTATTCCAAAAGTCACCTTCCTGCGTGCTTCATCCATTAGACGTTAACTCTGGTCCGTCCCAGTACGTGACCGGCACATCACCGCGATGATGATGCTGAAACTCAAAGGTGGATTTGACGTAAGCAACGGGCGCCCCAATCAGTGCCGGCTCCATGCCTCCCTCCCTCCCTCCCTCCCTCCTTTGCCTTGACCAGTTACTGGTGGTTGAATCAGGTTGAAACTGAAAAGCTTTTATAATGAAAAAGTTTGTCCAATGCATCAACCTTCACCTTGTACCCCTCAGAGAATGCAAGAGAAGCCTGACACAGTTCATAAACGTTTGCTCCATTCAGGTGAAAGAGCGCGTCAAAGGGTTCTTGGAGAAAACCCTCCAGCAGATTGGGGCCCAACACTGGCGTGACGGAGGGGAGGGTGAGACCTCCTCCTCCTCCTCCTCCTCCGCTCCATCGGCAGCATCTCCCGCGGAGGGACGCGCAGACGAGGGGGTCCGAGGTGTCCCCGTCCACGCGCTGGTGGTCACCCACGGGGCCTACATGTGCGCGGCGGTGCGTTTCTTCGTGGAGGAGCTAGGATGCTCCTCGCCTCCGGGCTCCGACAGAGAGCACATGTTCGCTCTGAGCCCCAACGCGGGTCTGAGTCGGTTTGTGCTCACCGTGAGGAGAGAGGAGGGCCGGTTCAGATTGTCAGCCATGCGCTGTGTCTTTGTCCACAGGTTGGGACGAGGGGGGCATTCAAAAGTCGGAGCTAAATGAACAGCAGTCTGCTTTTTTAAGCTGAGTGAAAAGTGAAAAGTATCCACATGTGGAACAGTTTTCTATCTCTAGTAATTGAATACAGACATCTAGTTTAAATTCACCAATATTTCATAATGTGGCCTAAAAAATAGAATGATTTATCTCATTTCCAGGGCATATAATGCTGTTTGTGCGCTGGGCAGCTTTTATTTCCACTCATAGAGGGTTTGTGTTGCAGGGCAACGTCATCACGTCTCTGGCTGTTCATTACTCTAAGTGTGGGCAGCTTAGTGTTCTAATGAGTCCATGTTTCTATATATATTCTCCGGATGTTCATACGTAGGAAGAAAGAGCTGAACTGCAACAGTGTTAACTTTTGGGGAATCAGTGACTTTGTCATTGTTGGGAATTAACCCTTAAGTCACTGAGGAAAAGTGCATGCAGGTGGTTTCTGTATTTTATTCCACTCTGTTGTTCTCTGTGACCCTGAAATTGAAAAAAAAAGGGACGCTGTAACACCTGAGCGCTCCCATTTTCCAAAATAAGAAAATGTAGCCTCTATATGATTCTGTATTATAGTTGAATATCTGTGGAAACTTGCCAATGGGGAAAAAAGTTTAAATTTAAATATATGTTTAAATAAAACATTTTGTCTGCTCTGGTTCTCATTTGTATGATTGATTTTACATTCTGATTCAGAAACACATCCTCCCCTATACTGGTTCCACTCCACCATCGTCTACATTCATTTAATATTATTATGTCTTTTGGAGATTATTTGCCAGTTACACAACCAATTGGCTGTGTGCATAATAACCACATGACTTGTGTGCCTTTCCGTAGGAGGCGATTGGTTGGTTGAAGTGTTCAACTAAACCCAAAGTGTATTTCATTAGAATTGACCCCCATAAAGACGACAATTAGACAACACGAGTCCCGTTTCATTCCCAGTTCTTCTTTTTCCTTCGATATGCACAGATTGGCTAGAAAGTAAGTTACTCGTATCAGTGATCCGTTGCTCATGGGACAACAGCCATGGGCAGACAAATCAGACATCACGCACCCAGTAGTTATTACCATTTAATTTTTCTAGGGCCGGGACTCGATTAAAAATATTAATCTAATTAATTAGAGGCTTTGTAATTAATTAATCGAAATTAATCGCATTTTTATTGCATAAATATTTGACCTGAGAACAGTGAGAAGTAATTTTTTTCACATGGATTTTTATTTTTGTTCAACCAATTCCAGCAGACAAGTTAAGAAATAGCATATTTAGAAATATAGTACTTTCCTGATCCACATTTGGGATTAGCTCCATAGGGGAGTCGGTATGGATCCTCTCAATTCACACGCGGGCATCAGCACACATGTCAAAAAAAGGGAAATAAGGATCACAGCATAAAAGTAGTGAAATCAACTAGGGCTTTATTAGAAATGCCATTATATGACTTTACTTGACCTGCAATTCTACGGTTGTGGATTCTACGGTTGTGGATTCCAGCCTGAGAATCTATGAGAATTGAGGTTGGATTCAAAAGCATCAACAGGTGTGTGGTGGAACAGTGCAGGGAGATAGCAGGAAGGCTGAAGTGTGGAGGATCCTCAGTTCAAACCTGCTGTCTCAGAAGGAGGGTTTGGTTGCAGTCAGGGCTTTAAACTGTAAACTTTGAAACAGTTTTGAGGTTCAGTAAACAATCCCAAGGTCTAATATGAGAAACGGACACAATGAGGCATGTGCTTGAATAGCACAAGGGAACAACTGAAGGGCTGCAGGCTCCAACCTGCTGTCTGAGGTTGTGGGTTCACGCCCCTTCAGACATCACTTCTGCTTTGAAAGAGTTTTGAGGTTTGAGTAGCAGTCTCAAGGTTAAATACGAGAAACAAAAATGTAATTTGTGCATGGTGAGGTAGTGCAGCACAAGAGCTGAGGAGCTACTGTCCTTACACTGTAGGTTGTGGGTTCAAGCCCAGTCTTGGGTTTGAGCCTTTGGCTTTACTTCAGGTTTGAGTAGCAGTCTCAAGGTTAAATACAACAAACAAAGAGTTGGTTAGTGTGTGGTTAAGTAGCACAGTGGAAGAGCAGCTGCCACAAGCCTGCACTGCATTTGAAGGTTGTGGGTTCAAGCCCAGATGTGTAAATAGCATTTAGAAGAGTGTTAAAGTTTAACTCACATGCTCAAGGTTAAATAGGAGAATCAAAGTTGGCAAAATGTGACCAGGACTGGTAGTGTAGGGGTGCAAGAAGGAGCCGAAAGCCTCTGTAAGTGCCGCCAGTGGGTTCAAATCCTGCTCCTGCCAAGTCTTGAGCGCACTACTGCGGAGGTAGTTGTGGGGGCATTGTCCCCACTGGTTGTTTCAGAGAAGTGAACCCTGGGTGTTATGCAGAAACACAAGGCGCGTTCACTTGAGTTATGATGGCATTGTCAAGAATGATGAAGAATCTTTTGGATGATGAATTAACTAAATTTGATGTTAATTGCTTTGCTTTTAGCACTTATTAGCCATGCTATGTAGCCTATAGGGTTCCACCTTTTTGACGGGAGAGAAGGCCGGATGAGTCAGTAAAGATGAGCAGATGTGTCTCATTCAGTGGTCACACTGACATGAAACTCATTACAGCCTCTGAGGGCATTTTTCAAGACAATCACATGTTTGTCTACTTCAGGGCATCCTGTGGACAACCTTAAACTGGTACAGTCTGGACAGTCTGGCACAGGGTGTAGATTTGTTTTACCTATTTAGTATATCCACCCTCCAATTCTCTGTTACATTCAAATTCAACTCACTTGTGCCTTTACCAATGCAGGAAGGATGAATAGCACGGTTGATCCTCCAAGATGCACCAATCCGTCTCTGGGGCAATATCCCATTATGATTTTTTATAAATGTCAGTTACCCAAAACTAAAAAAGGATTTAGGAAGAGCCACCATGTCCCTTGAGGGTTGAACTCAGATAAGGTTTAAAGTACAGAAATTTGGGGCATTTGGCATTAGTCACAGGGACGTGTAGGTTGCTCCATCTAAGATCATTCCAGTCATGTCATGAGAAAAAAATATTGTGAAAAAGTCAAAATATGTAGGGTCAAAAAAGAAAAGATTTTTTTTTAAATAGGTGAAAAAATATTATAAAAAATATATGTAAGGTCAATATATATAATATAATATATATATTATTAGGTCCGGGACTCGATTAAAAATATTAATCTAATTAATTGCATTTTCATTGCATAAATATTTGACCTGAGAACAGTGAGAAGTAATTTTTTTCACATGGATTTTTATTTTTGTTCAACCAATTCCAGCAGACAAGTGTAGAAATAGCATATTTAGAAATATAGTACTTTCAGAAATTCCGGTAGCCTATAAGTAAGTAGACCTTCTGTAAACTATGTTTTTTTAAGTAGTACTTTCAAGTACATTCAGAACATTGGTTATTTTTTCAGACGTGGACTTAGTTACCCTGGTCCTTAAACCAGTCATCTGGTGCAGTGTGGGTTGGGTGTGGGTCCTTGTACGTCCACGCTAGCTGCTAATTGTTTTGCGTTGAGGTGATACTTGAGACTCGATGTGAATTCCTTGTTGCACAGCTTGCACACAACTACGCTCTTATTGATGCTTCCATCCGTGTGTTTATTATAATAAGATTTCCCATTCACGGGGCCACCCGACACGGTCTCGTCAGCTTCTTCGTTCATGTTCACTGTGGTTTGTTGTTGTCTGAAGTCATGAACGCTAGTTGGTGCTCCAGTATAATCGGTCCTCCGAAACTCATCCAGTGAGAAACGTTCCGCGGTGCAAAAAATAAGTGTAAAAATGCGTAAAAAATGTTTAATGTTTTTTTTGTGTAATTAATTAATCTTAATTCACATTGTAATTAATTAATCGTAATTAACGCTCTAAAGTCCCGGCCCTAATTTTTTCACATGAGAAATAAAACAACATGAACTGTATAAATAATAATAGAGGCTACGAAGGAAGTCTTTTTACACATTTCAATAAATAAATACCTTTTCATCTCTGTGATTATTGGTGTCCGGCACCTGACATAATTTGATTCTCTTCATGACTGTGTAATCTAAGGAAATGGCAGGTTCTTTTTTTTCAGCGTGTGCTTTGTCTTTTTTGGTTCAGTTAGTAAACTCCACGAATGAAGCTTCACTGCTCCAACAAATGTGCGCATAAATATTCACAATTACTTACAGATTACACATTTTCACATTTGCAAAAACAAACATTGCCACATTCGACCCGAGGTTTAAAATTTAACTTGGCGGAAGAGGTCAGCAGGACGCCGGACCATACTTACCCTGCTTACGTCTGCTATTCAAAGACTACATGTGTACAAGCTGCTGTGACGTAACGTGTTACATCATCGAGCGAGATACCACCATTCCAACAATCTCAACACTTAACGATGACTTGATCGTTTGTGAAATGACGGCCTCCACCGAGTCCAGCAGAGCATCTACTTATGAACCCAAGCTCAGTCTCTTAGTCCTGCTCTGCTCGGTCTGCGATATTAGTCTTGACGGGGCTGACCGGCCCGTTGGGCTGCAGGACCCGCAGGGGGTCATCGCAAGAGGTGATGGTCTCTTTGGACACGGCGCCGGCCTGGTCCTGGTCGGGCTGCCGGTGCTCTACGTCCTTGTGATCCCTGGCAGAATGGGAGGGGTGTGAATGTGATCTTAACGGATCGGAGGGGTTCACCGCCTCACTCCTCCTCCGTCGCTCCACCGAGGGGCCGGAGAAGCGCTCCGCCGGGGAGGAAGAGGAGAGCTCGGGCCCGGCCGCTTGAAACAGCCGGCCCGGGCTTATGGAGTCATGGGGGTCCGCCACGTCCAACCCAACGGGCTGGAAGAGACAATCTCCTGGGTCCTTTTGCCTCTGTTGGGTATAGAAAAAAAGCAAGAAAATACTTAATGTGACCTTTTTCCCCCTGCAGTCATTTCTTGATTTGAGCCAGATGAAATGCAATACTCACAGAGCTGTACAAATCTCCCGCTGAGTCCATACAGAGGAACCTTTTTCTGCGCATATCAAATATTGACACATAGTTGCTCGTAGCTGTTCTTACTGGCATAATAACTGTAAGAAGAAGGTTTAAACATGCAAAAATTAGATGTACATACCGCAATGTTAAGAGTGTTTGGACATTTCTGGCTTGCACAAACATGCTAAATATGTGTTGTTTATCAACATCACAACATATATTTCTGCTTTTATACACTATCCATGTACTTTCAAACGTTGATCAGGTATGCATACATTTCTTGTGCATTTTGCTTCACATTTACACATAATATTTACAAGGCATGCAATTACCCTGCTAGTAAAATCAAATGGAGTGAGCCTAAGGAATTTACTTTGTACAAAGGAGTTGTGTCTTTGCGGTGTGGACAGACTCACCAAAAGAGTTTCTGTAAAGGCCTTTTCTCGTCCCCCCACTGGGCTCCCAGTAGAAACGACTGGCACCAGCTGATGCATCCGCGCGCGCGCCCGTCTGGAAGCTCCTCCGCTGGTGCTGCCCCAGGCGCTTTGGCCCCCGGAGCCTCGGTGTAGAGTCCACGGATACGGACGCGTGTACGGCAATCAGGAGCAGAGAGAGGAGAGCCGGCTGCATGGTCGATGGCGAGGCCGCGCTCTCTCTTTGCTCTC
This sequence comes from Pungitius pungitius, assembly GCF_949316345.1. Lineage (NCBI taxonomy): Eukaryota > Metazoa > Chordata > Actinopteri > Perciformes > Gasterosteidae > Pungitius > Pungitius pungitius. The sequence continues at coordinate 4,658,414 of NC_084905.1, forward strand.
GACGGCACGAATGTTCAGGTTGGCGTGTGAGCAGCTACTGAAGGAGGAGAAAGTCCAACAGGTCTGTTTAAACAGAGGGTCAATGAACTGGTGGACTCATTTACCAAAGTGACCCAAAGCCTTCCTTTTCCTTGGATAAGAGTTGTGTGGAATTTCTGCAGGCTTCACTGGTAGAACACTATTTAACTGTGTGAGAGGACTGGGAAATGTCAACATCTCTGTGGGAATAATGTACTGTGCGTTTATTCGGCATGCAAACTTTTAAAAACTCCAAAATAAAGATTAAGCTTGAAACTCCAGAGGCAGGGGAGAGAGGACGAAGAAATCAGCTCAACCCGTGTGTCTGAGCAAGAGAAAGAAGGTAAGAAACTAATCGCCTACTTCTTGTTGTTTGACTTGACGTTTGTGTGGTTGAGAATTTTCAAAATCTTGGTCAGAGGAACATTGCTATTAGTATAAAGTACAACCCTGCTAATGACCACAGGCCAAGATGAGCACATTATAGCTTATAACAACGAAAGTGTAAATGAGTGATGCACCTCCTAATGACTACCTTCCTTAATAATTAAATGCTGCCTCCCTTTTCTTTCACCATTTCCAAATGCTTTGTTGCTCCATTTATAGATTTTTTTTAACTATTCATTTCCTCCATGGAAATAAATTAGAAGATTTTTCACTCTTGACCTCACAATTGGTTCCTTCGGTAAGTTTGGATTGACTGATAGTCTTGAGTAGTAGAAGGTTGCATTAAAAAAAAAAAAATCTTTTGCTTATTGATGGGGGGGATAAACAGGAACTGTTACATCGAGCATTACTTTACTTTATTCAGGTTAGTTGTTCATAAATTATGTCTTGAAGTTTCCTGGAAGGAACCACATCACTGAGTACTAATAATAGGTGAAACAGAGACGAAGGTCTGAGTTATTTTTAGGTGTCGAGTGGCAAAAGGCAGTTGTTGAAACTACCTTGAACGAACTGCTCCGTTTAACCCAAGTAAATATATATAAAAGAACATTGCTTCATTATATGAAACTTTATTCATGTAGTTGTTGACATGTATGTTTCCTTAAACAATTTGGCCATTTGTGTACATTCAACTGATCGGCTGAGCACTGCCTTAAATATTTAACATTATGTGCGTATAGCGTTTAATTCAAATCTATTGTAAGTGTAGCAATTTAATACATTACACTGTCCTCAAAACGTACTTTGAAACTCCAGGGAATAAATGAAAGTGCAGTCATTTCATTTTCATACATTTGCTTAAACATCCCTGCAAGCGTGTCCCTTCACCAGTAGAGGGCGCCACATGCCCACTCACTCACTCCTGTCGTCCGTGTTCAAGCCTCAAGCAAACACACAACTTTAACTTTAAGCACTGAATCACAACAACTTTTACAAAAGGTCTTTTATTATCATCTCAGGAATACAGTGGACTGCTGTGCACAGCACATACGTAAAAAAATAAGAGGAAAACCATTTGTTATATAGTATTTTACTTACTCATCATATTTTTCAGAAACAAATGATTGGAGAAGTCTGTTGTCTCACACTAATTTACAATCATTTCAATAATCGGAACTAAGGCAGAAGGTGAGGTATATGTTAAAAAAGAGGGGGGTGGGGGGTGGGGGACTCAGAGGAAGCACTCTACCCTCAGTGCAGGAATAGAAAACTAAGAGAGAAACACAAAGGCTGCTGGCACACAGGGACACACACACACACACACACACACTCTCACGCACACATATAGACACACACATGTTTGAACCCAGATCCTCCCACAGACCTCCGGTTCCCTGTGAACCAACACATTTTAAAACCAGCTGAAGGTATGAGAAGCACAATGGCAAAATCCAGACACTGGATCCTTAATCAAAGGGTGGAACACACACGTAGTCCGTTCTCCGTGTGCAAAATGCAGAATTAAGAAAGTGTCCGTGTTAACGGGTGGTTTACCAGTGACAGACACTCTCTCAGTTTCTACTCTATCGTACAACCTTTTTCTGCCTCTCCGAGCAGCATCGTGCGTTTGACGTACAGAACGTATCGTATTGCAACTTTACAATTCCCATTCCATTCATCGCTTGTTGCGCCGATAGTGTCCTCTGAAACATACCATAATAAATCAGAAATGACATCACGTAATAATGTAATAATGTTCAATCATCTAAACACAAAGTGTTTCTGAGAGCTTGTTTTGATGGAAGCTGAGCAACTGAAAACAGCATGTACCCCTGCTCAGTAAGTATTACTCAATAAAAAATAAATATTATAATATTTCATATTTTGACAAATTAGCAAAAATACTTCTCCAGCCAAATCCTCACCGCCACAAAATCGGTTCAGAAGAAATATTTGATCATAGTGAAGCAATAAATAAAATCACAATGAGTAATGTGATGCTCAAGGGGAACAAAAACACACCGTTATCAAAGTTACATCCCAGAACCCAACGGGTTTCCTCCTAGATCACAGTATTTACCCCACGACTTGTTCATCCCAAGTGTCCCTTTCCTGGAAGACGTTTGCTACACAACGACTCGCTCAAACCACAGGCAGTGCTTTCCTTTGGCACACGTCCCATCTTCTCCTGTGAGGAGAGTACAGCACATCCATGCCCCGTTGTTCCTGACTCCAGGTAAATCTATCGGATACCATCTCTACTGTCGCTTTGGCAGAAACAGAACATTACAGGACCGCACTCAGTAGGACACATGCATGTAGACAGACACACACACACACACACACACACACACATGCTTACAAAGACTCCAGATACCGCTCAATCGTCTCTGCTACTGGAGCTTAAAGGGGCACGTAAACCATTGCTCACAGACATTTTGTCAACGCGTTGCAGTAATGTTCGAAAGGGCATGAGGTGAAATGTGATAACGATCCAACTAGAACAGCCATGCTACTTTTCCTTCATCATATGTCACCAAACTGGCCTGAGTGCTGGTTCGCTACTGACAGAATATTGCGGGTCGAGTGCCGAAATAGAAAAAACGCGTCTCAACACCACGAAGAACATCTCGCTCCCTCACACCACCACTTCCCCGTTTAAAAGACTCTGCTCGGGAGGACGAGAAAAGTGCAGAAACCTTCAAATGTTGCACAGTACAAGACAACCGTTCATGTCCCGAACAAGAAATAAGAAAGGTCGTCGCAAAAAGGTAGGAAGCACATATCTTTGACCTTGGTTACAAAAATGGCTCAGACGAGTGGGACAAGAATCCCCAGAATCCCACCACCGGCGAGGGGCCCGCTCAGGTATTTTACCCCACATTATTCACATCCTCGCCAAGTTAAGCAAACAACCAGTGCCACATGCCGAGTGCCATCTAAAAGTCATCGGTACATCATTGCTGTCTTCAACTCTTTGTCCTCCTCACCCCCCCTTCGGCTCCACAATGGAAAACTGCGGCATCTGAAAGAGGAGCCCGAGCAGTTGTTGAATTCAAGTATGGCGTGCTGCAGACACAAAGCCTTTGTAACCCTTTGGTTCGCCGCTTTCGGGCCAAATTGCTCGTCGTTCTTTGTTCGCAGGAAGACTCAGCGGCCAATCTCCAAAAATGCGCTTAAAGATCCGGGACCCGTGAGCGCGATCGACATCTTCTAAAAGTTACCTGAAGTATTGTTCACATGTCCCAGAATGATGAACTCAGAAGCACTTCCAGTTCCCTCCAAACCAATCCAGAGAATCTACACTATTTCATATCAATGCAGGAAACCATCATTCTTACAGGTCATTGACTGCTCAATGCTACTTAATTCTCCAGACACCAACAGCAGACTTTAAGTTCCAAACATCATCCAACCCGTGTGAAAGTCACACAGCTCCCATCTTCACTTATGAATATGAAGTCAACATCTTCAAAAACCAATGTTCCAAACTGAAATCCTACAAACTCCGGACCAGACGCAACTGATGAAAAACAGACCTCGATTTGAGCTGGAGGGAAATATACAGGAGGACACTTCGTTTTCAAAGTGTCAGGTCAAGTATATTCTGTAACCCAGAAGCACCGTTGACCTCAGACAACGAAAAGAGAAGCTCTTAAATTGAGAAAGTCCACATTTAAACGTGAAAGAAATGCATGCCCACATATTGAATAAAAAGCCGCACGATCTGGCCTGACGATCCGGTCACAGCATTTGTGAAAACGAAACCTGGGATTGTCAAAAGCTCCCTCGGAAATGACAGGGGTGCTGACTCTAAATGCAGCCTTCCACATCAATAAGGGCACATTACTCGTCTCGATTACTTAATTGATCTAATTGTGGAAAGGAAATAAAGTGGAGCAACCACCGGCCCTCTAGGAATCGGTGCTCACGCCTCCCGGTGGCGTCCGAGGAGGCGACCGCACGCGTTTCATTCCTATTTCTGACTCGAGCGCCGCGTTTCTCGCATGCAAGGGCAAGGGGGGGTCGCAAGTCGGAAATTCAAGGCACCGGCACCTCATGGCGAAGCAGCAAAAGAACACACTGCCATATTTGCAAGTGCCCTAGTTGCCCTGACAGTGACAGAGACAGTTGAACCACGACAATGGGAAGCACTCAAATCCTTGATGGAGGACAAAACAAAAAATACATTTTTTCAGTAAACAGGCATTCTTCTCTGTAGAAATTTCATGCACACATTTTTCTTTTTCTTCTTGCCCTTCTACTCCTCAGGAAACGGTGCTTTGAGGTAATAAGATAATACTATCCATTTCGTTTGCAAAAGGATGGACTGTCATCCACTGACAGGGCGAGAGGTCCACCAATTCTGGCACACTGAGGAGACGAAGGACACCTTTCCTTCCCCGTCATGTCCCAAAATGATCAAAATCATAAAAGCAGCAAAGGATGGCATTTCCATCATCTCTAATACAAAGGAAGCTACCCAAATATACATATAAAGTTTGAATAAATACTATCAGATATAGTGGCGTTTCTTTCTTTTACAGTCCTTGTTGTCTTCTGTGTGTTGTACCTACGTATGCGGTACCTATGTTACCTGGGAAATAATCCACATGTGCAAATAAGTTTGTTATTGCCCGCTTTCGCTCATCATATCCGGGGTAGGAAGTGGGTTACAGTCATGGCGGTCGTGGCCTTGTTCCCTCTCTTCACGCGGCCATGCTTGCTGAGCGCTATGTAGGAGCCTCTGTGGACCACAGACTCGTAGGCGTTGTAGTTGTTCGCGAGCAAGCTCTCCTTGAACTTGCACTCGTCATGGAAGACCGTCTGGAGAAGGCAGAGGGACAGACAGAGTGTGTTTTAATGAAACAGGCGCTTTGTGGTTGGCAGGGACATTAAAGGAAGCTCTTTGGAGGGTTGGTATATTAACTGATTTCTTTTCCCCATTTGACTGAACTGCAGAATTTAAATATATAGATTTACATTTTCAGAGCTCTGCAGAGAACGAGATGATCAAATTGATCGTGCTCTCCTGTCTGTGGGGTAAAAGACCTTCACCAGGAGACCTTCACCAGTCCAGTTCAGCTTGAAGCAGGTAGCCCTGCTGAGTCCAAAGGTAACAGAATGGGCCTACCGCCACCTCTAATGCTCCCTATACCACAATATAACACATTATATCCGTGTCATCCTGCCAAAAAAATCCTAAATAAATAAATCCAAAAAGGGGTTTTCAATTGATTAAACAGATCCAGATTTTTTTTTAAACTTCGCAGAGCCAAGAAAAGTGAAACTTGCAAAGCTAAAATAATTGTCTCCTGGCTGCACTTAAGCAAGAGCAATTCACAGGAAAGCCCATCAGCCTATTTTACAAACGATTCCTTTAAAAAGAACACCAAAAAATATTTAGGGAATATTCAAACAATACAAACAAGCAACAGTAAGCTTTGATATTATTATAAAATGGACAATATCAGGGAGATTTAAGGTACAAGATTCATAATCACTATATATCACTTCTCTAAATACACATCTGTCACTGAACAATACCGCGTATGACGTGCACAGTGTGCAGCAGCGAATGCTCGCCCTCACAAGTCACGGGGCCCAATTCAATCTCTTATCAGATCATCAGCCAACTCACAAGCTGACGCTTCATCACTCAAGACCAGATAACCGACTCACATTGGCTCCGTCAGACATGTTGACCACAGAGTGTGAGGCAGTGGCCATGTGTCAGCAGGGCTCTACTAAACACAATGTTTCCTCCCCCAGCACCAGCAACATCCATATATTAATAGCATGCCCGGGACAAACTACATTCATGCTGGTACATTTCACTTGTTGTGAGGTTTCAAACGTTTACAATTGCATTTCAATGAATAAAGCACAGTTTCTTTGTTGGCAATAAAATAAATAAATATATATATTTCTATAAAGTGCATGTGCGATTACACAGAGTAAACTGCCGGCAGCATTTCATATTTCTAAACACTCACCGCAATCGTCAGAAGAACAGATTAGGGTTTTTGGAATGTTTCGTTCATTCATAGTATAATGCACACTTTTTTTTCTTTTTGTTTTAGTCCTCTGAGAGATGTTACCATGTCAGCCAAATAGCCAGAGTAATATGTTAAATCCTCACTGCTCCCATAAAATATGTCAAAGCCACATCATTGTTTCGTGTTTAATGTGACCTTTTAGACTGCGAGTGGGGCCTGATGGGCTATCAGCATCCTGTGGGTGACTTTAATGGTCCATGTCTTTCTAGCCTAAAAAGGGACTCATATTGAACTTTAGTTAACGTTACAACGGCAGCACAGACTCAAAATTGGAAATAAGATGTTTGGGACACACGGACCCAACAACTTATTCATATTTAAAGCAGGAAAGTTCCAACGTTCACATGGATGAGGTTGCCCGACAGATGGCAAATGCACCTCTCAGTGCTGCCATTTGATGTTGAGAAACTCAAACTTTGTCTTCTGACGGTCCCCTGTGTCATTATGGTAAAATACATGTCCTCAGGTCTTCATTGTTTGATTCAGCGTTATTCGTCTGATGCTTTCATTTCTGCGGATGGGGACACATTGCTCACAGCAGTCATAGTGTCTCCCCTGTCCAGCGGCGTAGCACCAAATTCTGGGCCCTGTATACTCTCAGTGTCAGTGGGCCCCCTACACATGCCATTGTGCGATGCGGGTTAGCCAAGGGCCCTCTCCCTAGACGGGGCCCTGGGTAGTCAGGTCCACTTTTCCCCCCACTTCCACGCCCCTGTCACGCGTGTACAATCTATTGCTTGTTATCAACGGGATGTTTGCATGGCATCATTTCCATTTTCTACGGTGAATACAACCAACAATTTTATACCCAAATCACCACTGCTAAAATGAAGTAGAAATCTTTTTTTCTTTTTTTTTCCCCCTGTTGGAGGTGGGAGGAGCTGCGTGAGTTAGGCCTCGTCCTCCCAGGATGGTGTGATGTGCACTTGCCCTGCAGAATAAACGCTTTGCCATTTAAATCGATTTCAAGCTCTGCTGACAAGTTTCATTGGGCCAGGGGGGTTTTCCCTCCTCCTCCTCCTCCTCCTCCTCTTCCTCCTCACACACGACCACATTAGAGGCACGTGGACTGAACCTTGCATCTGTTAACCTCATCATTATTTACCCGTAGGGAACCAGGCCTAGCACACTTGCTTTAAATAGAGCTTAATACACTCCTAATGAAATTAAAACATGGGGATTTCGCAACACATAATGAGCAGCCGTCCTGCTGGGAGATATGGGGCAGCATCCCAAAATATGACTGGCAAGCAAAAAGAAGCTGGATCGAGCTAAATTCCAGGGGCCGATCCCATAAACTAACATTGGTGGACAATATATGAGATAGTGTGCGTACCTACCGTTCCGTATAACCTCCCACGGCTGTTCATTGCGACAAACATCTCGCTGCTCACCCCACATAGGCTCACCACTCCTCTGTCCACCGTGGAAATCTCTAATAGACCTGATGCGAGACAAAGCATTGCAGCATTAGAGTGGGAATCAAATGGAACAGCAGCCGATCACCCCGACGGACCCAGCGTAACCGGGACGTCGTGCCCCCTCTCTCCCTCTCTGCGTCTATGGGTGTAACCTTGCAGATTGCTGCGCAGCATACGGAGCCTTTGTTCTGCATCCTTCACCCCAATCTTACATTTGCATCCCAGGCGCGTGCCAATTAAGCGCATTCGTGCTATTATTGCAGTCGTTGCAATTGACGTGCACTGCTATTAGTCTCCGGGCCGCCCTCACACGGCTGCGTAAAAATAAGTTGTGTCTAAAAGCGTCGATACATTCATGTCATGGTTGAGCTCCGGGAGGAGGGGGAGGAAATGAAGGTGGCTCAGCCCTAATAGATACTTAATTCTTTTTAACAGATTTCTATTTGCCGTTGAAGAAATTGTACCCCCCCCCACAAGAGTCGGATGACATATGATCATGCACATTGAAAGAGGGGACAGACTATCCTGCTGTCACAGATCCATGCGTATTGACTCGTCCCCTCGTTTATGTCTATTGCATTACATTGGTGGGGGTATAACTCACTGTACTGGTTCTCATTATGTACACCGTTTATCCTGCCGTCGGGGAGGATCTGAAGGTGAAACCCGATGCCCACGTTGCAGTAGAGCCTCCGCACTCTCTTGATGCCCAGCAGATAGTCACTCTCCCAGTTCAGCTCCGGTTTCTCCCCGGAGATCCCCAGTACAGAGCGGGAGAAAAGCGTCTCCCATCGTCTCTCCAGTAAAGTTGCATTCGTCCTGCTGCTCGGTAGAGGGTACGCTGACACGATCCCCAGCAGGAAGCCCAGGAGAACCACCGCGGTCAGCGTCCAGTGCGGCGTGCCGGCCTCGCAGGACATACTGACGAGGAGCCTTTGCGCAACGGCCATCCGGTTTACCTTCGAGCCACGTGGTCGATATTAATGACCCTAAAAATACCGCTCTTCTTGTTTTGCTTCCTTCGGCATGCTGGCTGGGGGTTATTTTTGGAGCGCAGATCAGGGCTTTGGGCATGAAACGCAAGCCCCGGTGCAGAGGAGGAGAGGAGTCGGGAGGGTGCGCGGCAGAGCTGGAGGTGATGGTGATGGTGATGATGAGGTTGGTGGTGGTGATTACCATGTTTTGCAGCGCATCTCTCTCTCCCTCTCTCTCTCTCTCTCTCTTTCTCCCACCCTCACACACACACACACACACACACACACACACACACACACACACACCTCTCTCTCTCTTTCTACCCCCCTCCCCCGCCTTTATTCCTCCCGGTAATAGTTCAGAATAAATCTTCTGTACCACTCACCGAAAACCCCAGGTTCAACCTTGTCAGGGCTATCCCTGCATCCCTAAATGAAATCATGCTGACTTCGCCGGTGTGGACAATACAAGGGTAGAGAGGGTGCTGACATCAAGGGGGGGGGGGGGGGGGGGGGGGGGGCATACCAAAGCCTGTGGAGCGTTGGGGAGGGAGAAACATCCCACTGTCACTGTTGGGACTTGAGGCGCAGAGAGCTCATTGGTGGCGTTCAGTATAGGCCGTGGGACGCGATGGGGCACGCGGGCTGCTCCCAAATTGGGTCGATGGTCATATGTCTGTCAGGCCGCTTCCTTATTTAGAAGGAAGGTGTAAAAACAGGCCCGCTTGTCATCGGAGAGCAATGACAGGGCTCTTGTGATCCCACTTCTTCTGCTGTGCCGTTCAACAAATCTCTCTCTCTCTCTCTCTCTCTCTCACTCACTCACTCACACACACACACACACACACACACTCTGTAAATCTGTGTTTTTCTGGGAACACGATGCTGGACCAGAGAGCCAGCGGGGTGCTCACCAACCCATGGCCGAGGTCAGGGTTCAAGGCCTCCGTGTCGGGCGACTTCAACTTTGCTGATTGCGTCCTAGAGCAAGACACCCCCCCCCCCCCCAGCTCTATACGTGTTTGTAAATCATGCAGGTATTAAACATGTTTTAAAAAAAATAATACATCCCGACCCAATGCATCTTTCACGGTGCACTCGTGAGAACCTAGGAGCAAACCGGAGAGGCCCGGCATGAAATGGTGCACATTGTCAGCATGCCATGCCCTGCGACGTGAAAGCCTATCGTCTTCTCCATGTAATAGAGAATGCCACCAGCAGCGTTCCCATGCGTCACTGAGGCCGCGCAGTTGCGCAGCAGCGGTCTCTCTTGCACACGTCAGTTCCCCGAGATCTCCAAAGGAGGGCACCATTTCCAAATTCATTTTAAGCACTCAGCCCTTATAAGACCTAAATCCAAAGAGCCCCATAGTTTACGCATCATATATAATTTCATATAGATATTATATATTATATATATATAGTTATGCATACATAGTTATTTTTTTCCCATTATCTTATTTTCTCATTGCAGCTTCTGTCTCATGTTTATCTGCTGACAGTGCAGTTTACTTTAAATATAGCTTTTATCCAATCAGATTCAGCCCCCAAGGTCCTCTAGGTAGCTTCTCACATCAACGTGTACTGGGACGAATTTGTTGATCGTCATAGTCCTCAACCAATCAGATCTTTAGGTTGTCATGCTGGGCGTATTTTTTGACGTGCCAGTAGTAGTTAATCTGTGATTGGTCAGTGGGTCAGCGTGACATCTGTCAAACCAGCTAGCAAGCTAACTAGCAGATCTTAGTGTTTTGTGTATTTAGGGTTCAAGTTGAGCTTTGTCTTTAAATAGTGAACAGCATTTGATACATTTTGTGTTTTCACATCTGCAGTAACGTGTTCATTTGTTTGATTCTAAAGTTAATATTTTATTGTTAATATTGTTTTGTTTTTTGTAAATTAATTGTCTGATTCTTGTGAGCTTGCTGTTGTCATTGAGTTTATTCATGTACCAGCAGGTTGTTTTAATTGTAGGTGTTGAGCTTCATGTACATTTTTCACTTTAAATGTTAGTGTTATGAGAATATAACGTGTTTGCATGAAACAATTAACCTGTAACTGTAATAATAACCATAATGAGGTTATCAGGTTATTTAACTGTGGCAAGCACAGTAGAAAAAGAAAACAAAAGAACCGAACTGATGTCGACGTATGATAAGTCTGATCAAAAGGCCAAAATTGTTAAAGAAAATTAAGAGATCCCTTGATATTTAAAAGTTGTGTACTGTATGCAGAATTAACCAAAAATTCATCCGTATTTTATATGAAGGAGAACGCGTTTCATAAATGTACTCACAGGCATCTTGTTAACAATGCAGTTCTTTTATTTTGTATAAAAGCTATTTGCTAACTGCATATTCATACAGAATTTGATGGATGTATAATGAAAATGTCATACACCTTTTTAACATGGCTGGCTGCATTCAGCAGTGACAGTAACACAGGTGACTGAATCGTGAGACAAAAACTGATTTGAAAAAAACCTGATCAATCACATCAACTTCTGGCCTCAACATAGTCGGACCATTGGCACTTGTTTTGTCTGAAATTAAACAAGACATTTGGTTTAGCGCAATAGGGACTGAAAACAATTCCCTCTTATTGGGTAAATATATCATAAGTGTTTGTATGTTAAGTTTAACACAACCACAAGTCTCGGATGAGAAGAAATACACGGTTACATATGACCCAGGTAAGGCAGTATTGACAAATGATACGTCTGAATTACACCAGTAAAAACAAATCAGAAAGCAGTAGTGTGAAAGGAATTAAGTTTTAGCAGATTCAGGCTGTATGACACAGGGAGAAATTCTCATAATTGTCAATATTCTAATATTGATAATATTAATCCCCATAGAGATGTTAACAAAGTTACAGGATAAAGCAGGTCATGATCAAATAAATTATGTTTGATGATGCTTCTATACCACATCTATACAAATCATTTTATTCACAGAAAAAGCCTTCGCCCTTGCACCAAAGAGACGAGTCCAATAGTTTAATATGCGCAAATTTAGTAATAAAAGCATAATAAATAAATCCATATGTACAAAAAAAGTTTTCAAAATGTACAGGCACTTGTAAAACAACCTTCTTTTGGACGTTTCAGCTACTCTACCAAACGTCTCCTGTGGATTTCAGGGGGAAAAGGATAACGCAGTGGCTTGAGTGTCTTGTGCTGCCGTGGTGTTCGACAATAACAAACAAACCCTGCGCCGCTTTTACTTCCCTCAAGCTGAGCTGAGCACACCTCAGGCAGTGAGGTCCTGCAGGACTGTTTGTATTAGGGCTAACGAAGTCCTCACCGCCGGTGTCGTGCGACCAGACAACCAGGACGGAGGATGCTCCAATGAACTCACTTAGCGTTAGGAAACGAGCACGGTGGTTGGACCAATCGACTAATAAAAACAAAGCTGAAGGCCACGATGCAGTGTAACACACTGTTTGGCCAGGATGAAGACCATACAGTTTAATAGTGACTGGTGTGGGAAAAATTAATCAACCCATTCACACCCTCAAGTCATCACTTTTAAAGATGTCCCATTTCCTCGCTGTTCGTCTTTCCCCCCGTGTTCTACACCCCACACCATGACCCCCCCCTCCCCCCTCCCCCACACACACACACACACACACACACACACACACACACACACACACACACACACACACACACACACACACACACACACACACACACACACACACACACACACACACACACACACACACACACACACACACACACACACGCGCGCACGCACGCACGCACGCACGCACACCCCAGATCCGCTCCCATCAATATACAGTGTCTACTCTCAAATCATTTTTCAGTAACCCAATATTTCCATTTACTGCTTTACTTTGTAGTTGTTTTTTTGGTCTTTCGTGAATAGGTTCAATGAAGCGAGCTTCCCTCAAACATCCCCCGACATGTTTACATAACAGCATTATGTAACAAGCCCGCCTGGATGTAGTGGATTGTCATTTAACAATACTATAAAACATGAAGGTTTAGGCAGCAGGGAACGTTAAGTAGTGGCTTAAAAAGGACAGGATCAAACACAAACAATGTACTAACCTGAGACGACTGTCCTGATCAGGAGCATAGTTGGACAACTAGAATAGATTATTCTTGGTTAGACAGAAGACCTTGAACAGTTTTCATTTTTACATCACTAAATAAACCTCACCTCAACAGGTTGCATAACAGAACTCCCATAGGGATATACTGTAAATTTGTGTACAAAACATTTACAGTTAAACTGTAAACATGAATTAATAGATGGCACTAGATGGGGGTGGGGGGGGGGGGGCAGATGATGGGAGTACAACTGAATTTTTAAAGGGGTACCCATGAAGGTCCATTTACTTGTCACAGAGAGAACTACTCAGCATGTGGAGATTCTCTGGCTCTGGAGGAGCTTTGTAAAGTCTGAAGTGGGATGACGAGGAACGCTTAGTATTCACTCAGGGGCAAGAAAAAACTGCCATTAAAACGGAGGGCACAGTGCTTAAAAGAGGTTGGCACTTAAAGGGTCGTGGGGTAGGATTTGGCGGAATCTAGTGGTGAGGGGACCCGGCCGATCACTCCTCCCCTTCAAAGTATGGGTGTTTAAAAAGGACTGTACTACCCACATCTGAAGATGTCAGGATAAAATCATTAAAATACCCAATGAAAGCTCAGAAGGTGCGTATAAGACGTTGACAAATTTGACAGTAAAACCATGTTGTTATACCTGAGGAAAGAGATGTATATGAATAGAAAAGATATCAAAACAAGCATGCTTTGGAGAGATTTCTTGTACGCAATTGTTCCAAGCCGGATCACAGCACACTATTGTAGTCAACTCCTGACGCTCCCTATCATAACCTCACAAGCACTTCCCACAACGTTGGGTTTTCCGCCCCGTGGAACCCGACGGATCGATTGTATTCTTTCCAGATGGTTTTGCACCTGCGAGTGTCAGTTTTTGAGGTCCTTCTGCTCAAAGACGATCCGACTGGCCAGGTAGATGGCGACGGTGCCGAACACGGCGGAGCAGGCGATGTAGGCGGTGACGGACTGCGCGAGCTGAACGATCATGCCCATGAACAGGGTGGGGAAAACCTGAGAGAGGAGGAAGGTGCTGTCTAAGATGGCAAAGTCCAAACCCACGCCACGTTGCTCGTGACCCGACTCGACCTCGTCCTGGTCGCAGCTGTTGGCTGAGCCGTTGGGGCCGTGTGGCTGGCTGAAGAAGGCGTGCTCGTAGGGAGTCCCCGCCACGTGGTTCGATCTGCCCTCCTCTTTCCCAGGAGTCAGATAACCAGGGTCCCGCTTGGCCGTAACACCGTTTTTGTGCGAGCTTTGGGTTTTCCTTTTTGGCATATAGACCTGAAATGAGACAACACGGGGCTTCACTCACCAATCACGCAGCTTTCGTCAAACGCAAGATTGCGTAAAAGTAGTTAGCGGTTAACTCACCTCTTTCTCCTTGTGGTACATACAGGTGAGCGTGTAGGGCAGAGACTGCAGCGTGGCGTACGCGTAGCCAGTGAGGGACGTCATGATAGTGACCAAGAGCACACTTTTGGATATGCAGATGACAAAAGCCGAGACCGTGAAGCTCACCATGCTGCTCATGTAGACCCACCGGAAGCCAAAGTGGCGAACCAAGCGACTCATGATCAGTGAGAAGAAGGTTGAGGTAGCACACTGCAAGAACAGGCCCATGCTGCCCATACGGATACCTGGAAGAAAAGGAAGAAGAAAACACTTTAGCACATTAAACTCATAGCTCGTCAGACAGCCTCGGTCGGGGAAAAAGCTTTAACTATGATTTCCTCGTTTCAAACGATTGCATGAAATAAGACATCTGCATTATCTCTGACCATTTCCCCATGAATAAGAAAATAAAAAAACATACAGCGTGCATAGCCAACCGTTTAGCCCATAAGCAGAGTGGGACACTTTGGGAATTAAACCTTAATAAATACATTTAAATATGTACAGGCCACTCTTTGTTTGTGACAATGTGCACCTTGGACTGAGGTCTGGCCTCATCACCGTCTGACCAAAGAGTTGCATACTTAGATTAGGCTAAATACGATTACGCTCAATTGCCTGCTGCATGGCGTCAAATTGTTTTCTATTTTTAAATAAATAGATTAACAGCCAGCGCCTAATGAACATTGACCAGTGGCCATATAGCGAGCGGCTCACTAGCAGACTAGCAGTGCTAGTCCTTTGAGAAGCTCGGTTTACAGTGGACACGGAGAGAGAGCGCCCTTCTCACTGCATCTCCACATTTCAGTGTTTGCTGCTATATTGATGCTCTGAATACCAAATTGACCTTAAAGAAACCCATGCTGGGAAACAATCACCACCATTGAAGGGAGAGATGTCCTTAAAAAAAAGAAAAAACTCAAATCTAGTGTGGTTCTTAAGCAGAGTACAATTATACAAGCATTTGCATTCTCTCTTTAAACTTTACCGCAAAGAATGAAGAATTTAATTTCCAAGAGTTTCCAGTCATTACAACATTTGAAGGAGAAAAAAAAGTGAACCAGTGATTTTGTAAGCTGCTGGAAAATTGTTCAATTTTAATAATGTTACCAGATAAACCCCATTTATGTCACTTCATCCCTGGAAGCCTGGGTGACGACATGTCTGGACTGTTACTTATTTCTGCTGCTATCAACCTGATCTCCCGGCGTGCTCCCAGTGAACAGTGGGGGTCAGAAATTCAGCCGCAGGGCAGAGAATCGCTTCTGTCGAAGGAGTATGTGGATCACATGACCCTTGGAAAGCAAAGCTGCCGAGCCCACTTTACAAACACTACAGACGATAGTCAGGACAGAAATTCAAGCCCTCAGAGATATGGGGCCGAGTCAGAATGCTACCGAATCGGTGTGCTGCAGGACTGCTGCATTATGGGAAAATGCATTGTATCCGTGGTACGGGCGTCACAGATGTTTGCATGGCAACCATTCCCAGTAGGAGAGATGATCACAAGAAGGAAAAATGTGAATGCAACTCCAGACAAAGCGGAAGACCTTGATGCCGCTGAACATCTGCAGGTCGAGTGATGTGGTTTAATAACATCCGCAGAGTTTCAGATTAGAACTAAATGCGGTGGAGACAGACCTCAGAATTGTGCGCCGTGTCTTCCCACCGGACTTGAATGAACATGTTCGTTGTGTGCCGATTCCTTGACATTAATTCTTTGTGAGTGCGACATTCCTCGTGGTCCAGCAAGCACAGGGAGGAGAGACGGAGGAACAGTAAAAATGTAAACAAAGCCCCGGGAGAGGCCGAGTTGGAAAAGGAGGGAGGAGAAAGAATGTGGATGGAGGGATACAAAATGTCAAATGAAAGAGAGAGAATGGTGTGAGGGCAAAGAGGTCGAGTATGAGGATTATGAGGAGGCAGTAAGAAACATTTGATCAACTTCAAAGGGAAGCAGAAAAGTTCACTTCATTAGTTTGAGGTAAATGAAAAAAGCCAAAAGACGGAGGAGACACATGGCGGGCGATGGTCAGTCTGGCTAGACCGTAAACAAAGAGAGACTTAAAACCTCTCTCTGTGACTCACTATTATTAATACATCTGCCACTTATCAACATGGACCAGATGTTCTGTCTCACATCCGCTTCCCTCAGTGAAAATCCTCAAAGATTGTTTGGTACAATATCATACAAGTTTGACCTGGTCTACCCAAAAAGGAAAGTTTGGGTAGAACCCCACGGCGAGGCATTGGCCATGTGAATAAAACCTAGCCATCCAACCGTCAACACGTGCAGTGTCAAGTAACTCCCGCTGTTTACATAGCAGGAAAAGGCACAACCATAGTTTTTTTTCATCTGGGAAAGCACAGAGGCATGAGGGAACAGAGGCTCCGTCTCCGTCCTCCACCTGTGCCCGAGGAATAACAAATAAAATGAGGTCGCGTAACACATGACTGTATTATTATTATTATTATTATCAAGAGGAGTTCTGACCTTCGGCGTATCTTTGCTTGGACACACTTCCTGGTAATGCGCTGGGCACGCCATCGTAGAGGCCTTCCCCCACAAAGTCGGTGTAGAAAAGCATGAACGACATGACAGCTACCCAGCTGCACAGTTGCGCCACGCACAGGCGCCTCATCACGTGCGGGACGTGGCAGTAGCTCCTGTAGATGACCGGCGTCATGGACCAGCATGTCCTCAGCAGGCAGCGCAAAGGGCCGGACTTCAGCCACCTCAGTTTGCCCTTCAGCAGGTAGCAGCAGCTGCGCGGCACGCCGCACTGGCCGGCCTCCATCGCGCCGGCCCCCGGCTCCAGCAGAGACCCGGACGCCGCCGAGCCGCCGCCAACGCCGCCAACGCCGCCTGCGCGCGAGGGTTCCACGGACACCTTCATGGTGGTGAGCACGCTGCAGACGAAGATGGCGGCGAGGAGGGAGAAGAGGCACTCGGCCTGGCCTCCGAGGTAGGTGGAGAGCAGGCCGCGGCTCCAGTCCAGTGCGGGCAGCAGATAGCCCACGCAGCCTCCCAGGCTGACCATGCAGGAGAACATGGCAAAGGCCTGGCCGTAGTCCTCCTCGTCCTTGTACAGGTCCGACAAAAGAGCCTCCAGCGGCGTGAAGCACACCTGTCCGCAGAAGTCAAGGAGGCCCACCCCGAAGATGAGGAAGCCCACCTGAAGCAAATGGTAGAACACGGGTCAATTTCGGCCTTTTTCGCCGGTGGAATTCGCCAAATTGATGATGGCGAAGGACAACCAACGGGTGTCCTACCTGGAAGGTGCGGCCTCCCCAGGCAAAACGCGCCGCCAGCACGTCGGCGTTGGGAATGATGAATAGCGCCAGAAGGACCCCCAAAGACAGCAGCCAGATGAAAGGTCGGCGGCGGCCGTAACTGCTGTGGCACTGGTCACTGGCAGAGCCGATCAGAGGGATGAACAGCAGGCCGAGGACGGGGCCGATACCTGCGGACACAGCAGGAAGTCACGGAAGCATTTAGCGCCAACGCTAACAAAGGACAGAACATGGAGAGGACAAAGCAGGGACGAACGAGGTCTGAAACAGACTTGGAAAGAGGACACACTGGAATCACATTTCGTATGATAGCCTGAAATCACAGATTGTGTTTCCAGTCGCACGTTCCGAGCAGGAAATATCGCAAGCCAAGAAGTGTCGCTGAAGTCTCTGCTGCGAACGGCTTGCGCCTCACTGCCATCGCTGTCGAGCGAATGGCGAGGTTCCTACAGATGGCCCGCTGCCTGAGGGCTGACCCTCGCCCAGCTCATCCTCCACACGTGGTCGGGTCCGGCTAATTGGAACACACAGCGCGCTACATGTGGCGCTCACGTTTTGACACATACGCATGGGAGTTTGACATTTAAGAAAAAGGAACCCTGTGGAGTATCCATTAGAGACTTGCAAAAGTGACTTCCCTGTTTCTGATGAAGAAACAATACATACAAAAACCTGAAAATGAATAAATACGAGAGCCTCTTAATGAAAACAATCTACAGCGCCACTTGAAAGAACCCGACTGTATAACAGGGTTAAGTTGTGTGTGTGTGTGTGTGTGTATTCATATAATACAGACAAAAAGGAACCAAAATTCCCTCAAAAAAGAACAGAGGCACAGAGGCCGGGGAGTCAGTCAGCGGTGGAGGCTCATCACGGAAATCTTCACCATCTAGAGTGGTAAGACCTCCAGACAGACACACACACACACACACACACGAAATACAGCAGCAGGCCTGCCAGCGTCCGTGGAACAGCATTACAGCAGCAATATGGAAGAATGACTACGAGCAACCTGCCGAGAGTCTGTACCAACAACGTGAACCAAGCAACAGAGTAAAAGTACCGGCGATGACTAGTCTGTCCAAGATGTCCCTTTGTCATGTCAGACGTTAAAATTCTCATATCAATGATTGAGTTATTGCCCTGAAACGTGTTGCGTGAGGTCAAAACGTAAGCCGAGGGGTCACATGGCCAGTAACACAGAACTTCTTGTTACTTCAAACTGCCACGTCGTTGATGCGGAATGTTTTGTATTTGTTGAGGACTTTTTATAATGTTATTGTGATTGTGGTTTAATGTCTAGTAATGGGCTGCAGACCTGATTGCCCCTCAGGGACGATCAAGTTTACTCTGTTTCACAGCTCTATTTTTTACGCACACACACACACGCACACACGTGAAAAACGGACCTCATTGTACTTAATATAGCACGAGTAACAGACACCTCAGTGTTTAAAAGCACGCATTAGCTCCTCCGCTCGCGGAGGGGAAACTAGAGGAAGGAAGTAACAACTGATAAAGTGGAGAGCAGCCATCGGACAACCTGACAAGAAATAAGCGCTAACCCTCGATAAGACACAGTATCTGTCTTCAGATATCACTCAGCCACTCCATTGTAATAAAATGGGATGAGAATCAGGTTGGGTCTCACTCCCAGACTGGCTTACAGTGGCCGGCGGTTTGGGAGGAGAAGTGTACATAGTTCTCTGTACTTCCACGCGGAGCCTTTCGGTTGTTGAATTGTATTCATCATCTGCATCGTCACAAGGAAATGTCACAAATAGACGCCTTCAGTGGACACCACGTGAAGGCTATTTGGGAGAGGATAACACCACTATTCACATCGCTTACAAGTAAACTCAGTTACTGAGTGAAAATATATTCCATATGGCCGATGCTAGCTGTGTCTTCAGACCCACACACACGCTACTAATTTGGGAGCACCTTTAAAAAAAAAAAAAAAAAAAAGAAAACCTGTCCGTATTAACATTTTCATTATTGAGACTTTTAAAAAAAAAAGTCAGGAAAGGGGTCGGTCCGGTCGAAAGGATTAATGCAACTAAAGCCACCGGTACACAACCAGTAAGTGAATAACATGTTAGCCAGACGTGATGGATAGGCCATCAGTGGCACATTCTGTCTCCTTAGCGGTGTGTGTAGCCGGAGAAAATTCAACCACTTTTAAACAAACAAAAAAAACGGAGAGCACACCAGTAAAATGTCTTGTTTTGTGTGTGATATTATATATATATATATATATATATATATATTGCTTGTACCCAAGCTGTCACTGCTTCCCAGTTCACTACGCTCCTCTCCTTTACCACGCTGTAGTTGGTGGCGTGTTGGATCTCATTTTCACAGCCTGCATCCGTGTAGAAATGGCAGAAATGGCTCCTGAACAATCCCAACAAAACTGGATTTTGGTGGATTGCATTACAGTGATATTTGTGGTGTCACTGTTTGAAATGGTGCCTTCAAACTAGCTTCAGGTAATAAACATGTTCCTTTCGTTCTGCATCAGTTTGACACAACATTGTGAAACCTTGAAGCTTAGCGACTGTGACTAAGAGGCGCCGTAAAATGTCTGTGACGGCGCTGTTAAAACGTTTCCTTAAGAACAAAACAGATGACGAGCTTTTGGGATTCACATGCAAGCCTTCTCAAAACATTTCATTAAAAGAACTTCTTCTCATTTTAACCAATAAGTGGTGTTTTTTTTTTTTTTTTAAACAACATGCTCACAACGCCAGTGGAAACTGCTTTGGAGTTTCAGCATCCATCTGACCCCGACCTGTCCCCCATCATTCTGCCTGCTATAGAGCTTTCTTTATACTAATCACAATCATCTTGGGTGCCACTAAGCCCCGCGTGCAGCAACGGGGCGTTTTGCAAAATACAGGAGGGTTGCTGATTAACGAGGTCTCAACAGGTCCTGAAAAAAATAATAATGTAAGACCCAGGTGCAGAAGAGGAAGGTGTTCTACAGGGTAGAGCTGAACACATCTCAGGTTGCTGTTACTTACTGATCAACTTGAAGTGCGCCTTAGTATCAAAATGTAGTAAACAATGTAGTAAATGTCTAAGGAACAAACTAGTTGAGGCTGGTTTTTTATTAATATCCAGTTGCAAAACTAAGTCTTGCATGAAAGTATGAGAAAAAAACTTTACTTATTACCTCAGTAAACAGACTTTTCATCTCAATTGTTAGCTTCAAGTCTTCTTCAATGCAGAATCATGTTCATTGGAGTTAAATAGACCATTAAGTGCACGAGACCTTAGGGCAGGCTTTTTGTGATTGACAGGTCGCTAGCAGCGCCGTACGAGGCGTCTCTACGTCACCTCTCTGCATTCCAGAAACGGTCGCTTAAGTTCACGGGTCACAGAAAGTGAAGATGACGTAATAAAAGAAAATCGCCATTTTTGCATCTGTTCTTTGAAAACAAATGAATCAAAAGGCCTTTGTTGATGAAGATCACGCCTGTGATTGTGTGAACTAACCAAAAGAGAAAGTGGATGTGATGCATTCAGTGAATTCAGAGATGCTCCTTGTTTTACAAAGTTCAGTGAAGTGAAGTGAGTGCCCTGAACCTCAATAAGCAACACATGTCTCAGACTGTCTGGAAACCGTGGCTCCTCCTCCGGGCACTTTGCTCTCCTGCTGCCTTACAATTAACGCCGATTACCGCCTCCCCAAAACAACAGAGGAGAGACCCACTGCTTTCGGCAACGTCCTCAATTATGTCTTTATGACCTGAATGGGAAAGACGACAGGAGCCCCGAGGCGCAGTCTGTGCTTAAACCCCCACGGTTACACCCCGGTCTCCTCATCGCCGCGTCAACACAAACTCATCAAATCCCTTTCCATCTGTTGCACCGGCTTCAACGGAACCACTGCCCACAAGCAATTAGACTGATTAAAATGAGATCCAATTTCTTTTCAGCCTCATGTCGACACAAAGAGGCCTGGTCACCAGATCCCGAGCCCTTACCTAGCACCATGGTCATGTAGCGCTCCTGGACCCCCGCCTCCAGCAGCAGGGGGGGCACGTATGTGATCCCAGCTGCCACGCAGATCTCCAGGCCGCAAGCCAGGGAGTTGAGCAGGACCAGACGCCACTGAGACCTCCAGCCGGGCATATTTACACGGGCGGGCTCGCCTCCGGGATGGCCACTACTGGTGGCCGGCGAGTGGGGAGCGGCGGGGGGGGGCAGCGCGGGCAGGCGGAGGATCCGTCCCGGGTGGGACGAGAGGACCGTCGGGGAGGGACGGCAGCGAAGACGGGTGGATGTCTCGGACGACCCGGGGGACTCATCCTCTTCTCGGCATTGTGGATCTGAGGAGCAGGGGAAGATGGAGGAGGAGAGCTGTGAGACATGGAAGGAAACTTCTATTTGAAAACGGCTGTGAGCCAGACGCTTGAATTTATTTATTTATTTTTTTAAGCAGAAATGACATCTATAAGCTGTGTCAGAGCTCCTCGCCGACAGGTTTAGGACAGCAGGAACAACAACAACAGGCGGACGGAGGAGATGAGTCAACTGGAGCGATGTGGCACAACTCACAGAACCATTTGGAGAGGAAAAAAAAATGTAATTTCACCCCCCCCTTCCCCCCTCGCTGCATTGCTCGCCTTTATTTAAGTCCTCAAAGAACTGCGTGGTGGAGTTTCAAAAGATAAACCTTAAATGAAGAAATCTAAGTCCTAATTTCCCTTCCCTTTCTTCATAATAACTCTGGTATTAGAAGGGAGCCTCTCCCCGACTGACCCTGTCATTATCGGCATTATTAAGCTGTGCAGTTCTCTCTGGATTTCCCTTTTCAGAATATACCATTGTTCAGCCGAACGTGGAGGAGGAGGTCTTCAGCACCTAAAAACATCTGAGAGGGAGGACACCTCACGGCGCGTGTTTTAATCTGAAATGTGAAGCACGCCGTCTCGCGTTCACAGACGACCCAACCACCCATTTAAAGATTGCTGCCCCCCCCAGGGAGAATAGCTGATATTTCCTCACAGGCCCCATGCTAAAGATACCGTATGTTCAACCTATCCTAGTCCCGCCTTTCTGAGGAGATTAAGAAGTTTTATATTTGACTGATATTCATCTGAAGTAATGAGGTGTTACTTTCATTACAAAAAACAGAAAGCATATCAGGCTGCTTGCAATCTGTGTGCACTTAGATAACTGTCCATGAGGAGAAAAAAAACCCATCATCCACCAGTGAGGTGTGCGTTCTTTTTTTAAAGCAGAGGGAGAGAGCAGGAACAGTCAGAACCACCGCAAACAGACACAACAAGGTGCTATATTTGCATTTGGTGAGATCATTTTCTGCCAATGGTGCCCATCTGTTCCCTCCTAGCGGAAAAAAGTCATAATCTCCAACAAGCTGTGGCGAATAACAGAAACATGCTCTGATCAGAAGGTGATTTCATCCGATTCGTACAGTATTCCACGGATACGTATCCTGAACTACAGCGGCTTGTTGCCAGTTAGTTTGAAAGTATCCAGTAGTTACCAACAAACGTCTGTATTTTAGCCCCCGCTAGCACGTCTCAGGCATCCCAGCAGCCCCGCATCTGAATCCCTGCCCCTCCTTTCCCCACCTTAGAATCAGCAATGTCAACCGAATGTTGTCGATGATGCCGTCAGAGTCCCTACGGTGCCCGGCCCGGGCATTGTGGGCCGCATTGACACGCAGGCTCTTTGAGAATCTGAAGGACAAAGCGGCAGTGTTAGCCGGCCGCAGCAAGCGGGGCCCTTTGGTCACTGGGAGAGAGGACCATTTCACACCCGTCAGATCCCATTCCCACCCAGCCCGGGCACGCTGAAAGACACCCATCGGGGGACCGGCCTCTGCCCCGGCGGCCTGTCTGGCAACAACAACCCCCCCCTAGCCGCCGATTGTGTGTGTGTGTGTGTACATCACCCTCCCCCCCACCACCCCGTCCTTACCCTTGCTCAACCCCTGAGGTCAGCTTAGTCTCTGAACTGCATTCTAACAGCACCCTTTTGACACGACTGGTTGTGCCTTTTCGGTGGTTCTGAATCCCAATCTGAATGCTTTCAATTGTGGCCCCAGCTGACTCTCCGTCAGATGTTCTCACTGAAGACAGAAGTTCCCCCCCCCCCCCTCCTCCCGGTGGCAAGAATAGAGAAATCTGATTTGTCCACCCGAGCGTCTGCGGCTTGTCTGGGAGTCAGATCCCAGGGTTTTTAAAAATGGAACGGTTGCGTGCGTCCTGACCCGAGTGCCGAGTGCCGAGTCAGAGTCAGGACACGCAGGAACAGCGGTCGCGGCGCGACGCATTTATCACTCCATTTATCCACCTCAAAGTCAAACATAGAAATGAAGTCCACTTGTGTGCTGCGAATATGGGGCCGTTAGCGTGATTGTGGCGTTGGCACACAGCAGAACAGAGCTCTCGAGCGGGCGTCTTCAGGGCAGAGGAAGGAAAACACACACACACACACACATTCCACCACTCACTTAATGACACACACACACACACACGGATGGACAAACAGCTCTCTCCCTCTGCACACTGTAACTTTTTTATTTTTTTCAATTGTTCTGTTCTTGTACTTCCTGCTGCCTTGCTCTCTTCTTCACCTTGAACAAAACGATCTGAGCCATGCTGCTGGTGGGAGGGTGGGGTCTGTGTGTGTGTGTTTGTGTGTGTGTGAGGGGGGGGGGGGGGACTTTTGTCAGCTCTGCCATTGCCCCATTACTATGCCCTATTCAGCCGTAGGCCCCCTACTAAAGAACAGTTCTAAATGACGTATCCTAACGGTACAAAACGGCCTTTGTATACATTGTGCCAGGGAGAGTAATTTGATATAGTGGGCCACCAAGTCCACTTGCAAGCCTTTTTTTAACGCAGTGTTCATATAGATGGAAGGATTTGGAAAGAGTGCGTGTGTATAAAGAGTTGGGTGGGCGTGTATAAAGAGTTGGGTGGGCAAGGACTTGGGGGGTCTCAGCTGCGTGTGGAAGAAAAGCAGGGAAAGAATTGCTCTGCGATGACATCAGAGCCACAAGCGCATGGAGGCGGTGGTTGCAGTAACCTCAGAAAGAGGGCCTGGTCCAGGCTCCAGCTGAAGGGCCCCAGCTCTGAGGCCCGTCGATGCCCCACCCATTGGTGTGATGTGTGTTCAGTCCCTATCTGCACCTACAGAGGTCCGCCTTTGCATCCTCTGGACAGTGGGAGTGTCATCTCAAAGCGGCCAGTGTGCCGACTGTACGTTCTGATCGTCCCTACTTTCTAGACACCCGTGTGACTTGTCACATCTCAAACCCGTCTTTGACCACATTTGCATCACACGGTGTTAATATCTCATCTCCTCAGTGACGGCCGACGTGACACATTAGCCCATTGTAATGCTTACATTTTATTTACACTCACCTTAGGCGGGTGTTTTGAATCTTTATTTCTTTAACCTTTAAATAATAATTTACGGAGGCTTCCCTCTGTGCTGCCGATCGGGGGAAGGTTGTGACAAGCGTCTGGTAGCAAGCTCCCTTCCACCTCCTTTAGACCGCCAAAAACGCAGTCTCCTTCAGCTACTCACACCTCGACAGCAACACGGAACTTATTCAACGGTTTTAAAAAGTGCCGCGTTTGATTTGTGCTCTGCCCGCGCTCACTTGAATGACAGCCGTGGCCGGGCTGACCCTAACCCCCATTGCCTGTAATCTTAGACCCACATCCGTCACGGTGACCCCCGACCCGTCCTTTCACCACAAATCACGTGACCGGCGTGGCATGTCAAAGACAGCGCCGGCAGACGCATGGCTGTCCATTACTAGAGGGTCTAGTGTAAAATGTTGTGCTCAATCATCTGCACCTAATACGGCTCAATACCTCAAAATAAGTCTTTTTTTGTATTAAAGAGGGAAACGAAGTCGAGAGGGATCGACAGTAGCTCCATCATCAAAGAAAACATTCACATTTACGAATTCACTCACAACACAGGAATTCCCCAGTACAGTATTTTAAAAAAAAAAAGCATCTCTACATCAATGGGCTGCAACATTAGGGAGAAAAAAAAAAAATAGTCCGTGCTTATCTGGAGGAGACTGCAGCTGATACAACTTAACACACACGCGCGTGCAAATTGCTCTTATCAGGTGAACATGTGAGGAATGCAGTCTGCGATGGGCAGCTCTGGCGTGGGATAATTAGGGTGTGTGTGTATGTGTATGTGTGTGTGTGTGTGTTAGAGGGCGAACTGAGGGAAGCTCTGTCCTCACGAGAGAATGAAGGCAGCTCGGGCTCAGGGAGGTGACTGTTATCATACGGACTCATGCAAATAGCGCGACAATGGAGAGCAGCAGAGTTGAGCCGCGTCGCCTCTTGTGAGTCAATGCGGCCGATAACTCGGCGCCCCGCGGGCCGTGGCTATGCACTGAAAACCTATTGTGGCAAGGTGAAAGGACTAATGGGGGGGGCAAATGCAAACGCTAATGAGTTCTCATTCAACCGCGATCAGGTGTGCTTGCATTCAGTTAATAGAGCCGACGTGATCTTAATTAGGTTTGACCAACAAACCGTTTATTGTTGAAGGATGGTATGTTGAATGATGATTAGTTGTTGGGTTTAGTGGTCAAACTAACTCAGTACCCGTTTAAGGATCACGTCACCTTATTTGTAACCTGAAAATCATATTCAAGTCAAATAATTAATAACTCCAAAATTACCTTTTGATCAATACATAGAAAGCGTTCTTGTGAGGATGCTATGGGCAGTTCTTTTGATGCAAAAACATGGCTTTAAAAAAAAAAAAAAAAAGGAAACAATGGAACTTCCCTAAAAATAAACAGGGAGGTAGTTTCATTTCATCACATTAAGAGTAAAAACATTGGTCTTGACTGAAGGACAGCAGCGACAAAAATCCCAAATGCAGGACTAAATATGTGCGTTTTCTTCCCCATTACAAAGCCATGTATTAATTATGCCTATTCTTGTTTGCACATTGAAGGAAGACAATGGAACAATGTTGAAAGTACAAATGGAGAGAAGCCATTTGGCTAAATGAGACTCACCCGCTACAGAAGCGAAGCTCCAAAGGTCCAACTACAGACATGCACAGCTCATACTTATTATCCGATCGACACCCTCCACTGGCAAAGCACATCTTCACCGAGAGTCAGACTCTCTCTTATCCGGCTTCCTTTTAACGTGTCCCCTCTTCCCTCCTCTCTCATTTCACCCACCTCCTTTGCATCCCTCCCATTATCTCCCCTCCCCTCCCTCCCTCCCTCGTGTGCCTCAGCCTGTAAGGTGGGAACTGGGGAAATCCCAAAGCACTGGAGGAATTCTGTCACCTTCTGTTCGTATATGTCTCCCCAAAAATGTTTTTTTTTTTTTTTTAAACCCTGATGTGGAATATTATACAGAGACACTTACCGGTGTAGTAAAGCTTGACACAAAGAATGAATAGACATAACGGCCCCACAGCAACACCCCCCCCCCCCCCCCGCAACACTTCTTTCTCTCAATCTGGAACAACTCCCTAAAGGTTCTGTATTGTACCCCTTGACCGAGTATCATGTTCTCCCGCCCTCTCTCATTACCTCCCCCCTGCAGCCCAGTCTGAGTCCGGCTCACACTGCTGCATGAGCGCTTTAACCCTTTTCCTGGTTCACTATTCCAGCCAGTAAGTAGACACGTACATGCACGCACACGCACACACGCACACACAATCACACACACACACACACTATCACTCAACCCCCGGCAGGCTGCCATTTCTGTACCCCCATGCCTGGGGGCCAAGACTAGCCCTCTATAGAAAAGCTTTTAATTAGATAACAGTGAGAGGTAGAAAAGAAAAAGTGGAGCGAAGGGAGCTCTAAAATGGGAAGGGTGGTTAATGGTGGTGGTGTTGGTGGTGGGGTGGGGGGGGGGGGGGGGGGAGTAATGTCATTAGACTACGGCTGGCTTGAAGGAATCCCCATTTCTGGAGCCCAGAGGCAGATCAATATGAAGACAGAGTGCGGGGAATGGCTGCTGGCAGGCACTTCCCCTTTTGCAGGAGCGGCACCGGCCTAAAAATGAAGAAAATTTGGAAAATGCCATTTTTGGATGAGGCCAGAGCGTCACAAACTCGCCTTGGACACCTGAGTCCTGACTCACCAAATAAATATATAATGAATAATGGATAAGCCAACACCAAACTAACACTGCCCGTCCTCTAAAACTATCTTAATGGCTCGCCACCACCCGCCTCGAGTACAAACATGCGTATCTCCAACAAGCTTGCAGGGAAAAAAAAAAAGAAGAAAAAAAAAGAGAAAGAAGGTTTGCATTGTCCCGGCCCAGAATAACCTGATTGAAGTCCGAACAATGAAGTACAAGTCAACAAAAACAAACTCTCTTTGCCCAGCCACCTGACAGCTCTTTCTACCAATAGCTCCGTCGCTACGTGGACGGACGCGGCACCAAAGTCACACGCGTTGCCCACCTTCCGGCCTCCAGAGTTGCTATTGTTCACGTGGTGACTGTGCTTTAGCTACAGAGGCAGGAGCGGAAGGTTGTGATTCCACGGTGCCCATAATAAGCTGCGACACCCTGCTTTCTGCCTCGATGAAAACCAAAACAGTGTGTCGGAAATAGAACTCAAGGGCCGGCTGCTCTCGACGTCGCAGCAGGGATCCAGTGGAGCCTAAATGTCAACCACATTACCCGCAGCACGGAGGATGGGCTGGAAGAGATCAATCACTCGCTGTGTGCGTCCGTACCAAATTAACCTTCGAGTAAATACGTGACGCGGGTGCTCAAACGCGTTAAACGCGGAGCTACCCTACATACCCGATGTAACGCGTCGCGCCCCTGGGGATTAGCACCACTCCAACGAGAGCACCAGACGATTAACATTGGCCACGAGTCATCTGCGCTCTCACAGGCTGACCGGGAGCCTCCTTGTTGCTCCCTTAGGTTTAAGGATCCCACCAGAGCTTTTTCTTATCTCGCAACGCGATGATGAAATGATGGGTTTACGTTGACAAAGCCGCGCGCGCCCAGAGGCCCACGGGATACTGCATCCACTCCGAGATTACCCAGTTTGCTGTGAACCGCTTTATAAATGTTTTACTCTGGCGCCCGATAAGATAAGATAAACTCAAGCCCAAAAAGTTGACTTAAGAAACAAATGCCTTCATGGAAATTTGCTGTGGATTGCAGAGAAATGCAGGGTTTTCCCCACAGAATGCAGTTTCCATTGTGATAAAGTTGATAAAGTATGAAAGGAGTCAACAGCAGAAGGGCCAAAACCTCTGCCCCGTCGAATAATCCCTGAAGCAATCTCCCCTTTTAATTTAGATTTGGACAAAATAATACCTCCAAAATAAATGGAAACACACCATTTGAGAAAGAAAAAAAGAAGCAAAGCTTCATTTTTCCGTTTAAATATTGAGAGGAAAATAGTACTTCACTAAAGCATTAGACCTCCATTAGAAGACGAAGAGGTGCCTGAATGTAACATTCAGAGCACAAAGCAAAAGCGCTGCTTTCATGTTCCTTTAAAAGAAATATGTGAGAGCGGCACTCGCTTGCTTCCCAAAGAGGAGCCTCGCTGCAGGACACGTCTTTTTCTCCTGAGATGAAATGTGTGACAGCGCGAGAAAACAGAAAAAACTGAGACGGCCTCTCAGGAAAGGTCAATGGGGTTAATTTTAAGACATGATTTTGAAAAACATGTTGATATTCCAGCATTTCATATGAGAAGAAATACAACTTTAAATGCGATTCAACACAAAAAAAACCACTATACATTTGAGTCAAAACATTAACATTTTAGATACAGGATGTAGATACAGGATCACTCAACATAAAGAGCAACTCTCGTAAAAACACCCTGACACAAGAGAGTTTTTTTCACATGATGCATCCCTTCTAGCCACAGAAGGAAAGGCGCATGAATGTGGCAGACATGAATTGGCGCTTAGAGTTTCTCAAAATAAAAAGGCGGAGTCAGCAAACAAATAGGAAGCGGAGGGCAGAAAGACATTTCGGCAAGCGGAAATGGAGCCGGGGAGGCCTTTCCAGCTGTTTTCAAGAAACTTCCAACACCACGGTCATGAACCCTACTGCTGCACGGATACAGTTTACCCGAGCGAGACTGACAGGAATAAGGACAGATGGACATCAACAGGTCCATTTTCCAGCTGTTGTCAAAGCAGTAGCGGCCCTAAAGGGCACAATGATTAACGCCTCAGTCAAATGCTACACAAACCAGATGGTAAAGATGGAAGAGAAGGGCAAAGTCCTCCCTCTCTTGCTCTCTCTCTCTCTCTCTCTGCAACCAGCAGCATGGACAGGAAGGCATGAAGCCACACACACACACACACACACACACACACACAAAACATTTTAGTAAACATCCTGCCCACAACCACGGAGTGCTCTGCAGATGCATTCCAATTTAATGAAGCCTTCCCTTTAAAAACATTAAAAACACGATAAGGAAGCCTCGCACGGCGTTCCTGTCTTGAGTAACGCACACTCCAGAAGGCGGAAGGCTGCCCTGGGGCGTATTTGGGGATCAAGAAAGAAAATGTCAATCGTCGGCTGCGTGAGACGAAGAAAAAAAAAAAAAAAAATCAGGAAGACAAAATAAACGTGTAATCAAGAGAACTCTTCCCTTCAGCCACCTCAAATCCTGTCCCCTGGACCTCCGTCAGGCCCCTCCATGTCAAAAAGGAGTCGCCTAAGGGGACGGCGTTTACTGTTATCCAGACACCTTTTCACACTTGCGAGCTGGTACCGGGACCATCGCGGCTGATCCCCCCCCTTTAAGCCTGCTGCACAAAACGTTTCTGACAAAACATGGAACAAAGAGCTTGCAGATGATATTGACTGAAATCATAAGCTCAATCCTCTCCCCAAGGCGCGGAGCGTCTCAAATATCAAAAGGTCTCCTTCCAACAGTCAACAGCGTCCCTTCCAGCTCGCTTACATGAAAGAGAGCGCTGCCGTGTCTTTTAGAATATGCCCTTTCAGCCGCCCCCCCCCCCCCCCCATCCATCCATTCACAGGGCCACACTTCAAAGAGCTATCTGCGGTTGTTTCTGGACGTTAAGTAAGAAATCATCATTAGGGGGGGGGGGGGCTTCCAAATTTGGCGCCCTGAGCCCCCTACGTGGTTTGCTCCTTACTAGTCGTGCCACATTACACCCCTGCTAGGGGTTCGCTGACTTCAGTCAAGGAGAGGGGAGTGTGATTGTGTATGGTACACATCTGGCCAAGTCCTTATCACCATGGGAAAATGTCTGAGGACAAGCCTGTGTTGCAATCCTTAACACCCCCCCCCCCCCCCCCCCTCCATCCCACCCTCCCAGGACCCGTCTCATGTGGATTTCAACCACGGTTTAGCAGCCATGTCCCAACTCTCACGCGTGGAATTGTGCGGCGCTCTGTTCCACAGAGCCCCGGGGCCGTTTTGCCTCGGGTGCCACGCAGCACTTCCAAAGGCGTGTGGGCGGGACGGAGTGAGGTCAGCGGAGGGAACGAGGCCAGCAGAGAGGCTCGTGGGTGAAACGACGCTGAGAGGGTCAGACCGAGGGCTCTGCTCATTTCTCTCGCTAGAGAGGAATCGAGTGCGGACTTTTTTTTAGCTACTGGTAACTTGTTGAATGGAAGCCTGCATACCTCTTTTTAATTTTTTATAAAACAACGACTATAGGAATTGCACAATTTTTTTTTTTTTTTAAGAAATCACTATAAAACCATTCAAATGGCCAAATCACGGTAAACAAGCGAGTTAGTCTCGCTTATTCACCTCTTCTGAGCCATGACAGCGCTGTGGTTACAGGCTGCTACAGGACAGTGGTGGGTGTGATGCCTCAGCCAATAATCATCCGCCACACCAAATGAACGCCACTTATATTCCCATAACTCACTAAGTGACTGTTTGCCGAAGCTCCGGCGCCTTTGGCACACATCACCCATTGCGTTACAGCGCGTGTAGCTTTCAATTACAAAATGATTTAACAACAAATAATGATGATTGCTTAAGAAAAAGCCTTAAGCGCCCACACACAATTTAGCAATTTCAGGTCAAACCGGAGAGGACAGACAGTACCAGTCTAAAGTTTGGACACACCTTGTCACTTAATTGAATGACGACCCGACCTGTGACCACAGCGTTTTCATTCAAGGTGTGTCCAAACTGTTGACTGGTACTGCATTGGTATCCCAGATGTTAAAAAGGACAGGTTGAGAGGATCGAATTGAAAATGGCTCCACCCCTCTGGCAAAAAGAAGACTCCATTCACGCCATTTACGCTCCACTGTCAGAGGGCTTTGGCACACGCCACACAGAGTTTTTGACGTGTGCGCCCCTGTGCTCGCCGTTAATAATCCTGGAACCAGACTTAATATTTAACCGCCGCCCTCCCCTCACTACCCAGTTAGTTAAGGTGGTCCAATAATGTGCATTCTAGCACCGAGTTGTTTTTGATTAGTGGTGAATGTTCAGCCGACATTTCTCTCTCTCTCTCCTCCTGTTTCAACAAATGAGCTCAGTGTTTTCTCAGTGATTAGCGCATGAGAGACACACTCGAGGCCAAAGTGGTTTGATTGTTTGCGTAGAGATAACAACCAAAACACACCACGCACAACTGAATCATTTTACTACATCCGAGTCAGCATGAGGCCTCCAGCCTGGACGTGAAACACCCAAATCTCTGGTGCAGCGACGCGCAGACAGAAAAAAAAAAAAAGGAAAAAAAAGGATGCATCTCATTTGACACCTGACGCATCGGGCTACAACCAAGAGGGAGGTGGAGGAAGCAGGTCACGAGAGCCATGAAAACAGCGATTTCCCCACTGAAGCGCGTGTCTCCCGCGGCTCCCTGAAGCGAGAGAGACAACCATTGGACGGTTTGCATGTGCCTGCGATTACACGCGACACACAAGGCTCCGAAGAGGACGCCGGGGCTTAAGAGAGAGAGAGAGAAAAAAAAAAAAACTTCAGGCATTGGGAAATGCCAGCAATAAATAAATAAATAATAAAAAAATCAAAACCACCCGAACTGCAGTAATCCACCACCTGTCTGCACTAGAAGCACTGCGAGCAGGAGACCAACAGCCGACACCACCGATTAAAAACCGCAAAGCCTTCGGTAGGCCTAAGTAGCTTGGTGTCCTCGGCGGGGGGGGCGAGTATACCCTGCATGGCGGGAGGGGCGGGGGCTGTCAGAGAGCATTCGGGGGACAGCCAGCCGGTCGAGCCACGCAGCATCCGGGGATCCGAAGCCGCTCCGGAGGGTTAGGGGAGGACAGGGGGGGGGGGGGGGGGGTTGTAGCTGCTCTGAGATCAGCCCTCTCTGATCGGCGGTGGTTCTGTCTGTTGTTGATTTCATTTGTATCCCCACTGGGGATCAGTTACACGCGAGCAGGAGACAAAAGAGGACTTTGTGTCCGTTCATAAGAAAAGGGGAAAAGGAGGACCAGGGCGGTTGGTTATGAGTAAACTAAATTAAGACAAGAGAGGAAAACAAAGATGAGGAGAGCTGCCGGGGCTCCACAGGGTTCAGGGAGAAGAGTCCATTTCCCTGGGTGGAATGAATAACGCACTCGAGCGGCCTCTGGAGAGGGAGGGGGGGGGGGGGGGGGGTCTTTGTGTGTTACGGCCATGGTGACAAAAAAAAGTCCCCCTGTCATGGGTTAGAGCTGTTTAACCTCTTGATCCTCTCCCCCCTTTAATGTGGTCTTCCATCATGAAGGGTGTAGTGCAAGCCAAAAATACAGATTCACACACACACACACACACACACACACACACACGGAAACTTTAAGCTCTTAACTGCAGCTTCTAGAGAGTTTAGGCTAGAAATTGTAGTTCATGTTCCACACACTGTATCCTTTAGAGATTCAAATGAGAGAGGTCTGACAAAAGTAAGCATGGAAACAACAGGGTAACAGAAGCAATGCAGTGTCCACTCTAAGACATTCCTTTTCATATTTCAACGGTGAGAAAGTCAAACAATTCTTTACTTTTACAACACAATAATAAAGTGATACAGTAACCCACTATAAGTGGATCGTTTCAGGCAAAGGTTGATCCAAGAGTTTAATAGAAATGTGCCTGAACAGCTGGTAGAGAATATATTCCCACTGAGGATTACAACAAGAGAGGACTGCTTCCAAACCCAAGAGATTTCCTTCTGTTTATCCACAGTAGAAATGTGAAGGCTAACACAATAAAAAAAATGTTTTCTCAATTCCAGTACAATCAAATACCTGATTGTGTTCGCAGCTGGTTCTCAGAGCGTTGAAACCCACAACATGAGGACCGGGGGATGAAAACAACGAGGAGGAGGCTGCTCGATGCCAGTTGGAAGAGTTCTGGAGCAACTTTCCAAACAGGGCACCATGAAACCCTCTTACCCCAAATAAAACAAAATATAGAGCCATGTGTCACATCGCAGGGGCTCTTGTGACGGTCGGTTATTGCCACCATGGCACCAGGCACCAATTCAGTGTGCGCACGGACAACGCAGCATAGTGGGGGCTGAGGGGGGGGGGGGGGGGGGGGGGGACGGGACTTCCAGAAAGCACCATGCCGCTGGACCATAGGCTGCACCTTTCAGCCTCGGACTCAGGACCGATCAACACAACCGCACGCTTCCATAAAGACAATTTTACTTTTTTTTTTGAAAATCACGTTTTTGGCGTCGCACGGATTAGTGCGCACCGCCAGAGGAACACACGCAGGCGCGCGCGTGTGTGTGTGGCGATTTAAATCCGTTTCTTTCTTTTTTTTTAAGATTTCGAAGCGGTCAAAGGCAGCCACGTACGATGAATACGCTTCAACCCACGCAGCGACGCTTCGGTTACAAAAGTACCGCGTCAGATTCGTGACTCACAAACGATGCTAAACAGAGGAAGTGTCGGTCAAGTTTATACCGGTAGACGACACTTCGTTGAAGGACTCTCTTAAATCCAACTTCACCTCGAGTTAAGCGCAGCTCCGGGAGATCCGTGCGGCAAGTTGCTCGCTCTGGACGTATCGCTGCTGCTCAACTCTCAGAGAGCCAGATACCCTGCTGTGACAAGCGCTGTCAAGCGAGCGGCAATCACAGCCGCAGCTTCCGGTTTACGTTTCATCAAATAAAACGAGCGAAAGCCCCCGAGACTGAACCATTTGTTGCTTAATAACATCTTAATAACTCGTGAGACCAAAAAACAGATGAATATTGGAAGATATGTTCCCACTTGACTAAATTAAGACACGCACATCGTTTTTGTGATGTTTTCAAACTGCCTCATAATGATCACACGCAACTTTATTTTTGTGAAGCCAAACCTTGCTACTTCCGGTAGCGACACTTGTGACGTCGTTACATAAAAAAATAAATTATGGCGGCAACTGTCTGTCATTAGAATGACTATTTAATGCCAATGTTCTACCTCGTTCTGAGTATGAGTCATCACCTGGACAAACACTAAACTATAATTACTCCTCACTTAACTCAACGTTTTGTGACATGAATCATCATTTTGCTTTTCGTTCAAATTATCCTGTTATTGTTGTGTCTTACCATTTTGTTGTTAAGAGAGCACTGACACGCCATTTCCTCAGACTAATTATCACTGAAAATGTTCTGCTCAAGTCTACCTCACTCTGAAATACTAGACTCATTACTGATAAAACAGCGGCGTGTTATATGTTCATAACTTAGTGTGCTGTAGTCCTGATATCCGTTTAATCGGCTGTACAAAACAGAGAGAGGGAGGTGTTCTCTTCCCAAGGAAACCCAACGCTGCAGGCCAGCGATACCAACCACCTGCTTGGCAAACCCTCTGCAATACATATTCTCAAAATATTCTGGGTTCTCAGCATGGCAGCGTGATATAAACAGTTACAATTGGACCAAATCAAACCGAATGGCCTTCTTGTTTATCCGGAAAGAGGAGACGCCAAAACTCAACACATCTTCCTAATACCACCTCTGAGCATAGCCGTGGCCAACTTTCTGTCAAGCTGAATTGATTTCCGTCCGTCTGAAATGGCTTAAAGACCACCATTATATGCAGGAGCAATGTAATTCCGATGAATGACAGGGTTTATTAACTTCAAAGAGATTATGTGCCTGTGGATAAGTCATCCACACTGAATAAAATGCTGAACCAAACGCCACTAGCAGTACATGGCTGGCAGAGGGGGCGAAAAAAAGCTCACCATCCAAAATGGGAAAGTCTGTTGCAAGCTTATAATGGCTTTCGGGAAGAAATTTACATCAAATCTGTGTGGAGAGCGTTTTATTATTCAAACATTAAAAATGTAAACATATACAGTGAATATACAGAAAATACATCTGATTAGTTTCAAGTGTTGAACCGGCTCATGAGGACTAACATGAAATTCAAGGGTCGGCCGACACTATTTTTAAATTTAATATCTTTAAACCTCTTGTACAAAGAGACAAAGTGTGTAAGTGGCGGTGTGGTCCCCCCCCTCGGTACATCTTTGTCTTCAGGAACAGTGCCACCTGCTGTTACAGATGTAGAAGGGAGGTACCAAACACACACACAGACACAAGCAGAGTGATCCTCACTACAAGTTACTGCAATGCAGCATGAAAAAACCATCACACGTTGTTCCTTTCAGCATCAACGACAGTAATCTTTGGCGCCGTAGGAGTCGACGTTCATGTCCCTTCTCATTGGACCAATGAGCTCCCAAACATCGGCCCCAACGGTTTTGGGTGTGAAGACTCACATGGTGGCCAAACTGTGTGATCAAACGTTGGGACTTGAAATGGGACGGCGACAGGGACCACATATTGTCTATGAAACCTTTTAAAAACATATTTAAAGAGGAGATCAATGGCCATTTAAAAATAATTCAGAGTTTTTATAATTAACATAATAATTATTATAATTAACACTGTCTTCATATACGTTAAAACACTACAAAAGACACATCACAGTTAGATCGCACTTGTCCAAATCCTGCAACTATTCTGCTTCATCGCTCTAGTGGACACTTAATTCTTAATTCTTGCCGACCAGCGAGTTACAACAACTTCACCAGCACACCCTTCTCCTCCGTATGCTGCCGCTCAAACGGGCAGAAAGCAACAGGACGCAGCTTTAAAAAAGAGAAACTGGTACCCTCCTGGCCCCGGCAGCTGATGTCATGACGTCAACCGCACCCCGCCGGCTTGAAATGATAACTGCAACAGCTGCTTTGGAGAAGAAGGATTTACAGCGTAGCTCAGCAAAAATAACAAGGCTCACCAAACGTCGCTTGTTTACTTTAGAAATATCGTTTTTTTTCTTTTTTGCACATCTTTGTTAACCCAATTTCAAAGAACGAGGCCCATGTGCTACTTTGTCATAAAATCTTCACTACCGTTGGAACGCCTTGAGGTGGCGACGCGCTGCATTCAGTGCTTTGAGGTGAGAGTTAGGGTGGAGGAGACGCGGAAGATCTGAGGCAGCATGTTGCTCAACTGGTAGAACATCTCCTCGGAGATACTCTGTCAATAAAAAAATAAAAAAAAGAGAAACGCAGCCAGGATTAGCGAGCAGAAAAGGATTGAGATTAGTGCATCAGCAGGGGGGGGAAAACAACACCTCGCATACGTTTTCAGTCCAATCACTTTGACGGTGGAAGGCGGAACCAATGAGACCTCATGGCAAAGAGTGTTAACAGGCCTACTGTGCCTTTTAGTTCAACATCACAGCATTTTTTTAATTGAGGAAGTAGTGGCTGAGATGCTCGAATGACGTGGACTCTGGCGGGCGGCTGACAGGTTTTAACAAGGGGAGGGGGGGGTTGGCGCGATGTGTTGGCACCGCCGGGTGTCAAATAAGAGTTAATCAAAAACGCAGAGCGCCTGTTTGGTCGCATCGTCCCTTTGAGGCGCAGCGGTGTGCCTCAAACAACAAGTAGCAATGTTGCTTCGGAGCTGCTATTTTAGATGGTGTCTGAGCATGCAGCCGACAGGAAGCCCATGCTACCGGGGGGGGGGTCCTTTGATGCCGCTGGTTTTTATCATCCTAACCTGTCAGCACGAGAAGGCGCTGTGGGCTCCGGCTGCGTTCCAGACGAACCGCAAAAGCTATTAGGCGCATCCAGATAGGACCACGAGAAAAGCACAGCCGGGCTTTATCCGGAACTGAAAGACACAACTGCCTGAGCAGGGAGACACAGAAAACCTGACCTGGATGTTTTTGGCCTTTTTTTACTTCTACTTCAAGATTACGCCTGAGTGCTGGAAAGCTAATCCCGTTGCTTATCACATAATTATGAGGATGACGTCTCTCAGCTCTTTGTAAACACAGGTCAAGAGAACCTAGGGCTGTATAATCCGTGATTTATGACACGCTGCTCAAACAGTCTCTCCTCTAAGCCACGTACAGCCGGGCCAGGTGCTCCTTTTGTGATGGTGTGTCCTTGAGTAGACATTTCTGGTGCATTAACAGATCTGTTTACTCAGAAGGACGATTGTGCGCCGACTCGGCAAAGAGTTTTAAGACCGAAAACACGGGTGGTTCGTTCGCCTCTCACCTTTGGCACTAGAAACTGGACTGTGCGGGATATTCCTCCATCCCATGAGGCCATCTCCATCATGAACCCTGCGGATAGAAAGTCATTCACAAATCAAACGTCTGTCTCTGTCTTGGGCTGGACAGATCTCTGCTATAAGGCCACACCACACACTGCAGACTATGGACCAACGCAAGTGGGAATGTGACTTGCTGTCGTGACAGTGATCATATTTGGGGGAGCCTACAAGCTCAAGAAAATAATTCCCAAAGTGAAAAGGTTGTCCGATGTCCATCTTACCTTTGACACATTTGAATACCAGCTCTGCTCTCTTTAGACACCACGGAATGGTCATCTCCTGCAGAGAGGTAAGACACAGAAGATATGCTGGAGGATCAAAACTCCCAAAAAAAAATAAGGCACAGCAATTCTACATACTGTACGGATTACATATTAACCAAGTCAAACACAGCGTGGACTCTATCCACACAAATAACGTTTAAGTGAAGTCACGTTTGTTTGCAGACTGCTGGTTTTCACACGGTGACCTCAGCAGGCAGTCGTCTCTGCAGTCAACCTTTGCTCACAACATCAGACAAGTAGAGTCACACACACACACACACACACACACACACTTTTCATCCGCTGGGTTGCACCCATTCTTTGTCAACAAACAGGTCCATGAGAACGCCATCACCCACTAAACAGTTTGCCCCCCAGATCAATCGCACAGACTTGAGCAACGCCGACATGAGGCAACGGTAACTCAAAAGACTTTGTTGTTGTCCCTGCCGTTTCGCTGGAGTCTTACAAAAGGCAGGTGTGGTCGGTGCCAAGTTATCGAGGCAGGTGAATGCACTTCTTACTAGCATAAAAATGAACAAAAGTGTTGTCAAGATGTGTAAGTTTTACTTTCTGGAGTTGTCTGGGGGGGGGGGGGGGGGGGTGGACATCAAAGAAAATGAACAAGAGGCCCAGCCCTGGCTTATTCGTGCATTCCACAGATCTTCAAAACAAACTACAGGGTTTTCAATGCCAAACACAAGAGGAGGCTTGTACCAACAGGCCTAAATCACCACTAAATAGCAAACAAGGCTGAAAGGAAGACGACTAATAGATGATGGACCAGATGAACCAGAAGCCCTATTAATCAAAGTTCCTCTAGAGGCTTCAAAAGTTAGAAGCCTCTGGTTACGTAAACAAAGACTCTTGATTGGACCGGAGAAGGATGGAAATCGTATGACGTGGCAGGAGTGCAATCCAGAGGCTTTATGAAATGTACATCCCATCTTATGAGACTCTCATTTTAATATAATTAATGTGTTCCTTCATTAGTTTTCCAGCTGGCCAAATACTAAAAATAAATTAAAAAATGTTTTTCTAATTCCAGATATCCCCAGATATAAATGAAAATTCCACCTCATTGCGATGGGATCTTCGGCTGAACTCTGCTTGATCCGAAACTGAGAGCTTTCTCTCGTTCTCTCCCTGCGGTGTGAGAGCACAGAGTGCGGCTGTACACGCACGCACACACACACACACACACACACACACACACACACACACACACACACACACACACACACACACACACACACACACACACACACACACACACACACACACACACACACACACACACACACACACACACACACACACACACACACACACACACACACGAGGTCCTTGGTAAACACAAGAGTTCCCGACCCTCTACTTTGCCCTCTTGGATTAGAAGCTGGGTAATAAGCTGTTGGCTGACATGCTCGGTCACCGCTGAGGACGTAGCGCATCAGGGCCATCGCTTAGGGCCACGCAGACCCCTGCAGCCAGTGAGGTCTTCTGCCCTCTCTGCCCAAAGAAGGGCAAAAAAAGTCCGAATTGTGGAAGTTTGTGAAGCAGCAGAGGTGTCCTTGGGCAACAATGGGACCATATCAGGGCTCGAACATGACCTCTGACCTCTTGGGAGTCCATCAACCTAAGCTATGGACACTCCACTACTGCCTTCATACTCCGACCACATGTGGCAAAAGGTTAGTGAGTTATTTATTTCATTAAGCTCTGCTCTAACTTCCCTGCTTGCTCATTGACTGTGTGGAGCTCCTCCGCAATTATTTGCTTGAACCTGCAGAAAACCCCTCAGCACCACGTGTTGGTAGCCCTGATTGGGAATCCGTGCACGAGAAAAAAAAAAAACTTTAATTCTATTATTTTTATATTGCGAAGGACTTTCCGTCCGGAAGGGATAATAATTAAAGCCCAAATGCCCCTTCAATCAAATGTGCAACCCCAAACCGGGCTACCGCATTAAGATATAAGTCCACAACAACCCATCCCTTACACAGCTGTAACTAATTACTTCACTATCCTACTAAAACACTTTTTTTTAAATCCACTGGCTTTTGTCATGGATCAATTTGTCTCAACTTGTGCAGGATGGAAGAAGGGGTGAGGCAGAACACACACACCCTTCTTTCTTTGTCCCGCAAACATAAACAATGCTTAAGCAAACAGAGGGGTGAGGAGGAGCACTACATGGGGTATTACTGCACTACATTATCACGACCCCTGTGAAGAGCATGGTGGAGAAAGACCCCTCGTCCGCACAAACAGGCGTCAGCTGCTCTTACTTCTGACATGTCGTGGACCAGCAGCAGCGGGACAGTGATGGTGGTGACGTCATGCGTGCAGCAGACCTTCAGGATGTTTCTCAGGCCCATGATGGCCGGGTCCCGGGCCGTGATGTTCCCAGAGCGCACGTTGTCGTCCACGCACAGGTGGAACACCACGTGGACCTCGGACAGGTTGGAGTGCCGCGAGATGTAGAACTCACCTTGGGGTGAGACGAAGCAAAGGTGCAGCGTGTGACACATTGACAGAGCAGGTGTGCAGAATCATGTGGATTCAAACCAATGCGGCCCAATGCAAAATCAACAACCATTACCTGGTAGGATGTTGGACGGATTTCTTTCGACGTTTTTGCTCTTATCGTCACCTCCGTTCCGCGCAACCTCTGTGAGGAAATAGGTTAAGGAATACAATGAAAAGCGGTACATGGAAAGAATTCTGTCAAATGTCTCTATACACGACAGACTTTCTCTCAGTGCAGTAGCAGCCCGAGAAAGTGTCTCCTACCTCCTGATTCTATTTAATCCCCGGCATTACGCTGAATCCAATGTTCCAGCTTAGTAAAGTTCTGCGCTGCAAGGCAGACATTTACACAGACGCACTCCCCTTGTGTCCACTTTGAAGAGACTGTTAGTTAAAAGTTGACTTCAACTTCAATATATTCTGGATGTTAAGAAGAAATTTGCCAAATCCGGCTACTCTAAAGACGGTGTGACCGTGTACTGTACTGCCATGTTGTACAATAACCAGGTAACCCCTGTGTGATGCATGGCTGGCTAAAGAAAAAAAAGAAAAGAATGATCAACTACATTCCTCAGTCTGGTTTATAATCCTCTCTAAATGTTCTGTCTCTATTACAGATGCGGCGGAGGAACCGAAAGTCGGACCGGGCTGCTCTTTCTGCTTGCTGCTCCGCTGGGCTCTGGCATAGAGCAACACCTGCTGCACCTCGTCCAGCTGCGCCTCCAGGAAGGGAAAGTGGAAGTCTGTACACTCCTTTGCAACCGTTGCAAAGTCTGGGGGGGTGGTCGACGCACAACAAGAAATGATGCATGAAGTTAAAGTTAGTAAAAAAAAAAAACTGAAATACCTAAAACACTTTCAACAACACCCATAAAAGGAGGATGGAGCCCTATTCTCTAAACATATCATTTAAGGCGCGCTATCCCCCTTCTTTGAACACTCACTCTAAAGTGAGAAAACAGCCCCTACCTCTCTTGATGCCGCTGTAGGAGTTGACCCTGTTGTCGACCAACAGCACCAGACCACACAGGGAGGAGGAGTAGAGCGAGAGGGCCGTCTGCAGCCGCCTCAGCTTGGCTCCGCCGCTGCCGTGGCGCCGGTGCTTACAGAAGTCCAGCACGTCGGCCCGGACCAGCCGCAGGTTGTGCATCGTCTTCAGTTGCGCTCCTGTTCGGGAAAGTGATCACGCGTTGAACTGTGGCTCCCGTCAATACGCCTTTTTTTTTTTCTCCACACAGTCTCAAATGGATGCGAGTGATTTAGAGGCTGTTGGGTGAGATTTCTGCACGAGGACTCGGAGCGCTTGTTAGAAGTGAAGCACCTAAGTGAATGGTGAAACTCTCCTCCAGCTGCGGCTGCTCCTCAAACATCCTGGCTCCGGAGTCCGCCAGCTCCGACTGCTGGCTGGGCTGCACCTTAATCTCCTCACTGGAAATAAATGGTGCAGAAAAATCCCCCCGATTATTACTATTTTTACTGCTTTGAAATGTTTTGGAAGATTTTATCTATGCAGCCTGGAAAACACGTTATTATAAGGATAAGGCACTTTTATTTTTTTCAGCAGCAGTTTCCTGTGGCTACTCAAAAACAATAAATAATGTAACTGTAAATGTGATAAGGATTCCACTTTGGCTTTCAGGACTTAATTTGGCATTACATTTGCAACCTGGATTCTTAAACAATGCTTGTTTGCAAAGTGTTCAAAGTGCTGATGTGGAAGTTTTAAGTTCCACCAACACATAACAAGATAATGAGAGGAAGCTGATGCAGGGTCAGCACATCCAGTGCTGACCCTGCATCAGCTGCCTGGACCCTGCTAAGAGCTGTCGGGGGCAGCCATACAGCTCCTGGAGGCATCTGTGTTTTGATGGAAGATCCAATGTACCCAGAGGAGTGTAGGACCTGAATGTAAACACTTTTCACTTCTTATCCAACAACGCCGGCCCTAACTGAAGTTATAAAGCTCAGCATTGGTCCAGCTTTGATGAGTTTTTGACCTCTTGTATTCACCAGTTTATATGTAAATGAGGGATGTACTTAAAAAGGGCCATCCGACATTCCACATTAAGGATTAGTAAGTGAGTAATAAGTACGGT
Organism: Pungitius pungitius; assembly: GCF_949316345.1. Lineage (NCBI taxonomy): Eukaryota > Metazoa > Chordata > Actinopteri > Perciformes > Gasterosteidae > Pungitius > Pungitius pungitius. The sequence goes on from NC_084905.1 coordinate 4,701,527, forward strand.
CCTGTCAGTTAAGTGTCAGTTTGACCTCAAGTCAAGACTTGTACAACTCACATTCGGGATATTTAAACCATTTAGTCAGGATCATACTGTTTTAGAACTTTTAACAAGTTACTTTAACCATTTAGATCCCTCTTTTTATAACCTTATTTTTCCTAATCTCTGTGTTAAGGGTTATCGACTCAATGCTGAATCACATATGAACTTGACACACACACACAGATCATTCCTCAGTTTTCCCACGAATCCAACTGGCTTACACAGTCTTTGTGTGTACACAAATACATGCAGACAAACTCACTTGATTTGGCTGCTGTTGTTGGACTTCTGCAGGTCCTGGTGCAGACTGATGACCCACTCTTGATACTCGTGCTTTTGAATGCCCGTAACTTGCTTCAGCTCACTGGCCCACTTGTTCTCCAACACCTGCTCAATGAACTCAAAGTCACCCACTGAGGAACTGAGTAGGCCGGGGCAAATCTGACACTTCACAAGCTGAACCCCTGAAATGTCTGTGGTAAAATGATTACTGTGTACTTGGAGCAAAGGGCACCTGCTATTAACAATGATGCAGAGCATCCAGACTCCTTTTTTACCTGCTGCGCATCAAAGTGTTGAGAGGCGACTGCATTTACATCATGGTCACTCAAAGTATTTCCCAGCTCATGCATCACTTTGTCCATTTCAACGGCTTGCCTGTCAGACAAGGGAAATTATTTACTAGACTGATAGGGAAATACATCATTATCTACAGAGCCCTCTGAGATATTCACCCCATTAAGTTATACCTATTTTCATGCATTGCAACCTTGAATTTGAATGGATTTATGTTATTGTATGTAATGGACTAGCACAAAACGGTCAATTTGGTGAAGTATAAAAAAAAGTGGACCGCCGTGCGTGGACCGCCTCAGCAATGCAGCTTTCGCATTTGCCCAAAAGACGTCAAACGATAACACTACAATTATTTCCATCTGCTGATCACTAACAGATTGATATTTTCCAATCACTAAAGCCAAAATCAATAAAAAACATCTGTTAACTATTGGTGGCCGTCAACACTAAAGTACTAAAACAGGTGTATAGGACAAACATCCTACTCAGTCTCCTTCGGCGGGTCCCGAACAAAAATAGAACCAAGTGAAAATGGACCGAATGAAGTGAACCAACGAGAGCAAGCTGAACATACAGAAGGCAAGAAGAGCTTTAGCACCTGTACAGGTCTAATTTACAGAGACCCACCTCTCTTGGAGCTTCTTAATCTCCATGTCCCTCTCGCTGATGAGCTCGGAGATGCTAACAAAGTAGTTGTGCTCCAGATTGAGAAGGGTATCCGAGGCCGGCGAGTGGATCAGCTCGTGGTAGACATCGGCAAAGTCCTCGTCCCAGCTGGCCTCTTCGGGCCGAGCGTGCTCCAGCGTCGTCTGAGGCAGAGGGGAGAAAGAGAGTTGCCGTTTAAAAAAATTTAAAAAACTATGTGCTGCATGGGGGGAGTGGCCAGTGAGATGCTGATATTCAGTGGGAAGCGTTCAAAAATACATCCAAACAGTATCAGAATGTGAAACTCCTCTATTTATACAGACTTATGCTGAGACCAAACGCATGACGGGCACTGGAAAAACTTGCATGTGTATTTCTGTGTGACTGCAGAGCGATGTGGACGTGTAGCCGGTCCTAGACGTGCGAGAGCAGCGGGCCGGAGGCGCTTCACAACATGCGCTGTGGCTGCCCTCGGTTTTTTACAAATACCAGAGACAGAAGTAATAAGAGACGTTCACCATCTAAGAAATGTGTGGGCAAGAAGATTCTTCTTAGAAGTAGATGTACGTGGAATGAATACACTGAGTGTCACAAGAATGTATTAATCATTGATATAAAGTGATGACCCTTCACTCGTGTATGTGCAACCCAACGCAACATAATCAATGTCTTTGGGAGACATCAAAGTTTAGCCCAGTGCAAGGTTAGAGATATTAAGTTCACATGCTGGCGTATGTAATGAGATTTTGTTTTTTTTTTCCTCAAGAATGGACTAATAATTCATATGCAGATGCACGGCACTACTTCTTTAAAAAGACTAAAAGTAGAGCTGTGCATCTATTTCAGTCAGTAAATAAAAGCTGTATTTGTGGCATTATTCACTAATATAATATATACCAATAAAGTGTGATATTTTGTACTATACAAGTGCAACCACTTTGTGTACCACCAGGGGGACACAAGTAACTCATAAAACTAAAAGAAACTGATGAGTGGCTTTAACAATCGGAGCCGAGGGAAACAGATCCACTCACAAATGTGAGAAATTTCAAATCAATCCAAGAAAACGAACCATGACTGTGAAGCCAGTCAAGCAAATACTGATAATAGAGCTGACAAGAAAATAATGCATTTTAGTTCTTATGCACAATAATATACTGAAATATGCAATTACCTCCACATAAGACCTGGTCCATGCGTTGGTGAGCTGGTTCACATCTACATCTCCCACTGTGAGTCTTTGCAGCGCCAGCTCTGCCTCTCTGTCATAATCCAGGATGGTCTCAGTCTCAACAAAGTTGCAAAGGGAGGTTTTTAGCTCTACAGGAAGAGGTGAAAACACAGCAAAAAACACAATTTCAATGTTGTGTGCAAGCAAAGTGCTACATTGCAAAATCAGCGCACTGGCTCCGTTGGATTAAATTAGGTTTCAAAATAACATCGTGCATTCTGACAATAACAGTTAATCCCCACGAAGACGTGCAGGGAGATTCATAGATTCATCTCTTATAACCAGAATATGACTGTTGAGATTTGAACAATTTAAATCAACACTTGAAATACCATTTGCTGTCCTTTTGTGTCAGTTATGTCCAATACTAGTGGATTTTGACAAAGAGTGTTGTGAGAAGCATTGGGCAATAAGAAAAAAGATGTTATAGTTGTTATATATTCCTTTAGAGCAGCATTTTCTGTTTAAGTTTCCACAATCTGAGCTTGTGCTCACCTAATTTTAACATTAGAATTGGGATGAACGCCAGAAATCCAGCTTGAGAAGCCAATTCAGGTTTTGTCGGAGCAGCACTCACCGTTCTCTATGTAGCAGGGTATTTTATGCAGCAGAATCAGGCGTCCATGGAGGTCACAGATGTTCTCTTGAGCAGGAAACTGCAGAGGCACTTTGAGGACACAATTGTGTTTCCCTGCCCTGAACTCAAACACGAACTCCTTCTCAGCTGTGCTGCTCGCTTTGCTTTTGTTCTTCTTCATTCTTGCGTCTGAAAAAAAGGGAATAAATAAAGCGTGAAAGTCTCAAGGGCTCTTTGTATAGCAGAGAAACAGGAAGGGAAGACCACCATCGGCACGGGCCATATCATTCTCACTGTCGTGTGGGATAAGAAAGGAAACCAGAAGAGAAAACGGTGTTCCCAAACAGCATAGGCAAATGATTTTGGGATTGTTTTGCATAAATAAATTGGTAAATACATTGTTTTTCCATCATGTGTAATGGCTGTAAAATGTCAGCTGACGTTCCGATGTTGTTGTTGCTGCGGGCTAGCTAGCAGCGCAGCTAAAGCTAAAAATGAATGACTAAATAAAAAGAGGCCACCTCTGGGTGAACAAGTCTAGCTGAGCATTTTCTTCTACTTTAATTTGACCAACGTGCGAGCGTTAAGAGCGTCGGATTTACCTGAGAATGACTAAATGTGGTGTTTGTCTGCTGTAGTAGCCCTGCTGTCAGATTCAGTCAGCTGACTGCTTCCGATTGTTTGTGCCTTCAGCGCTGTGACAGCAAAAGCACTTTCGCAACATTAATCTAAAATTGTTTAGGGTGTTTATCAAAACTGTCGTGATATGTCTCTAGACTTTAATTGTTTAGTAAATCTGAGACATTTTATACGAATTGTTTTTTATCCTACAAAGTAGATTTACAGAGCCACGAATCTAATGAATGATCTTGAAACTAAATCAGGGAGAGTTTTATTCCTTTGGCTTTGTCGTCCCCTGCTGGCCAACGATCATACAACTACGAATGCTCTTTATTCAAATTAAACGGGAAATACAGGCAAATATACTTTTAAACAATGCGCTAGTGTACAAACATACTGTGGAACTCACAGTATTATGAATTACCTGGTAATGAATAACTTTGATAGATAATAGTTGATATCAAATATCAAAAATATAAATAATGTTTTTTTACCTCGTAATAATGAGGTTTTATAGTTGTACTCCATCGTCTCGTTTGGTTCCTGATCAGTTGGATACTTGACGATTTTAGTTAGACTCCACACAATACAATAATTTGTGAACATGCAAACTGAGAAAAATAATGTTGTATAATATATGTGTTATTTAGCCTAGAATATATGTTTTAAAAGTGACATTCAGTCAAAATGATGAGAAGGCTAATCAATCTGCTGCAGATTTTAAACTCAAATGTTTTGTTCATAATATACTTTGAATTGTTTATGTGAGAACGTTTCTTGACAGTGTGCGTGTACGAGAGGTCCGTATGACGTGCACGTCAAAACGCGCGTGCGTGTTTTCTTCAAGTTTGAGTGAGTAAGGGAGCGTGTAAAAGTGTCTGTACCATACGTTTCCAAATAAGCCTTCTTTTTACGTTTTTTAGAAAGACACCACCTAATCCTTAAGATCCACCAACCTTTAGCCACAGAACAATATATATTTTGTAATGCATAGTATATTGAGTGGCTTCACACGTTGTGATGGTCGCGCTGTTGATTTGTACTACGCTTTTGAATCAGTGTGAGAACTGGCAGACGCTCCCTGCGACGAATCAACCGTCGCGTCATACCTCGCGTGGCCAACGGCTCTCTCCACCGACTGCTCGCGTCGCCCGTTGAATTGACCGACTCAGCCTGTTCGCCTCACTTTAGGGAGAAAATACGGAACAAACCAGTTCGGACTTCCTCATTTAACACCGGTTATAAAACACACACACACACACACACACTTCACCGGCCTCCCGTTTGCCTGACTGCGACGGTGGGGAGTGCTTTTCCTGGGCTCGCTGGCTGGGTTTGCTCGGGGAGGCAGCGGGGAGTAACGCTCACGGAGCTGGTCCCGAGTGATGATGGAGCTAGAGTCGGCCAGTAACAGAGGCGAACTGGGAGCCGTGGGGGACTCGCTGCAGCCACAGACTCCCAGCAGGCACGAAAAGAGCTTGGGACTGCTCACGACCAAGTTTGTGACTTTACTACAGGAGGCGAAGGACGGAGTGCTGGATCTGAAAGCGGTGAGCATGCAGCCGGCTCTTTGTTGTTAGCTAGCACATGTCATTTTGAGCCTGCCCGCTGTCGTTAGGTTGCATGCACTTTCGCTAGCATGCTTGTTAGCATAGCCTAGCTGTGTAACAGGCTAATTTTTTGGGATACCTATTTGCTTATTCCATTGTGGTATTCATAATTGCGTCATGGTATTTGGCGTGTCGCAAAGTACGGCTTCAAAGTGAACTCTGAGTACACGGGTCAACTTTTCTGCCTCCGCCCCCCTGCAGATTCAAAGTTTTAAAAGTGGGTCAGCTTTTGTGGTTCCCATCAAAGCTAATGCTGCTGCATTTTAACACATGAGCAATCCTTTTCTGATCGATTGAAACGTCTTTGTCAATTATCCTCATGCATTCCCTCCATTAGTTTCCAATGGGAAGTGGTCCAATGATTTAGCTTCTAGGCTACATTTAACGTCACATAAACTAAAATTAGCTGCGTCAAAGCCACCATAGATAGATGTTATATTATATTTCAGGTAAACCATCGTGCTGCTTGCTGAGCAGCCACAGTTTCAGTGACTGAAGTTACTCGAACAGCAAGTTTTTTTGTGTAAACTCTTAGGATAAAGATATTTTTCTGAGGTACTAGCCAGTGCCACTAACATTTATAATCCTTTAAAATCAGATCATATGAGTCACTCTGAAACCCTGACTTAAGAAAGCTTTTTCATTACAAACCCAAATTGGAATATAAATAGAAACATACGCCAACCAAGTTTTTTTGTTTCCTCCACCAAAATCAGTGAACCAGATGGCAGCTTGACCAGCCAAGCATCTCTTTGTATTGTCTTTTTACATAACCTTCATTGATTTGCCAAGCTGGATTGTGACAGTAATGCATACTTTGTCTTTTGCTCTCTCTCAATCCTTGTCAAATGTTTATTAAAAGAAATGCATGTATTAATAGCGAAACCAATGCTGGAGCAAGTGTTCGGCTACCTAAATCCTTGCGTTTTTCTAATGCGTAAGTGAAAAGGTAAATTAGGCTGTGTGTGTTGTTTGACCAAAAAGCCTTGAGGTTTTGTTCGCTGTCATTGAGCAAGTCTGTGACCACAGTGTCCACACACAGCCCCAAGTTATCAGCACCAGCCATATGGTAATCTGAGGTTGTTTAACACTCAGAAGTTGTGCTGGGAAGGAAGTTGAAATGCTCCTGTCATACTGTACAATGGGTCGCTGCAGGACATTGAGCCCGTTGGCACAGATACAGCCGTGTGTTTGTCTGTGCTTTAGTTATGGACCCTATAAAGGAGATTCCGCAAGTTAATCTTGACCTTGATCTTGATGTTTTTCATTGTGTTGGTCCTGAAAATTCAGGCTGCAGACACCTTGGCTGTGCGGCAGAAACGGAGAATCTATGACATCACCAACGTGTTGGAGGGAATTGGACTGATTGAGAAGAAATCCAAGAACAGCATCCAATGGAAGTAAGCACAGTTACATTTTTCATTCCAAAATGATACCCAAATTTCTCCGCATGGTGCGTAAAAAAAAAGAAAAAATTGGATCAATATTTTCGTTTAGTCCATAACTGACAGAAAGCTTAGATAACAATACTACTGAAATATTAACAATACTACTCGCAAGCGCTTGCACCAACACCTCCCCCACACACACTTTTTATTCAAAACATTCAAATTCTAGCTACAGAGAAACACAATGCATTTGTGTTTTTTAGTGTTTTATTCCGTGGAACAAACATGCTGATGACTCGCTGACTGTACATCTCATATGTAAGGCTGGTTGTGAAGGAGACTGTGAAGCCACATGTCGCTTAGTAGGATCTGAGCTTGCATGAAATCTTTGCATCTCGGTTTTAGAGCTGACCAAAGACGATGCATGTTTAATTTCTAATTTGACTCTCTTGGCACGGTGGAATCGTGTTACATAAGCTGCAATGACCAAATGTCCATAAGCATAGGAAAGCACATGACTCCAACCCGCCTGACTAAATGTAATGTACTACTTTGTTTAACCACAAAAAAAATAATTAGTCAAGCTGTGTGGTAATTACAACATCTTTTACAGGCAAAGCCCCTTCACAATTTGTCTTTGTGTTTCAGGGGTGTAGGTCCAGGATGTAACACCAGAGAGATAGCCGATAAGCTAATTGATCTGAAGGCCGAGCTAGATGACCTGGCTCTCAGGGAGAATGAGCTGGACCAGCAGAGAGTCTGGGTTCAGCAGAGCATCAAGAATGTAACGGATGACTCTAACAACAGCCCATATCCTTTGCTGCACAGTGTTTATGTGTGTATTATGAATGGGATAGTGTATCATTGATGCATCCCATTGTAGCCGGTATTTCATCCGGTTGCTTTTCAAATCACTCAGTCCTTGGTTGACCCATCAACGGAAAATGTATTTTAAAGACTGCACAGCCCATCAGCCAAGTTGAATTCCAGTTTGATCCTTGTGGAAATGGACCCTTAACAAATTCTAACTATGGCATATATCAAACATGAAGACCTCTGTGGAGCTTTCAAAGGTAATTGTTTCAGATTCTTGATGGTTTGTGACATTTCTTTGTGCATCTCAAACACAGCTTCCATCAATTGCCTTTCCTTCATCCTCAGGTGACACTCTGCTAGCAATCCGGGCTCCCATCGGCACACAACTAGAAGTCCCCATACCGGAGTCTGTAAGTCACGCGTGTCCTTTGTGTATCCTCAAGGCTGTTTATGTCCAGCTACTGTTTGATGTCATGTCTCAGACTGGGCCAATGTGTTCTTATCCAGGTCCTCAACGGGCAGAGGAAATACCAGATCCGTCTCAAGAGCTCATCTGGTGCCATTGAGGTTTTGCTGGTCAATAAAGACCCGTCCAGTGCTTCACCTGTTGTGTTGCCCGTGCCTCCTCCAGACGACATCCTTCAAAACCTCCCAATACCGACGCCTACCTCTCAGCCGCCCACGGCTGTCCCACAGGTCCATCCACATATACGCTTTCTCCCAGCAATTAGAGAATGCCACGTTTTAAGTTCTGCTTTTGTTTTTTCTATAAAGTGTACATTTGACTTTTTTCATCATCTAAAAAAATTGACTTTCGTCTATACTCTACCTCATCTTTCCACCCTACAGTTCTCCAAAGCAGCTCCAGCAATGGTTGCAAAACCTGTCCCTGCCACAATAACAGCTGTAGCAGCCACCCCGACAGCCCCAATGACAGGTACCAAAGTACAGTAGCAGTGTGAGCGGAAATCCAGCAATTTATGTAGGATACAAGACAGACTTATCACAAATACTACTTCAGTGATTTGTTTTACACTGAACCCTTTGTGAAGTTTCTGTTGCTATGATGCCAAGATGCAGAGTTATCCTGCTCACTCTAGTTTTATTTCAGACGTGACGAGCGCCGCGCCGCTCACCCCAACATCAAACACACCTGCTGCTGCTACTACTCAGCAGCTGCAGTCTTCTGCCTCGTTGGATGGATCCGCGTCCTCTTCTGCGTCCACAGGGTTTCAACCAATTAAGTCTGAGCCGTCTGAATGTGAGTAGTTGCATGTTGTTGATCTTTACAGCCCCTCTCTCTTACACTCTCTCACACTGTCTCTCTTACTCACTAAAATGAAGTTTTGCAAAGGTTAAAGGGATGAAGCTAATATTTTACCGTAACATTAATAATATACACATATTCTTTGTAAACTTTCTTTTACAACTTCATTCTATTCAGGGCCGTGCCATACTAAAATTACATTTACATTACATTTTTTACATCAGAGTACCTTTTTGAAAGCGGTTTAGTTTAATATAGTGAGCAAGTCCAGAGCTGAAATGTTTGCTGTGGTTTTCTTCCAGTGCTGGACTTTCCCAAAGAGCTCTCCGAAATGTTTGATCCAACAAAAGGTAAACTGCCCCGAAGTATTACATGAATTACATATTTGATCTGTTTTGATTATGCCGTGGTGTGGGCTGATGGTTCTTTTCTGTATCTGGCAGAGATCATCAGCGGAGACCTTCTGGAGGACTTGATTTCATCAGAAGGTAAGTTTGTTTGCAGGCAATGGGACAGAAAAGCCAATGAGTCAGGGTTTGTACGGTCATGGAAAACCTGGAAAAGTCATGGAATTTTAAAATGGTCATTTCCTGGAAAAGTCAGAGAAGTGTATTGTATCAAAAGTTCATGTAGTTCATTTACAATTAGTTACGACAAACAAAGACCTGGGACGAGCAGAATGTAAGTAATGTGGAGGCAAAACATAGATACATAGATATTTAAAACATGAGAGAGCGGAAAGGAAGCAGACATCAGTGCGTCGCTGCTAGCGAAGCTACAGAAACCCATCAGAGGGCGACTGCTACTGAAGCTACACGCCGAGTAGCAGGTCTCTCTCTTCGGCTACAAATAAAAAAAACATCATATATTGTTCATAGTTTAAAGTTAAAAATATATTTAATGCCGTCAATCCTCGTTTTGTGCTTTAAAAAAAAGTTTTGGTTAAGGCACGGTTTGGGCAGCAGTATGTTTTAAAAGTATAGTTTTAGCACTGGTAAAAAAACAAATATCACCCATCACTAGTAAACAATTGTAAAAGTTTTTAAAAAAACAGACTTTCCTAATTGAATGGCAGGGGAAATATATTTAACTATACTATAATACTATAATAACTATATTTTCTCACTTTTCCGTGTATACACAGATTTCACAAATGTTGTTTAAAGTCATGGAGATTCATCAGTCAAAATGTGTATGAACCCTGAGAGTTATTAACGTATATTCTGTTGAACCAAGAGATGCTTTTATACATGTCACCTCCCTTTTTTAATGCGTCCTGTATGTCCCATTTGTTTGTCTCCTCTCTAGTGTTCTCGCCTCTCCTCCGTCTGTCCCCCCCACCCAGCGACCACGACTACATATACAACCTGGATGAGACAGAGGGCCTTTGTGACCTCTTCGACGTGCCCATCCTCAATCTCTGACCCCTCGATGTCGGAGTGGGAAACGGCTCCCCAAACATGCTAATTCCCTTTTCCCTCCCAAGCGTTCCCCGCTCACTCGCTGAGTGGCGGCGCAGGAACGCCAATTTGAGCTCAGACCTTTGCTCCGAGGACAGCCTTGTGAACACGTACCGGCAAGGAAGAAAACGTCTTACTTCCTGCTTTTCCAAGGAAGGTGAAAACAAAGTGATAAATAATTATATTTTTAAATGGCTATGTATGTCAAAGCAGTGCGTTTGGGTAACGGCTTCCCTGTGCGAGAGTGTGTGTGTGTGCGTGCGTGTGAGTTTTGTATTGAATGCTCTCTTAACTTGAGTCCGATGTCTCTAGAGGGGGTAAAAATGGAGAACCCCATTTTTTATCAGGTATCTAGTCCCAGCAGACTAACGGAGCACAGCCCTTGTCACATGGCAGCTGCTTATGCATGGCTGGAACGAGTCCAAACACGGCTGGTTAAATATGCACTGCCCTTATGTACATAGAGAATATATATTTTGAATTACCAGCACACAAGTGTGTAATAATGAACTTCATTTGTAACTAAGGCAGATCAATGGTCTGTAAATAAAGAAAGGTCCCGATATTCTAATACCCGTACCATATGTATGGCGTGCTATGTTAAGTCTCAAACCCTTCAGTGTGTTTGTGAACCATTTACAGAAAGCGGAAAGCCAATAAAATATGTGACAAAGGGCCACGGACCAAAACTAGAGGTCTTTCTCAATTCTACAGTACTACTTGTTTTATTTTTTTATTTACATGGACACTGTCGAGGTCAACGTGGTGCTCATTAAAATTAAATAATGTGTCTGCCACGTCTCCACTGATCATGAATTATAGCCCAGCTTTCCTTTTTATTTTGCCTCTGTACTTTTGGACCTTGCTATTTTTATTGCCTCTGGTTATTCTAAAACCTAACTGAAGCACATCAAAGGAAAAACCCTACCCCCCCCCCCTCCCCTCTCTAAAAAGACTTCTGTTTCTTTTGTATTTTAATTCTGTATGTAAATGATTACCATTGTACTCAGTTCATGTTCATGGAAAGGGACTTTTATGTATTTTTACTAAGCAAATATGGTCACGAAGTCACTGACAACGCACGTGTTTTTGCTTGTTTGTATATTTGGTAAAGATCCCTATTCAGTAGTTTATTCCAAGTTCTTTCCGCTTCTCGTATAAAACCGCCTGTCACTGACTGTCAGTGAAGTTATTTGACTCGAATCCTTCTCCCTCTGCAGGGGGAAGGTGAGTAGCAGTTCAGGACGAGTCGTCGTCAAACCGTTAAAGCTCGTCCGATATTAACATCCTTCATGTTTCTACATGGCTTCTTCACTTTGCGTGATATTGTCCTGTTTTGCCCCAGATTTAAGTGTATGTAAAGTATGTGCTGTTTATATCCATCGCTACCGCTTGTATAGGATAGCCTTTATTTTTTTATACCCGATAGATATATTACTACTGCTACGTATTTGGGGCTTCACTTAATGGTGTTTGGAATTCCTCCACAAAACCCTCTGCTTTGTCAAACTGTCTTGTCTCTTTGTTGCACTTTACATCACTGTGGACCGATTGGTTGTTTTCTCAACCGCAGCCGATCAGTAACGAGTCATCATGTTTGGGCAGTGTTACGAGTTTCTTCAGTAGAGAAGCCTGGCAGTATTGTTTGGAATGAAGCGAGACTGGAACGGCTTGAGAGAGTCTGCCTACACTGTTTTTACCAAATTCACAATTTGCTAAGCTATAGTTGCATCAAATGAAATAAAATAAACGCTTTGGTATTCCTGAAGTATTGTTTGTTTTCCATTTTTTTCCAAAAAGTGCCAAATTGTTGCCGTGTATCATGGTACAAACACACACACACACACAGACTAATATTCAAATGACACTCAAATCACCAACACAATATGTTGCTGATTTGAGCTAGGGGCTTAAAGTATTTAAAAACAATTTAGTAGATCATTTCATGAGGTGTTTATTTATTTTAATGAAAACAATTATTTAAAAAATGAACATGGATGTGATGTCTGTTAAGCAGATCAACTTTAATTTATGTTTTAAAAACGGTAAGCTATATTGTAAGATTGTACTTTAATCATAACAGTGAACAATGCCATTGATGCATAGATACTTTATTTGCATATTAGAGCTCTGGGATGCATAGGAATATGCTGCCCATCAAATATTATGTTTTCATTGAGCCTGACGTGCAGCTATCAAGTAATGTCCCACAGTGACCTCATAATAGAATGGTCAACACATCAAATATTAGGATTCCCTTTTACTCCATCGTCCAACATGAAGCTGAAACGTGACGTATGATTAGGATGCAATAATTACGCCGACAATTTGATGAGAATTTTTAAGAGTTGAGGTCCGGTTACAACGTGTATTGTAAGTTGCTTTGGATAAAAGCCTCACCTGAATTGCATGTAATCATGTAATGAAACAATATACAACAATACCTACAGTAGTGACGTTATTCATGTAGACACAGTACATACAGCTCTTATTAAGAATAAAAAGTGACACCAGGGGGCAGCTGTAACCTGCTGCATCCGATCCGGAACTTGGATTTAATTAATCTACTTCTTGGAAATTTGAAAGAAAAAAATGTTTAGGTCTCAAATACTAGCGGCATTTCATGTTTTTCCGTAATTGTGATTTTCAAAGTAATACGCTGAAATTTAGGTAACGTCTCACATGGACAAAGTTGACAAGTAATTACACTTCATAGAGTAAGTCAATATTGATACTTCATGTATTGTTTGCACATATCATAGCATGACATCATAGCAGAGATTTCAAGATAACGCGTTCGATAAGATGGGTTTTATTTTGAAAAACTCAACAGGAAACGGATAGTCTAAATCTCTCTAAAACTCTCGCTAAACCACCAACCAACCCGGAACCTTTAGGTCAACTAACAATTGCTAAAAAACTATTGCAACGAGTTCACCCTGAGATTACCGATTGTTTTTTCTGAACGGTTGAAATATTTCTCTGAGCGGAGACGCTTCCGCGGGCTGAAGAAGTTCCCTCCGAGGGGAAAAATAGACCCTCGCAAATGCCTCTCCCTCCAACCGCGGCGGTTCCTGTGGGACAGTAAAGTTGTTAAAGTTGTTAAAGTTAGTCCTCGACTTCTCAAACCAGGTAAGACTCTCTCTCTTCTTGTCATGTGATCTTTCTGCAAAGCTTTGGCCATATTCGCATCAGTTTACAGTGCTGACGGTTCAGGTGCTGTTAATTATATTCACGTTTATTGGCGCTGGCGGATTCAGTTGTGTCTAAGTTAGTTATCTTAAAAAATAGTTATTGAACTAATGTAACTTCATTTAGCTTTCAGAGTTCATCTGCACATGAAGATGCATTCATCTGTGTAGCGCTGCATTGACCTCATCAACAGGATGGATATACTTATACAAAGCAAGCAACCCCCCAAGTGTGTGTGTGTGTGTGTGTGTGTGTGTGTGTGTGTGTGTGTGTGTGTGTGTGTGTGTGTGTGTGTGTGTGTGTGTGTGTGTGTGTGTGTGTGTGTGTGTGTGTGTGAGAGAGAGAGTGTGAGAGCGAGTGACTGGTGAGTCAGACTGAAGGCACTGACAGCTGCTGGATATGGTGGAGCTTTTAATTTGAAAACCCCAAAAAACTCTTATATAATCTAGCTATTTCTTCTAGAGTTTCCTATTTTCTTCTACTGGAACTGTCATAGCTTTACATTACAATAGTGGCATGACACATAATCATATTTCTTCTATAAATGTGTCAGCCAACGGTTTTATTTATTCATCAATTTTCAGCCTGTAAACTTTCACAAAATACAGAAAAAGAAGCAAATGATGACTCCTTTCTTTCTGTCCAAAAACTAGCACTAAAACCAATTATATTTAATTTCATAGAAAACAAGTTTTCACTTTGAATACAATTAAATCTTTAATATAGAGTACATGTCTGAAGTCACTCATCGCGAGTACATTTGTTAAGATGAGTAGCATTGAGAGTAGTGTACTAATACCTTAATTTCGCTTCTGTTTAAAACACGTGACACCAGGAACTCACACACACACACACACACACACTGTCTCCTCTGCTGAGGTTAAAAAGGGGAAACCGTTGTGAATTTATGAGCAGAGGTGTGCAACAAACTAAGAGCCGTGGTTTAATCCCCTCCCCTGAAGTGTGTGTGTGTGTGTGTGTGTGTGTGTGTGTGTGTGTGTGTGTGTGTGTGTGTGTGTGTGTGTGTGTGTGTGTGTGTGTTTACTACTGATGATCATGTGTTGATGAATACGTCAATGCTGGCTTTTGTTGTAAAACCTCTCCCCTGTAAAATGTTCTCTCAGATTTGAACAGCTCAACATAAATGGAGTCCATTTACCCTTTTCATATTCCTACTGTTCTCAAAGCTGTTCTCAAAGCTGCCCTCGGCGTGGTCGTGATGGCGGGGGAATGTCAGGAGGCCCGCAGCGTGTACGGACAGGTCGAGGCTGTCGACTAATAGTGCTGCTGGAGCGCCTTCGCTGAATTCTTTTCAGCACGGACCTTTTCGATTGGTCTTTCTGGACAAAACTCACTGACGTTTCCTTTTCACCAAGTGCCGACATTAATAACCTTTGTTGTACAGCTCTATTCCCCGCTGTAGAGCGAGTGTGTTCTGTGGATACACGTGCAGTTCAGGAAAACCCCAAAACGTATTGTGACATCAAGAACAACAGCAGGATGTATGTTTATTATGGACCAAAGTGCTGGACCGACCCGTCTTCACAGATCAGTCGTTCCCAATGGGAAGCTACAAGCTCCATCCTACACTCCTGGATGGGGAGGGGGGGGGGTTGAACCAAACAAACGTACCTGCGCCTTCACTCTTTGTGATGCAACCAGCCAATACTTTAGGTTTCATTGAATAAACGTTTAGTCCAGACAGACTACCACCCCCCCCCCCCACCCACCCTGGAGTTTGCCCTTGAATTTGCTGCCTTATAAGCCGTACTCAACAGAATTCTACGCCCACACCCAAATCTCTCAAAGATTACTTCTGGGACCGTGGCCTCAGCCGGCCCTGCTGTGTTTGTCCTCCTTCTGTCTTCAGAGGCTTTTCCATCGGGGAGAGACGCCGCCTCAAGGCGAGCGGGGGGGGGGGAGACGTCAAGGACGTTGTTTTCGACAGAAGTATTGCTTTTTAAAACCTGCTATAGACCTGTGAGAGCTTCTTCGTGTAGACTGGAGCATGAGAGAGAGAAAGAGCCAGAGAGAGACAGACAAGGGAGTGGGGGGGGGGGTTGTATCCTCTGTATCCTCCTCCGGGAATGGTGTCTGCAGGCTGGGGAGGACGTGTGCGTGTGTGTGTGCGTGTGTGTGTGCATGTGCGTGTGTGTGTGTGTGTGTGTTCGGGGAGGAGACCGAGCTCACCGGCCGTGGTGCGTGTTCAGACAGTATTTAGCGCTCTCAGAATTACTCAGTGCAACACATTTGTGTGAAAGAGGAACACAGCCTCATATTGAAAATGATAGTTAAGTTCACGAGTCATAATTAGGTGACGAAAGTCTTCGGAGAACATTACCGAAAAGCTGCCCCTCAGGTCGGTTAGCCATCACGTGATCCCCTTGTCAAGCCTTTGTCCTTCTTTTTTAGTACTTTAAGGTTTCACAAAGTCATCCTCATTATAACAGGACAGAAGGGCTGTTTTTATTTAAAGTAATCTGCTGGTTCTGGGACACAACATAGCGATGATCATTACATCCTGATTAAGGAATGTAGTGTATGAAGTGTGACGGTTCCCTTCTTTTTGTTATTAACAGCTGCAGAGTGGTGGAGCTGCGAGGTGCCAACATGCCTCAACAGAAGGACATAGTAAAGATTGCCATTCAGATGCCTGGGGCCTACCCCCAGCTCATACAACTGGACCAGGTGATGCGCGCACGCACGCACACACACACACACACACGTGCACACACAACCAAAAGACGACAAATCAAATGCCGTCCTTTTCAAACCCCACAGCTGTGTGTTAAAACGATCCCGTGTGCTCCGGGGTCATCCGTGCATCGCCTCACAACAACCTGACTCGCTGTCACTGTCGCGTCACTCGCTCGTTAAACCTGAACAGTGCTGGCAGGTAGTTCACCAGCGTTGACCTACGCGCTTGTTTGTGAATGTATTTTAACAAGGAAACGCAGCGCTGAGATCACGGATCGATTGAGATTGTCCAGGAAACGGAGAGCGTCTAGAAGTTAGAGTCCACAGCGCGACAATGTGCTGACCTGCTCCCCCGGACACAAGAGACACAAGAGCAGCTGGTTTAGGTTTACAAGATGGACATTGGGCAGGGATCGCATGTCTTGCAGAAATGTCACAGAGACAGATGGATAAATGCAAATCGAAATGTTCTGTGATTTCATCACCAATAACATGTATGAAGAGGATCAGCACTACTGCCACAGCTCAGATGCTGGCATGATGAAGAAGATGCCGCTGGTGCTGGAGCCCCTTTCAGCGCCTCCAGAAGGAGACTGACTCCTCACCTCCTGGTTTGTGCTGCAGCACGAGGGTTTAAATGCAGATTAGTTGGTAGAATATGTTGGCATCGGCGGTGATGTCATTGATTGTTCGATAGATTAACCCGGTCAGCTTTCTAAAATGTTTTTTCCTTCTATTTTTGACATAACAATCTACGGATGTTAGACAAGCTGTTATAATTCAAATATGAATCAATTTCCGTTAACTGACGTTTTCCTGGAACTCCTTTTTTTTAATTTTCACACCTGAAATGTTTTATTTTCAGTGGTGATGTCACCAGGCCATCTTCCTCTTGAACATTAAGCAGCCTTGTTCTGCTCAGACTTAAATAATAATTTCATTTTGATAATTTCTTCAATTATTTTGCAGCAAGCCGCTGTCTCCAATCATATATATTTGATTCATCACATTTCACTGCATGAGATTGTGGGCGAGTTTTTCCATGTTTCTCAGAAACCATGAGGAAGTTGCACTAAGCGTGAGTGGCGGTTTGAGCCGAATCCCATGCAGCAGGGGCGCGTCTCGCAGTTGCATTCTACCCATCACTTGAGGAGGATTTAACAGAGGGAAATTGGTTTCAACACAAAATCACCGGTTGACACCCTTTTCCAAGTCCTGATGCCTAGAAACAACATTTTTATTGATCCTTAACGGCAGAAAAAAAGTTCACAACCAATCTCCCCCCCCACCCCCCCCCCCCCCCTGACACCTTCTCACTGGCAGGGCGTCTTGACTAAACCCATGCGATTGCTTGGCGTTCTTGGCCGCCACTAATGACCCGTTGGGTCCACCGCGGATCCCAAAGACATTTTAACTGGTCGACCGCTAATGGAAGGCTAGCGGAGGGCCAGACACGGTCGCAGTCTGGCTTCTATTTACGCTCAAAGAGCGACCCGACCACGGAGGGCAGCGCAGCTCGGAAAGTGTTGAGGGAACTCTTTTGACTTCCTCTTCTCGGCAATTAAGGTCTGCAG
The DNA here is from genome assembly GCF_949316345.1 of Pungitius pungitius. Classification (NCBI taxonomy): domain Eukaryota; kingdom Metazoa; phylum Chordata; class Actinopteri; order Perciformes; family Gasterosteidae; genus Pungitius; species Pungitius pungitius. Next base: position 4,719,217 of record NC_084905.1, read on the forward strand.
CCAAAATAAATAGTTGCGGTAAAAGCGATCTCAAAACGTCGTTGCTGTGGCGCGCATCCAGCTCCCTGACACTCAAACCACTTTGATACCAGAGTCTGTGTCCTGTTGTCATGACACACGCATGCAACAGGGTGTACTTTCTTCTTTTTGTCTTCATGTTCATTTGCTTTGGTATCTGACCACACGCTGTTGTTGTGTCCTTGTACAGAAAAAGCCTCTCTCTGCTGTAATAAAGGAAGTGTGTGATGGGTGAGTTGTGGTGGTGCATCCAATTTCTTTTGCTGCGCCGTCTTTGTGGTGATGTCTATCATTGAACCATATATATGTCTGTATATTGTAATTGATCTGTGTGTGTGTGTGTGTGTAGCTGGAATCTCCCGGGTCCTGACAACTACGCCCTGCAGTACGCTGACGGAGTGCAGACGTACATCACCGAGTCGGTGAGTCACGTCACCTGTATGTGCCAATGAACACAAGCGGTGATCTACACCTGGTAAATGTTTGGACGACATTGAGCAAAACATCAGAAAAAACGTTTCTGAGTCTAAGTACTAATTAATTACACACCATTTTACTGCAGATTTCAGCAGACTATATTTATCCAAGTGTGGGTCTTTGTTCTGTTCATTGGTCTGTGTGTGGCGAACTTATTTCTATTAATCCGTGTATTACTTTTACTACCTTGTGGTGTGGTGTCACATGCCAGTGTTTTTCTTTTCTTCTTCTTCTCTGAAATAGTTTTAACTCCCTGCATTTGTGACTGTGTGTGTGTGTGTTTGTTTGTTTGTTTGTAGAATCGTCTGGACATTAAGAACGGCTGCATTCTGCGTCTGACCAAGGCACCGGTGAGTCTGCACCGGTCGGGCTTGTGGCCACGTCCCTCTTCTCGCACTCCTCCAGCCCTCTGGCTCATTTCGTTACCCCGTGAGATGAACAACTAGTGCGGTGTTGTGAACGCAGGGCCGCTGTGCAGAGGACCTGTACAAAGGCATCCAGAGCTCCGACTCGGGGGTGCGCTGCGATTCGCTGAAGGAACTTGCAAACGTTTCCACGGACGTGACCTTTGCCCAGGAGTTCATCAGTCGAGACGGGCACCTCTTATTGGTCAAAATAGTGGAGGACGCTAAAGAGTGAGTTGATCTTCCATGGCTGCATGGATGTCAGTGGTGCAGAGCGGGGGATCTCAACATGTGCCAACTGTATTTCTTTTTTCTTTTTTGGTCAAAGCTGATTGGTTTATACATCATTCAAAGCAGTCAAACTCCCCTGCAGCATCTACAGGCGGAACAGTGAGCCGCCATGATAGAAATGTTTTAGATTTCATCCAGGCAGTCAATCTGAAAGCTTCTTGTCCCTGAAGTGTCGGCGCACTTAATATTTCTTTGTACGTTTGTCTGCGTCGTTCAGGAGCAATGTGATAATGACCCACACCTTGAGTGGCTTCATGGAGCTGATGGATCATGGGATAGTGTCATGGGAGAACCTGTCGTCTGTCTTCATCAAAAAGGTGCTGTACCCTGTGCTCACTGTCTGTTGTTTTGTGTCTGGTGTTGGTTTTCCGTGGTTTTAGTTGCACTCTCTCTCTCTCAAGAGTCCTCCTTCTTTCCTTTCCTTTTCCCTCCCCTTCAGATTGCAAGCTTTGTCAACGCCAAGCTGACTGACGTGTCAATGCAGCAGGTGTCCTTGGACATCCTGGAGAGCATGGTGCTGAGCAGCCACAGCCTCTTCCTGGAGGTCAAACAGGAGATCACCATGGAGCGACTCATCGCGCACCTCCAGGTGTAAGAAACCGATAGACGTGGTCCTACTCTTAGGAGCCAATCCTTTAGTTAGTTGAAATCTTGAATGAATGCAGCCACACCTGCTGGATACACCAATATTTAAAAGGTAAACCACACGCAGGCAAACTGCTTTCTGCGGATGGTCGGGTAGACGCCAGAAACGGTTGAGCTGTTAAAATTATATGTGAATGATAAATGAACCACATAAAATGTTCCAGTAATGAGAAAGTAACTTTGCCAGTGTTATAAATCTCTGGGTTAAAAACAGCAGCCCAGACTCTGAAACAGGAAGTTTTTAAATATGTAAAAAAAACTAGTGCAGATAAGGAAGCTTTTGAAACATCATTTTAATCCCAGCCTATTTTTATCCCTAAATGCACCTTATCAATGGAACGTCTCCATGGTGTGTCTGTCTCACTTGTGTTTTTCTTCAGGACGAACCAGCAGATACAGACCAAAGCCATGGCGCTACTTATGGCGCTCCTCCAAACAGCCGGGGACTCCGACAGACAGGTAGCAGCCCGCTTCTTACTTTCTAATCAAATTCCTGTTCTCATGCCCATTAACACCCACAAGCATGCGCACAGGTAGGTATCGGCTCAGTTTCAGGGCCTTCCTCAATGTCTGGGCCTTCTGGACAGGTGCTGCCCGCAGCTGTTGATATACCTAACAACAGCTGGCATGTTTGTAATGTTCAGTCATCGTGACCCTTTACTATGGCGCAAAGATGCATGCACGTTTTGGCCATTTTTGTACATGGGAGTGTGGATCCTGCAGGCGTCACTGAGAAAGGACCCCGTCTGTCTCCTTGGGTCCGGGCAGCTTTTTGACACAAAGTCGAGGCGTTCTCTCCCACTGTTCAGTTCCTGGTCTTCTCCTATTGTACGGAAACAGTCTCCTCATTGAGCCCCCCGCCCCCCCCCCCCCCCCCCGTCTCCCTCTCAGTCAGACTCTCTTTGTTACTGACTCACACTTCCTCACTTTAACAGTTGGTCAACAAACCCGCCCTTCTTATCAGCAAATGAGCCCTGAACCAAATGTGGAGGCACGGCTAGAGATGCATATACCAGCAAGTGATGGTTTTGTCCAAGAGGTCAAAGTCCAACACGCTAACCCTAGACTGACAATGTGTCGCCACCCCCTGCTGGAAACACGTCATTGCACGTTTCAGTCACGCTCACCTTTTTCCCCTCTTCCCTTCTCTTCTGTTTTCCAGGATATTTTTGCGTTCCTAAATAAGAAGAATCTCCGGCAGTACATTTATAAAGTAAGTGATCTCTTTGTTAACATTCTCTCATTGTTGTGCAGAGGAGTGCAGGTAAAGCAACATCTGTGGCCTTTTTTTGTTGTTGTAGAACATCATCCATAGTTCGGGTTCGGTCCAGGACAAGATGGCCCACTACCTCTATGTCCTGCAGTCGGTCACCTTAAATCACATGGAGGCCCGCATGAGGACTCCTATGGACTGTTACAGCCAGGTGAGCTGCGCCATGAAGAGTAAAACTCTGAAATCATTTGCTGCTTTTTCTGACCCACCTGGCACATTTTCTCCTGTTGGATTACTTATAAGGATTTTTCAGCCGGTTGGCCTCAAATTGTTAATGGCTAAAATTGCTTTTAGCCATTGTTCTTTTATCCCCAACGGTTTGATTGAGCTGTTCCAGTTTCCACATTTTACCGACTATCTATAACATTTTCATAGTGATTTACAGCCAAATGTGTAAGACTCTGTTGTAATCCTGACATACACCAGATGGGAGATGAGAGCGCGCCACAGCGACTACACACAGATGTGAACTTAACGGCCGTCTCCGTAAAGTGAGCCTCCGTGTTTGTGTCTGCAGGAGCAGAGAGATATCCTTCACAACTTGCGGCTCGCAGCATTTGAGACGGAGACGGAGAACAGTCTGAACCACGAGAGACGACGCTCGCTCTGCGCCAAAGAGTTCAAGAAGTTGGGCTTCTCAGTGAGCGACTGCTTTAAAGAGCTTTATCAATTCTTTTTTTTTTTTTTAGTTCCTCCTTTTTCTACTTTTCATCTTCACATCACCGGGATCAATATTGACGTTTTTCTTTGATTGCTTCAGAACAACAGTAACCCGGGTCAGGACCTGGTGCGGACGCCCCCCGGCCTTCTGGCTCTGGACACCATGTGTTATTTTGCTGCACGTTACCCTGATGCCTACAGCAGGGTGAGCGTCGTGGAGCTGCTTGTGATTTAACGGTTTGATCAAAAGACTCCAGCTTTGGCAATGTCATAGCTGGCATCATGTAATACAAAGAGCAAATGTTGTGTAACTGCTTTTTGTGAGTTCTATGACCAGCTAAGACTTAATTTCTAATGGTGACCATCACAATATACAATTGTTTCTGTCTCCCAGTTTGTCCTGGAGAACAGCAGCAGGGAGGACAAACACGAGTGTCCGTTTGGACGGAGCAGCATCCAGCTCACTCTCATCCTGTGTGAAATCCTTCGTATCGGCGAGCCGCGTAAGTTCCCCGGTGCTCGTGCCCCCGGCTCTCCGTGAGCTCTCTTCAAAGCGAACTGTACGGACGACCACATTGTTTCGTTTTGCTTCAGTTGCCCCTCTTATCTGCTCCTTCGTCCGTTCACAGCCTCGGAGACGGGCAGTGACTACCACCCCGTCTTCTTTAGTCAGGACCGGCTGATGGAGGAGCTTTTCTGTGTCTGCATTCAGCTGATCAACAAGACGTGGAAGGAGATGAGGGCCACGCAGGAGGACTTTGACAAGGTAGGAGAACAGCATAGCATGGCTGTCTTTGAAGGTCTAGCAACATCAATTGCGCCGTGCAGGACGATTTTAAACCCCATTGGCTTTCTTTTCACTTTGGCTTGTGGAGAATCTTTTAAAGGCTCTGCTTACCATTGTACTTTTGAGACTTCCAGCGTCCTGTCTGGGAGAAAGCAGCCCCAAAAACAAGAGTTCTAATAACTTTTGTCCTGAGCCGCATTTCAGCATCACACTCAGCAGAAGGCAGCAACGGCGCTCTACCGATAGTCCTAAAACCCTGTGACCCTTTGACCTATTCAGGAGAGGGACCGTGTGCTGAGCGCCAACCCAGCGGGCCGGCCTTTTGTTGTTGACCTCAGCCTACCCAGGGTGCTTTGGGGCAAGGACAAAGGGTCATTAGGTGGACAAAGAGAAGCGTGGTGGACGGCAGAATCAGAGCGGAGAAGGAAAGGAGAAAAACAAAGCGCTCGGGGGGGGCACAAGCCGTAATAACTCAACAACAGGGAGGGGAGAGAGAGGGAGAGAGACACCTCGTGAGTTAAAGCCGGAACGGTCATCCTCCACACACTTGGCACATGTACATGCCGCAGGGTTTCAGGGCACAGAGACGCTCCTATTGGCCGGTTTAGCTAAATGACATAAGGGCTGGGCGGGGCATGTGGGGTAAGAGGAGGGGTGTGTCAGGGTGTCTGTTTACAAAACACCCACAGGCCTGCACCCCTCCGTCATGTAGGGGATCTGTGGACAACAAGCGGCAATTTCACAGCCGGGATTGAAATATATAGTCTGTACAGAAGGAAGAAAGATGGAGGTAAGGTTTTTTTTTTAATATTGTTTCCTGCTGGAAATGTTTCAAGTACGATGATCTTAACTGGGAAGGCAAATCAAAGGTTGCCGCTCCACATTTCTCAACCAGACTCCAAGGCTGAACCCTCAAACAAACCCAAATGATGTATAGCACAAGAGGTCAGGTGACAGGTGTGCAGCAGCTCTCCCAGGTTTGTGTCACGTGAAAGTGAGGAGCACCGTGAGGGTATTTTGGCTCGGGGGGGCAGGGGGGGGGGGGGGCAAGGGGGGGGGGGGTCTGGGCTCAGCAGCCACAGGGTGAAACTCTAGCCGCTTGTTTTGGTTTCCTGCATGTTCACCCAATATGAAATGACCATCTGTACTCTCACTGCGGCCAGACGGATGGACTCCGTAAACGGGTCACATTGTAACCCTGTGTGGGGGGGGGGGGGTTCAATGAGCGAAGCCAAATTCTCTTGTGATCGAGAGCTCTGCTTTTTGGTTTTGATTTAAATTGTTTGCAACCTAATGCTTATTCTTTAGCATACCGATATTTGTATTCTAAGACATGGGAAGAAAAGCCTACACAGTGCTGCGCTGAATGGGTCAATTTACACTTTAGTCACTAATTGATTACGATCCGTAAAATTGGCTGTGAACAGGAACAATCAAGGTCAGCAGAGTGTGTGTCAGACAAAGCGTGTTCAGGACAAATTGTGCTGGAGTCCGTTTACTATCTGCACCACTATCGATTCCCCTCCATTTACAACTGAGTCACGTATTCTGAAGGTGGATGTCCAGCTTCCACATTTGACTGACTGCCTTGAGCTCCCGTTTAAGGCCACCCGGGGTCACCCCATGTCCCTCCTGTGTGAAGTCATGCAGCACACACACACAAACACACACACACACACACACACACAAATACACGGTCAAAGCAAACGCTGAATCAGAGCTACGGCGTTGGAGTTTACTAACTTGTTTCTTAGTCGCTGCTTCAAAGTCAAATGCTCTAAAATGAGGATGACCCCAGTTACTGGTCGCTTAAAGCAACCACCTTATTTACCGTATTGATTTTCTAAATCTGTATGGTTGGGCGGATGTTTGCAGCCAATTGGGTTAATAAAGAGCGCTCCGATCAATGCCTGGCCTCCGTATGGGTCAGACAAGGTCATGTGGACAGCGCGCAGCAGGAGAGAGTCGTTCACTTTGAGCTGAAAATTGAAATAGGCGGGAAAATGTGTGAACGCATTGAAGGGAAGGGGTGCAGCTCAGGGGGATAATGAATAAAAGGGTGGAGGAGAGGAGGGCAAGTACCCTTCCTGATTCAACACCCAACAGGCTCCACTCGTCATCACTCAATCCATCAATCAATCCGGGGGCCGTGCTCGGGAAGCTTCGTTAAGTGGGTTTTAAAGGTGAAAGGGTAATAATTGAGGGCTTGTCACCCTAAAGGTCTTATTTGAAAAATTCTGAAATGGGTGACATGCGTCTAACCTCGCTCCCACTCCAGGTGATGCAGGTGGTGAGGGAGCAGATCACCAGGACGCTGTCCAGTAAGCCGACCTCCCTGGAGCTCTTCAAGAACAAAGTCAACGCCCTGAACTACAGCGAGATCCTCAAACTGCGGCAGACGGAGCGGCTGCACCAAGAAGAGACCCTGGCTCTGCCCGTCGTGTGAGTAGCAGGACGTCCACAGAGTCCACGCCGGTCTCCGTGCACTTTTTTTTGTTTTGTTGTTGACGAGGCATTACGCGTGTGGCTCTCCCCTCCCCAGTGAGCTCAAAGAGCGCCTGAAGCCGGAGCTGCTCCAGTTGATCCGCCAGCAGAGACTCAACAGGCTGTGTCAAGGAACAATGTTCAGGAAGATTAGCAGCCGACGCAGACAGGGTGAGAACACACACACACACACACACACACACACACACACACCCTCAAAACAGCCGTCTGCGTCTTGTTCCTCTCGCGCCTCTGATTGTCTCCCTGTCTTTTCAGATAAGCTGTGGTACTGCCGCTTGTCCCCTAATCACAAAATGCTTCACTACGGCGACGTGGAGGAAGACACAGACAGTCCCACTGTCGAAACTCTGCAAAAGAAGAGTGAGTCGAAGCCGGCCTGATTCGGAGCCCCGATGTATTTATTTGAGACAAACTCACCCTCAAGGTCTCTGTGCATCGCTCTTTTCCTCCTGTTCAGTCCCAGTAGCAGATATCAAAGGCTTGCTGATGGGGAAAGACTGTCCCCACATGAAGGAGCACAAAGGCAAACAGAACAAGGTCAGCAGCACTCATCTGAAATGCTCATCATGCTCCTCTCGCTCCCTTCTCACTGTGTTTGTGCGTGTGTTTCTTGATACGTTCCCCTCCCCCAACTGCAGGAGATACTTGACCTGGCATTTAGCATCACGTATGACGTAGAGGAGGACAGCCTGAACTTCATCGCCCCCTCCAGAACTGACGTGAGTTTCTCTAAGTTGCTTCTTTGGCGCGTGCGCCTTATAAGAACCTAACCTAAGCTCATCGTGTGCTGGCTTCCTCTCTGGGTCAGTTCTGCCTGTGGACAGATGGACTGAGCGTTCTGCTGGGCCGGGACATGAGTAGTGAATCGATGCACAGCGAGCTGGAGATCCTGCTCTCGATGGAGATTAAGCTCCGCCTCCTGGACCTGGAGAATGTTCACATTCCCGATAGTGCGCCGGTCGTCCCCAAACCGCCGAGCAACTTCAACTTCTGCTACGACTTCAGCCAGACGGAGCAGTAGAGTGTGTGCATTCGCCGTGGTGCAACTAAGAATTGTGAAAGTGTAAAAAAAAAAAAAGGTGTGTGGGTGTGTGTGTGTGCGTGTGCGTGTGTCTGAAACAAATGGTGCATGGGTGTTGAGCTCCGACCTGTGCCTCCATGCACTTATTCCTTTAACACAGGTTTGTTTTGTAATCATTCAATAATTCCAAATATATCTTGACTAAACCGTGTGTGTGAGAAAAGATGCTTTGATATTTGTCTCAAATGCAAGTTTGTTTTGTCTTTTTTTTTTTTCTTTCAATGGGCATAAACTAGAACCCAGAGCGTTCTCAACATATGGTACGTCATTCATTTTTCAACATATGAAGGACAAATACCGTTTTTTGTTTTTTTGTTTTTCATTTTTGTGTTTTGCTTAAATATACCTAATACAGGTACTGGCCTTGGTATGGATCCCAGTGGCTCAATATGATTGATATGAAACATCTGTATAACGTCTGATTCTATTACAGTGATGTACATCTACACTCTTAAACAAGCCAACCTTTTGGTTTTTGCCTTTAGTTATTATCAATAGGAAGCAGAACCTTCGCCATGATCAACCGTTTTCTAATGAGCAGAATTTGTGCATCCAGCTAGCAAACATCTGCATATCTCTGTATGACGCAGTATGCAATCAATGGTCCTTCAGATTTTCCCTTTCTTGGATCTGATCCTTAAACTGATTTTACAAAATGGACAGTAATATGATGATGATATTGCTACTCTCAAAGCAGGTACTGATGAACTGACCCAGGTCTACAGTGTATCCCATGGTACAGGGTTATTTCATTTACAGTATTCTCACCGTTAAGTGTTCTCTGCAGTGCATTCCTGACACACAACTTCCTGTGATATTATGCACTTTTGATGACTTAACAATAATAAACAGTTTGAATGCTACCAAAAAATAAGAATGTGTGCGTTCTTCTCATGGCACAAGAACCAACGTTTTCAATATGTGCCCTTCATCCTTCAGTCTTGTCACCTGATAAAGACACTTGGTGTGACCAAATGTTTAAAAAAAATCATTTAAAAAAGTGAGATCTGAATTTAATAGGTTGTATTGCTCCATTCATAATTTGAGAATAACATAACATTAATGACCATTTAAGCAAACTCCTTTTTATAACTTGAAATACTGTTCTAGACTATAGTATGATTTTTGGACATATGACTGACTTTTTAAACAAGTAATACTACATGAAATCCTATGACTGCGTTTGACATAAAACAGTGTTTCTCAAAGGTAAGAGTTGTAAGAACTATATTTTATATAATTGGTTTCCAACATGCTTTAACATTACATATTATACTTATTATTATGACTTTTCCATGAACTTTTTATTTTTTAAATATCAAAGAAAGTATAAAGTTTCTTACCCTTTAGAGTAGAGTTTAATGTATTGTAATTAGGGCCGGGACTCGATTAAAAATAATTGAATTAATTAGAGGCTTTGTAATTAATTAATCAAAATTAATCGCATTTTAATTGCATAAATATTTGACCTGAGAACAGTGAGAAGTCATTTTTTTCACATGGATTTTTATTTTTGTTCAACCAATTCCAGCAGACAAGTGTGTTGTGTTGTGGATTCCAGCCTGAGAATCTATGAGAATTGAGGTTGGATTCAAAAGCATCAACAGGTGTGTGGTGGAACAGTGCAGGGAGATAGCAGGAAGGCTGAAGTGTGGAGAATCCTCAGTTCAAACCTGCTCTCTCAGAAGGAGGGTTTGGTTGCAGTAAGGGCTTCAAACTGTAAACTTTGAAACAGTTTTGAGGTTTAGTTAACAATCCCAAGGTCTAATATGAGAAACGGACACAATGAGGCATGTGCTTGAATAGCACAAGGGAACAACTGAAGGGCTGCAGGCTCCAACCTGCTGTCTGAGGTTGTGGGTTCACGCCCCTTCATGCAGACATCACTTCTGCTTTGAAAGAGTTTTGAGGTTTGAGTAGCAGTCTCAAGGTTAAATACGAGAAACAAAAATTTAATTTGTGCATGGTGAGGTAGTGCAGCAAAAGAGCTGAGGAGCTACTGTCCTTACACTGTAGGTTGTGGGTTCAAGCCCAGTCTTGGGTTTGAGCCTTTGGCTTTACTTCAGGTTTGAGTAGCAATCTTAAGGTTAAATACAACAAACAAAGGTTTGGTTAGTGTGTGGTGAAGTAGCACAGGGGAAGAGCTGCTGACATAAGCCCCTGCACTGCACTTGAAGGTTGATGGTTCAAGCCCAGATGTGGAAATAGCATTTAAGAGATTTTTAAAGTTTAACTCACATGCTCAAGGTTAAATAGGAGAATCAAAGTTGGCAAAATGTGACCAGGACTGGTAGTGTAGGGGTGCAAGCTAGAGCCCAGAAGCCTCTGTGCGCACCGCCAGTGGGTTCAAATCCCGCTCGTGCCAAGTCTTGAGCGCACTACCGCGGAGGTAGTAGTGGGGGCATTGTCCCCACGGTTGTTTCAGAGAAGTGAACCCTAGGGGTTATGCAGAAACACAAAGCGCGTTCACTTGGTTATGATGGCATTGTCAAGAATGATGAAGAATCTTTTGAATGATGAATTGACTAAATTTGATGTTAATTGCTTTAGCTTTATAGCACTTATTAGCCATGCTACGTAGCCTATAGGGTTCCACCTTTTTGACGGGAGAGAAGGCCGGATGAGTCAGTAAAGATGAGCAGATGTGTCTCATTCAGTGGTCACACTGACATGAAACTTATTACAGCCTCTGAGGGCATTTTTCAAGACAATCACATGTTTGTCTACTTCAGGGCATCCTGTGGACAACCTTAAACTGACAGTCTGGCACAGGGTGTAGATTTGTTTACCCTTTTTAGTGCATCCACCCTCCAATTCTCTGTTACATTCAAATTCAACTCACTTGTGCCTTTACCAATGCAGGAAGGATGAATAGCATGGTTGATCCTCCAAGATGCAACAATCCGTCTCTGGGGCAATATCCCATTATGATTTTTTATAAATGTGAGTTACCCAAAACTAAAAAAGGATTTAGGAAGAGCCACCATGTCCGTTGAGGGTTGAACCCAGATAAGGTTTAAAGTACAGAAATTTGGGGCATTTGGCATTAGTGACAGGGACGTGTAGGTTGCTCCATCTAAGATCATTCCAGTCATGTCATGGGAAAAAAATATTGTGAAAAAAGTCAAAATATGTAGGGACAAAAAAGAAGATTTTTTTTAAATAATAGGTAAAAAATTATTATAAAATGTAAGGTCAATATATATATATATATTTATTAATACAAGTTGGATATGTTTAGGTATATAAAATGTTTATTTTATCAATAACCATCAAGGAAGAAGACATTTCAAAAGCCCAAATTTCTGAGATTCAGATTCAGTTTGTGTTTCTTTTATATTCATGTTATACATTGATATTGCATCACTGTAGCGCACATGTTATGCTAGAGCCGTTTGTCTCGGGAAAAATAGAAGGTCACGAACATGATTGCGCATTAGTATTGAGTTTATGTTTATTATTAAAAAAGGAGACCAGGCGGACAGAAAATTGGAAAAATGCAATCACGGGATTAAAAAAACAAAAATGAAATATCTTAGTATAGTCAGTCTTGCCCAATAAATACATGTTTGGATTCAATTTCAAACGTATCTGTTTAGACGTAAGTTTTTTAGGAAATTAAATAAAGAATAAATGGAGAATACAGAACTGAAAAAATATCTAAATTCTGTTCAAAATCTTTAAAAGTGGTGATGGTCAATTCCTTTCCTCCTCCTTTTCATAATGATTGTGATGAGCGCTGACATCATACATATCATCATCATAAATGTCAGTGCACAATGAGAGCACAATTGAACTAATCCAATCAATAGATTAAGAATTACACAAAACTATTTTAGGACAACTATTTGACTTCATATCAATCTTTACTTCTACCTTAGAACTGTCCTTGTTAGAAAAATACAAATCTCCTCTTATGTGGTTACGAAATAAAAATAAATCACTAAAACAAGTTATTAGGAGTATTTCACCAATACTATACAAGAATTAAGTCTTACTTTCCTTTATTGAAAACCATACATTTACTCATATTAAGCTCTAAAGCAAAGTCAGCAGCTCATTTAGCAATTTTGGATCAGAAATAATTAAATAAATAATAACATTTTTCTCTTTACTGTTTACCTTGAAGCATATCAAAAAGCAGCTTGTTATTTCATTTCAATTAAAAACGATGAGCAGAGTCTAGTTTGGACGACATCGTACAAGACAACAAAATCACATTCTCACTACACGGAGATGTTTGTGGTGCTACTTTCTTAGTTACCTCCATGGTTTTGTTTTGGTTTCAACAGGTAATTGTAAACGTACTGGTATGAGAACTGGGCCCCCTGTGATGATGCGCCACATAAAATGAGCATTTTCGGTCCTTTATATAATTTGTCTTCGCATTCTTTTCGTTTGAATCCACGCATTACGCAAAACATGTGCAATGTTACCCGTACAGGCAGCAGAAGTAACCTCCCACATTAGTGTCACTCACGTGGCCTCGGTCTCACCCCGAGGAGCCTGACAAGATTGGCCCACTATTTCAACATTTCCTTTGGTTTGTGGGCAAAGTGCTAAACTGGGACAGAGCCAAACCCGCAGCGCGAGCTTTGGTCTGAAAGTGACGTTATCTCCTGGCAGTCGTCCAGCAGAGGACATTCAATCAGTCAGTGGGACAGAGGGAGGGATCAGCCCCACCTATATATTTGTAGTTTACATTTTCGAAGAAATGCAGCTGAGATTGAAGGACGTCGACAGCTGTTACCGAAATGTTTTTGCACCTCGAGATGTCGAGCGTTCGCAGGCGGCCACAGTGCTGCACCAGGAGGAACAAAGACCTGCAAGGAAGGCGGGGGGTGCGAAAGGTCAGCAGTTCATCCCATGTTAATCCGCGGCTACAGAGACGCCGTCGGCGGCGGAGTCGCGCACGCCGCTCACCTGTCAGTGATGTTGTTGCAACCGGACAGGTGGAGGTGCTGCAGCCGGCGCAGGTAAGGCGCGGCTTGCGCCACCCCGAGGTCACTGACCCCCGGGCAGTGGCTGAGGGCCAGGCTGGTGAGGCTGCGGCAGTGCCGGGCGACCGAGGCCAAGCTGGCGTCAGAGATCTCCGGCAGCATGGAGAGCGACAGGCGGCGAAGGTTCGGGTAACGCACCACCTGGACAGAGGGGGGCCGCGCGGACACGTTGGTTTCTCCCCTGGGGGAGGGTTAACTTTTTTTGCCGTCTCCTCCTACCTGCGTGACGCTGCTGTCGGTGAGCTTGGGGCAGGCCGAGAGGTCCAGCTCCTGCAGCCTGCAGAGAGCCAGAAGGGACGCGCCAGCCTGCTGTCGGAACTGCTGCAGGTCGTTCTGGGTCACCAGCTTGGGCCGCTCCTCAAACGCCAAACGCGGGGGCTTGAAGAAGCCCATGTTGCCGAAGGTCCGGGTAAACCTCGGACCCTTGTCTCCCTGTTGAATGACACTTTCGTTACACCGCTGCAAAAAGCGCAGGCCCGGCGACCTCCCCCCTCCAACCCGCCCACGTCCTCCCACGTCCGTCCATCTCACCGTCTCCTGGTCGGGCTCACATTGGGCCGCTTCCACGATGCCGAGCAGTCCCCAGTCCGTGACTTCTTTGCACCAGCCGAGCCGCAGGACCACCAGCTTCTGAAGGTACGTGGCGATGGCGCGCACGGACAGGTCCGTCACGTTGACGCACGACGTCAGGTCGAGCTCGCGGAGGGACTCCCCCAGAAGCTGAGTCAGAGAAAAGACCGCGAGATCCTGAAGAGAGGACGGAGAAGAGGATCTTATTCAACCCCCCCCCGCGTGTTATTCCGCGTACACAAACACGCAAACACACATTGACTGGCGGACCCTGATGTAGGTGCAGCCCTTGAGGCTGAGCGCCTCCAGCTGTGCTCTGGCAGCACACGATCCCGTCAGGCCTTTGACGATCTCGGTCCCGCTGACATGCAGGCACTCGGACAGATCCAGCCTTCTCAGGGACGACACGGACAACAGCTCGGCGAGGCCTGGGGGCGACACGTGGATGAGTGAGGGCGCGGGCCGGAGAAAGAGGCCGCCCTCGTTAGCCCGACCTTCAGCGTCGTTTAACGATATACATTCCACAACATTGAGTCGACTCTATGCCGGCAGTGTGTTTTGTCACAGTAAAGTGACGTCATTTAACATAAATATGTTACCTCTTTAATACACATGAGGGTTTTCAAATGGGAGGCAATTTTCACATTTTGCATATTGATGGTCTCCAAAGGATGAATCCTAATATATTTATTAACCCTCTAGGAGTAGCTATTGATTCAGCAAATTGCCTCCTAATGGCCAGTAAGCATCGAGTCTTGTGTGACACACAAACTGGAATACATCACCCTTACCTTTTTCAGTGATCCTCCAATTGCGGGACAAGGAGAGCCGAGTCATCGACTCGAGGCCCCGCGCTGTGGCCTCTACGGACCTGCTGGTCAGCTCCGTGCAGGCACTGATGTCCAGTCTCTGGATGCTCGGCTGGTGCTTCACCAGAACCTCCACGGAGTAATCCGTGAGCTCCTTACAGCCGTGCAGACTCAGTTCCTCTAAGAACAAACCCTGGACCTGACACGGAGCCAAAATCCACAAATGAAAAGGGAGTTAAAAGGCTCCAATAGGTGTTTCTCTATGATCACAAGCAAGTGAAACTCTTACATCTTAAAGCAGACTGAAGTTATTTTGTCAGTGAATACACCAGCACGTAGGTACCGGGGGTGTGAAGAACCTGTCGCAGGGACTGACCTGAGCTATAGTGCGTAGTGACTCGGGGGTAATCGAGGTTCTGCTGAGGTCCAGAGCAACAAGGGTGGATTTCTGCTCCGTTAACAACCTCCGGAGGTTCCTCAGCGACAGCAACGCTGAGGAGTCCTTAACGTCCCCCACGGGGCAGCCTCGGTACGGGTCGAACTCGAAGGCGATGTGGCAGCCGGCCAGCGAGAGGCGGCGGAGGCGAGGGGTACAGCCGGTGAGCCGATTGAAGGTGACGTCGGAGAGGTACCGCAGGTCGGACAGGTCCAGCTCCTCCAGACCGGACAGAGCCGACCTGACCTGCAACAACAAGACGGAGCCTGAATGGACCTGAATCCCGGAGCATTGCCACAGGTGGAAAAACGGTGACGTTTATCGAGGGGGATTGATATGAAAGGTGAGGTTACATTTAACCGCCGTAATACTGTAGGGAACACCGGCGTGACATTAGGATAAAAAAGGTCCTCCACATTTACCCGGGAAAAGGTTTGAAAATAAAACCAATTCCCAAATGGCCCCAAAACAACATTGTTACCGCCTCTTTAAAAACTACAAGATTAGTAACAGTGTTTCATTGGCACGATTGAGGACTCGTAGACGTAGACTAACGTTCTTTGCACTGGCTCCCTGTTGAACAAGGCATTGCTTTTAAAATCCTGCTGTTTGTTTATAAAGCACTGGAATACACGTCTGCATTCCCAGAACCAGAACCAAACATGGAGAAGCAGCCTTTAGCTTTTCTGCTCCTCATATCTGGATCAAACTCCCAGAAAGCTGCAGGTCTGCTGAGACGCTCGGCGACTTCGAATTAAGACTGAAGACAAAGAGTGGGGACATAAAAACAGTCCAGTGAAGCTATTTTAAGCTTGTTTCAATGGTTTTATGTAAAGCACTTTAAAGTGCCTTGTTTTTTAAATGTGCTATATGTGTATGTGCACTATCTCCCCAAATTCCAATAAACCAAAAAGGTCATTTTTTGATTGGAGTACATACAACCTCGGTCCTTTGCATTTGGCCCAATTGCCATTGGTCAACTTTGGTTGTATTTATTAACACTTCACTCCAGTGTTCAAACACCCCTTGTTACATAATGCAATGTGTAAAACCTGCTGTCGGTGCTCCTCCCTCGAGAGGAACGCGCCGGACATGAAGAGGCTGTCCAGGCCGCTGAGGTCCAGCCTGCGGAGGGAGGTGAGGCGGGGGAGGAGTGCAAGCAGAGAGGCTTCTGTTATACTGCTTCCAGGCAGGGACAAGCTCTCCAACTTGGAGCCCAAGCACAGACCCACCTAAAAGAAGAAAAAAAAGGGAAACCGATCTGCTTCATTTTGAGCAGGAAATTCAATGACGCACACACACACACACACACACACACACACACAATTGTTGGAGTGATAAGGGTTTGAATTTAGCAGAAACACCTGCAGCTGCTTTGAACTTTGGACCCCAACATGTCTAATTACGAGTGTACCCTGGTCAGTTTGACGGGAAACCAAAATGATAAGAGTGCTGCCATGCAAATACTCAACGCCCTGAACTATTTTTGTTTCTGGTTGAATACAATGATGGCCTTTCAGGAGGGGAGAGCTAAAGGCAATGTGTCCCTTGCCTTAGTTCGTGACTAAGTTGACTTTGGGTTTGCTCAAATTTTGAAAGAAAAAAAGGCTGTCAGAAGCCCTCCGGCTGGGGGAATTATCTGGAGGAACAACGAAGCTCATTTAAAAAGGGGAATTAGAAAGCTAATTTCAATCATAGTTCACTTGACAGCAGCAATCAATTTTGTTCTCACAATAAATGCAACCGTTTCAAAAAAAGAGTGGAAACACAGATTCAATAATGCTCCCCATTTAGATTTTTTTCCCCATTCACTTCTACTGTCAGTTTGTCTTGTTTGGCCTCGTAAAGCAGGATTTATTTGAGGTTTGAGGGGGGGCTTCAGGGGCTCTTCAGAAAAATTTGTAATAAATATTCGGTTTGAAATATTCTTAAGTTGCATCCTGAACAAAACATCTTATGATAATCACATAACAATCTATCATGTTGTCCCTTCAGCTACGAAAACGCCAGAGAATATCGATATGTACGAGACATCTGAAATCATGCTAACCCAAGTTCATATACGTTTTAATGACAACAGCATACTGCACCTCCAGAAGCAGTGATCTGGACATACTGAACCCATCGAGCTGGCTGATTATAAGACTGCAGCGGGACTTTCTGCCCAGACCCTTGATCAGCTCCAGGGACGAGGCCGAAGCCGGAAAGGAGAAGGTGACATTTTTCTGCACAAAGAGGAACAGACAAAGACGCATGTGGTCAAACTTGCCCCATAGCATACACGTTAAAGCAGGTCCTTCCGCGGTCACCTTTCGGCACTGTGGGTCCACACCCGATGGTGTATTAATTTCTGATGATGTATCCCAAATCATGATCTGAGGCAATCACCTGAAAGCGAAGGTCCTGGCTTGCATAGTACCAACTGCGGCTGACCAGCGAGGCTTCCTTCCTGTCTGATGTGTGAAGAAAGCCAAGGATGTAAACTATGATCTATGGCAAGGGAGAAAAATACAGCATTAGGATAAAAGTACAAAATGTAAAAAACAAACTAAAACATATTTGTCCGGTTTATCATATTGTAAAATCAATGTGTGTAGTTTATTTTATTCTTGATACTCTAAATTAGAAGTGGAATCCTTTCAAAATACTTTCATAATACATTTTAACAAATGTCCCAGACTTCTCCTCATTTTAAAAGTGTTTTTTTACACTTTAGGAAACAGGAACGCGAGAGAAATGACCTGTCTTTCTTACTTATTAAGTAGGAGACACAACAAATCAATACTTTAATTGAATTTACAAGAAACAATATTTAAAGGCTACTGTATATTTGTGATGCGTCTCTAACATCCCAGATTGTTAAATTATTTTGTATAACATAAAAGGTCCTTTAAATAACAGTAGTCTGTAGTTATGAGGTGTTTGTGTGAACGACCTGACCTACAGTCACTCACCTCCAGGGGAAGATCAGGTGTCTCCATGGAGTCGTCCCCATCGCAGTCTTCCATCGCAGCTTCTCCTTCGTTACAATGAACCACTCCGGACCATCATCACCGGCGGCTCGTTGCCTCGGTAAAAAACCGCTAGCTAACAGCGGCACACAGCTAACAGCTTGTGCGGAAGGGGGGGCCGCTGATAACTTTCATTCTTTACGGTTAACCAATCGATGCAACTACCGATATCAGATCGATGGAAGCCCGCGGGGAGGCTCGTCGACTGCTGTCAACTCACGACGCGACATCGCTGCACACGCCGCAGGTTCTTCATTTCCGTTCACTTCAGTCGGATCAGCTGACGAGAGGGAAAACACCGACGTCACGGCGCAAAGCATTGTGGGAAATGTAGTGTCTCCCTTTGGTTCGTCACCTTCAAAAAGTCAGTGAGCGCACTCTGACGTCACTTAATTCAACGCCACTGATTCAACAATAATAACTGTTGCGAATGACTTCGTCTTTAGTTGTTGTTGTGGTTTGTAATAAACAACTCACCACTATTTATGCTGAAACAGGTAATTTATTCACGAAAGACAAGCATACATCTGTGACAAAGACTATATTACATACACGTTCATTGTGTTCATTACGCTAAAATCACTCCCCTCTCACCACATACAAACACGTACACACAGACACACACATAAACAAACATATAACCCATAAAGGAGAGAAACATTGCAAATCTTCTCTATAGATTGCCTGGCAGTATGGTTAGCTGGTCTACCGCCCCTTTTCAGAGGCTGTATCGGTAAAATAAACTATCTATAGAAAAACTATTAATCTGACCTCATCGCTGTGTCTACAACACATTTTACAGCACACTTGATATTTTATGCATCATTAGAATGTACAGTATGTACATGGCACAACACTACAAAGCAAGGAAAGGGATCTTAAATGAACAGGAGAGTGAAATTCATCTAACTTTCAAAATATAAATATATTTCCATTATTGTACATAAGAAAACATGAAAATGAAAATGTTGACTGTAGTTATAAAATATGTAAATCAGTGGTATTACATGTATTGATGGCTATATATTTATATGATTGATTATTAATATACTGACTGCTTAGATTAGCATGTGAAATCAGGTAAACGGGAGCAAAGTGAGGTTTTAACTCGCAATGCATTAACCTATCATTGCCAAAGATATATATGGGAATATGGGATAACTTTACAATGACCTGTCAACATTATTGGTAACATTTCTCATGATGGAGGTACAGAAGATCATTTTGTTACAACATTAAATACAGGTTTTCTAGGTCTGTGCTGTTCTTCAGAACCACTTTTAAATACATCAGCACTGCAAGCTACTCACAACGTAAATGACAAAAAATGTAAGGCAAATCGTTATTTCAAGTTACAAAAGAAACCTACTGTCAGCAGACAACAACAGCAAAATCCTTTTGGTGTGATTTGGAAAAATAAGACGTTCAGTTCCGTTGAAAGGACTCATCCAAGTTCACAGTTATGGGCTAACAACGCCACCTCGGTGTAGATGATGATGTGCTTGAATTGTGCTTGCTTTTATCTTGCCATTTTTCCTGTATCTTCTAATGGTTGAGACAGCTCGTACTACAGCTAATGTCACGGTCGTGATATTTAACACAAAAAGGAACAAATGCAGTGGGCTACAAGGTTACAACTCAAATAATTGGTTAGTGGACATCGGTCAGTGTGGATTGTAGTACTACCTTTATATTTTTGCAATTATGCTGTCCAACAAAACTCCCACTTGCAGATCAGGTGACATCAAGACATAGCAGCTCTTCAGAAAATGTGTAATAAACCTCTTCACTTTTGCATGCCAATTTATAGCCGACATTCCCTTCCGTTGTTTATTACTCTACATTCCTTTCAAAAAGTGCATTTTTTCATTCCCAAATAACGATCCCTCCGATTTCCCTTCTTCTTCCCGATGCTGTGACCCACTTCCCTCTTTGTCCTTATCCTCTAAAGAACCATCACAACTTCTTTTCTTTCCTCTTCCCACCCTCGCTCCCTTCGACCTCGCCGACAGCCTCCTCTCTCCGGTGCACGCCACGCTCCTGGTCTGCGTCGCCGTGGCCCCTGGATGCAGAGCGAGGCATCGCAGCATCGTCGCCGTTGCCGGGGCGATGGGAGGTGGGGCGAAGCGCTGCGGAGCAGGTGGAGACGGGTGAGTCCGCCTCTCTGTCGGATCCGGAACTGAAGGTGGGGGATGGAGGAGGCAGGGAGGAGGAGAGGGAGGGCTGGAGGAGAAAGGAAGACATTACTCTACCATACAGTGAACGTTCTCTTTCTTGTCTCTGCCACATACTGTATCTGCGGTCTCGGCTTTGTCACATTTACCTGCAGGGAGACACTGGACTTGTTGTACTTCTCTTTGAATTTAGACATAGCTCCTTTTAGTCCAGAGGATTTCTCTGCCATCTCCAAGGCTGCTCTCAGCAGTTTGGGAGTTTCTGGTCTGAGAGGGCCTGCCGGGACGTGAGAGGGATTCTTTGCCTCTTCTTTGGGTTCAGGTTTCTTTCCCTTGTTGAGCATCTTTCTGTGAGACAGTAAGCAATTCAGGAACAATTTCACAACCCACAAGTGGTGGCCGGACTTCATCTGCACAGGACACATCCAAAGCACAGAGTACAGTGAGGGTAATTGTTGTCGTGGGTGCATTGATGTTTAACCTGGCCTTCTTGCGGAGCAGTTTCTTGGACTCTGGGTAGTGGACCAGGATCTCGTTCAGGTCTTTCTTGTCGAGGATGAAGAGATTGGCAAATCCGTGGGCGATTACGTTTGCTGTTCGCCTGTTACCCCCGCCTACCGCGAGCAGACTGCCAATCACACAAAGCATGGTTAGAAAGGGTATGTTCTACCTCGTTTGTCCCATTAGAATTAGGTAATATATGCATATATATACCGTTGATGGGATCTCACACGTTTTCCTTTTCAAAGGTATTTGTCAAACAGCAGCTTAGATATATATTAAATCTTGTTCAATTGTTGGAAATGTGTAAGCATCTTCAAAGACAATGTTTTCAGTAATCAACCCCTGTGAAAATCCCTTCACCTGATTTCTCCAAAGACCGATCCCGCCCTGAGAGTGACAAACACTGTCCTCCCGTCCGGTCCTCCGACCACCTGCACCTCTCCAGCCTTTATGATGTACATCTCCCGACCCACCTCGCCCTGCGCAACAGAACAGAGGGGGGCAGGAGGTGAGGGGCAGAGAGCAATACAAAAAAGCTGACACGTATAGTCGTCTTCTACAAACAAGTACTTTTCTGCAGACGTAGTCCCCGGGCAGGTAGACAACAGAGCGGAGGCTTTTCAGCATGTCAAAGATCATCTGACGGTCACAACCCTGTTCAGAGGACGGACAGAAAACAGAAGACCAAACAGTGATCTCTGTGACATGTGTCCTGCTTTGTCTCTTACACCGTGCTACTTGTTCAGGTGTCCTACCTGAAAAAGAGGGACTTTGCTGACAATGGAGTAGTTGACGTCTATAGCAATGTCCAGACGCATCTTATCTGGCAACTGATTGAGCAGTTCCTGCTCATCTGGTGGGAGGACAGTGAAAGAAACAGGATGGTGAGACGGTCAGGGGCGGGACATGCGGATGACTGCGCATGACAGTGTTTTCCTTACCCAGCATGCCTTGGGATTGCCAGGTGTAGTTGTACCAGGTTTTGACACGGTTCTGCACCTCTTTGGGTATGCGATAGGAGGACATGTATTTGATCGTGTTGTCCATGCATGTGCGGTAGTAGGTCTGACCTGCCGTAGCTGCACCCACCACGTCACGCATCTGAGAGACAAAACGCGCTTGCCAATTTAACTCCATCCTTCCACAAAGACATTTATAAAGTATGCGTCTTTGCTGCCTGAAGGATATAATAAAGACAATGACACACTAGAGCCTTAAATATGTGGAAGGCGGAGGGCACTAATATCTCAATTACATTCGTGCGCCTACCTGTCCAATCATAATAGAGAAGGCAAAGACTCCAATGAAGTAGTTGATGAGTTGGAAGATAATCTCAAACAGGGTGGTGGGGTCCGGCAGACCACCGATGGTGATCAGGGTCTTCACCGCAAAGTAGTAACAGCGAATGTAACTGAGCAGGGAAAAAGACAGATGCCATTAGAAAGAGGCAAAGAAGGAAAATGAAAATAAATTTAACACGATGGGTTTTAAAATGAATGAGATGTCAAATTATAATCCAAAAATAAAGTTAGAATAAACCAGTAGATATACTGTTGATTATCTGTATAAATATCACAGTAGATGAGTCATTGGCCTTCACTTTGCTCCTTTGGGTTTGACATGTATGTCTTTATCTCAACATCGGTGCACCTTCAAGGCCCTGTCCTCGACAAAAACAAAAACAAAACAAGTGTGTGTGGTTTCATACCACCAACCTGTTGCCTTTGCCATTGTACACCCACACGGTTGACCCTATTCCCGTGAAGTCAGAGCTCCAGTAGTAGAGACAGGCATTACAGTGGAGGCAGTAAAGGAGGTAGGTGGTGGTGCGGATCACTCTGAGAGACAGAAAGCGAGAGAGCAACGCATTTGCAAAAGGAACACCAGACACCAGAGAATTTGTTCATCTAAATGTGAGGAGACAGAGACAGAGCCGTCAGTACAGTAAGGCTGCATTCACTCCTAATCAGGGCAATTTTGGGTCGGTGCATCCGAGGGAAGGTGAGATGATCCTTCGTCTACCTGATGATGTGATGTTTAGAGAAGCTGATTGATTTGACACTCCCACAAAAGGCTGATTGGGTGTGAATGTAGTCTATATTATAAGATACCATCGGGCTGCAGCTGACCTGTAGATGTAGGCTTTGGTCAAGATGGCCTCTAAACGCTCATTGAACTCAAAGAAGGAGTTGATCTAAGGAGGCGTTGACAGAGCAGAAAACAAACAAACATTCAAACAGTTTGGCTTAAGAAATGGCAATCAAACACTTTCAAAAGTAAAATCGGAGTAATTACAATTCTCAAAACGCATATATGCCCCGGTGAAATAACCTTCTCCTTTGTAAGAGGTGGAAATCTGTGTAGAGTTTCTGTGTGCAGCAGCTTATTAGATTTATGTGGAAAGATTCTCAGTGTTTGCCAGACTGTGGGAACTGGAACACAATGTAAAGGTTTGTTTAGAAAGCAGTATAAGACGTATTAAACCTCACCTTGAGCAGCCGGGGCAAGCGAAGGAGAGGGTTGATGCCAGTTTTAAAATAGAAGAGCTCCAGGGGAACAAGACTGGCAACATCAAACTGCAAAACAAGAAGGTACCACCTTGCTCACTGCGTTGCGTTGATGACCGAGTCAACACATAATATTAATCAGCTCGGGTAACTTACTTTGAATCGTTTGGTTGTCATGTAATTCTTTCTCATGTCTTTTTTCTCACACTGTAACAAAAACGTAACAACTGCAGATTTAATTATGATTCTAGTGAAAATGAACTATGTTTGTTGGCATAATTACGTTACTAAATGATGAAACACACGTAGCCCTGAGATGTTTTACTAACCTTGATAAGGTATCAATATCATGTACACTCCTAAATAAATACGACGATAACGGCAGAGATTGTTTCCTGGGATTTTATCTGCGTGTGCCCCCCTGACAGAATTCATGTTCACAGACGCCACCACTGACCACTATGTCACCTCCGCGAATAAACTGCAGGCGCGGCTGGAAGATGGTGATGTCCAAGATGTAAACGAGGTCACACAGGTAGTCGGTCAGCAGCCAGTAATAAATGTTGTCTGGGGTCTGGTAGGGGAAGGCGCAGCGCACCGGGATGAACCACGCGTTCCAGTTCCACGCCAGACAAACCAAAAGCATCCACAGCACGTACATCAGGTCTGAGGAGAGAGCACAAGATGAGAGGACGAAGGAAGTCCGAGCGATGGGGGGGACTGGAAATACTTAGTGGTCCCTACGCATGCAGCGATTCCCTTTAATTGCTGTTAATTACAATGAGAGCATGACAAGGAGCAGCACAAACAAGCAGCGGCTAATCTGGCACCAAACTCGGCCTAATTTGGAGGTTTTCATTTTCATAAAGGAGACGGAACGGTGAAATGAAACTGACATTCACAAAGTCCTCATGAATGTGAAAAAGGGGAAGAGGAAATAACAAGATTAGGAGACAGGTGCCCTCTCAGCAACAAGATACAAGATAGTGCAGCTCATTCTCCTTTACCCCAAACCCATAATGTTTAATAATTTAACTGTGGCAGCATATTAACGAAACATTTTGCTGCATTTTGGTTGAGCAACAAGCAGCTCAGTGCATTTCAATCAATGTGTTGATCAACTGTGAGGCAGAAGAAGAACGAGGAGTTGCCAGATAAAACTGAAGGTAAAGAGTAAAGGAGATCCTACTAAAGAGGGGCGGCGCGTGGTGTTCGGCTGGGTTCTCACTGGTGAAAGGGTCGATGCTGGCAGGGAAGCGGTAGTGCACACAAGCTCGGATCCACCGAGGAGTTTTCACCTTGCAGCACCGGGCAGCCTGCTCCTCGACCACCCCACTCTCCACTCCTCCTCCTCCTCCTCCTCCTGATGGACCTGCCTGTGCCTCCTTCTCTACGCCGTCCACTGGCTGAGCACCGGGAGCAGCCTGAGGAGGAGCTGGAGGGAGACGGCAAAGGGGAAGGAGCAAAGGGTCAGAAGAATTTTCTGAAAGGATCCAAAGAAGAAGGTTCACCATCTCAGACGGGATCACAGTGCTTGAAATCAATTGAAGGGCCGAAAAATGCACCATCAATCATGGGATGTAGGTCCTCCGCAGAAACAAACTGCATTCAACACAACACAATTCTAGTGAATGTGGAACAAATTTGGAGATGTGACAGGAACAAGGACCGCAGCAACGTACACTTTGTTCAGTTCAGCTAACTAAGGGCTGGCTAACTCACAGTGGATGATGCTGTCTTCATCGGAGCTGTCGGGGTCAATGAGTTTCTCCTTTGCCTTCTCTGTTCTCTCCTTGAACATCCGGACCAGCTCCTGAAGGCGGTCGTTGACCACCGTACTGGTCTGACTGGCTGCAGATGCTGGCCGCTCTTTCATTCTTGGAAAGAAATTAAGTTAGATGATGATCACAAAACGTCCATGTTACCTCATATCAGCACTTCAAATACATGCTATTTTGTGTGTGTGTGTGTGTGTGTGTGTGCGTGTGTGCTCACATTTCATCTGAATAGTGCAGGCTGGACTCGCTGGGCCAGGCTCTGACAGGCATTCTTGCTTCATCATCATCATCTTCACTTTGAGAGTGAAGGGTCCTACTGATTAAGTCAAGTAGAGACAGCAACATGGTTGACACGGCAGCCTGACTTCATCATTGCTTCTGTTTGTCAAACTTAAACCTACTGCTCATTCTCTGAAACAAGATGCATAAATGTTAACGCACAGAATATAATTATTTACATGCACTACAATCTGAGTTCATACTCTGTATTCTGTACTGAACAATGAGAACTTAAAAGCACTATTAAATGAGTGAATGAGCTTGATTAATGAATGACTATAGAGTTATATAGACATATATTTATGGTTTGTATCACTATATTTCCATGACAGGGCAGCATGAGATAGATGGATACACCGGTCAACACAGTACTTAACAAGTGGCAAATCTTACATCTTTGTCCAGATAGTCCTACGATTCCTTCCACTACTGGGATGGTCAAAGCGGGGATTAAATGAGTGTGTTCATGAAAAGGGGATCGGGAGAGAGAGAGAGAGAGAGAGAGAGAGAGAGAGAGAGAGATTGTGTGTCGAGTGTGTGCCAGGGAAGGCATGATATTAGTATAATAAGAAACAGATAGAGATAATACATTACAATATTCCACAGGCATGGATAGATTATGAGTGGGGGTGGGGGGGGGGGGGGGGGGGGTCCTGAGCGCCAGCATGAATGCCCACGTTCACTGTGTCTGCCTGAGAACAACACATCCATTCTACTACTAAGAGCTTACTTTCTCAGTCATTCACTCCACACTTCATTTGAGTAATTCTGCATATCTGCGATTGATTTGCATCTCTCTGTATGTTTTGCATGTTTTTGGGGCGTTTTTACATTCTGTGGGATATTTTATACTCATGCAAAATGAGATTTCTTTTCAGTCAGGACCCCTCCCTTAAGGCGCCTAGTTGGTAGGCCCATTCAGTAATCCATCCATGTCGACAGGTAGGTGACAGAGTGATGATAAGTCAGTGGAAGATTATGATGCATCCATTTATTGACTTTGGCTTTGTTCTGACAATACGCTTACACCAGTCAAACAAAAACCGTTCAAATCACGCAAAAGTGAACAGGAGAGAACATCACAACATAACACGAACAGTTTAGCTCCACAACGATACGGACGACTGAGTGTGTTCTGCATAAACACTACAGCGTGTGCTGGTTTGCTTCTTCGTGTGAATCTGGCAGTTCTCACTGTTGTTTACGTGCAAACAGATTTCACAACCTTAGAAAGACGTTCCCGATAATCCTAAAGGACACACCAGGTTTCTGCAGGACACTGAAGTCCAGACTGTACAACAGACAGCAGAGGGCAGTAGATCCATGACAAATAGCACTAAGCACAGGCAAAACATGAAGAATCTCAACCCAAAATGATACATTTAATGATTATTTAATACCATAAACGATAGACATAATTCTATCACTAGAATTATTTATATATTTATAAAGAAATGTTTGGTATTCGTTTTGCCAATAACAATATTCTATAGAATCTCATTTTGGTTGAAAACTCTCCCCACAGAGAAGATTGCACCTTGACATAAAATAACATGCATATGTGTGTTTTTACTGGGGATAAATAATAATGACATTAATAATAATCCATGCAGTTTTCTTACTCTTTAGCTCCTTTACTGTAGATGAACGCATGGGGGGAGAGGAAAAGATTGAAAATGGTGTAATGCACAGCCAAAAGAAACTGTCCGAACTCATCCCCTAAATGTGTTTACTAGTGTTTTCTAAATCAACAGCGTAAACCTCTTGGTAAAATAGAAGTAGCAGTAAGATTCAGGATCATTTGTAAGTAATAGCATTACAGGTAATTCATACCTTTGACGACCTCCGGACGGGGTCACAGGGACGGTGAGGGTTGTAAGTTTGGGGTCCTGAAGGGCGAGGATTTTGGAGCCATTGCTCTGTTCCTCCCCCGCTGCCCCTCCTTTCTCACGTTTCGAGTCAACATCCTCTACGTTGACAGCTGGCCGAAGACTGAGGGTAGAGCTCTCTGGTGAGGTCGAAAAACACATTTTGTGGATGAATAATATATTATTAATAAAGAGCATTGCAAAGTAAGTTTGTGTTGCATTTAGCACCAACGGGACAGCAGCGCCAGCAGCAAAGCACGTCACCAGAGGCGAGGCGGGAGAGTGTGAGAGGGCCTACATCGGGATAATGCCAGAGGATCCACATAGGCCGTGTATAAAAGTGTCCTCGGAGCGGAGAGGACGAGCTTACTCTCCTGGCGAGGAAGTGAGTCCGGCTAATCAGGCTCATGGTGCACTGGCACAGTTCTGTCGCTTTCATGCAGCAAAACTGTCAACAGCCAGTAAGCGGCTCAGCCGGTGCATCGTTTCTTACTGTTTGTTACAGACTTTAACGAAGGTCAGTCAGTGTTTTTTTGAGGATGTTGCGTGTTCAGCACATGCATTGTGCTGTTTGCTTCCCATCCTGCCTCAGCTTACTTGAGAAATGACTGAACGAGACGACACATAAGCAACAATATACAAAAGTCCAACACAACAGTAAACGGCTCATTATCAGGAACACAGGGAATCTGCAATGACATCTGAACTCAATGGACCATTTCCGCTTTGCAAATGTATTTGTTACGGTTTAAGGGCAATCAGGTGCTCTAAACGTGCACTAAAATGGATCTTTCATTTTAGAGCTATTTTACCCTGATGCCACATATTATGATTACTTGTTATGGCTGAGTTCAGGTATCCGCAAAGAAACACCACAGACCAACGCTTTGAACTTGACACTCCTGCAGAGTCACCTGTGGGTCCTATTGCTGAAACGTCTGAGTCGTCTTCAATGAAGAACGCCGGGTTAGAGAGACCCGACAGCTGGTGCGGCGGTGAGAGGAGCTGCTGTGACGGGGGGCTGACAATTGGCGGCAGGCGGGGGTAGGACGGGACGTTGGGCAGTTCGAGGGCGCCACCATTCTGGGAAGATGGAGACGGGGAGCGGGAGCGGAGCTGCGGGTGGTGAGGGTGAGGCAGGGGGGAGTGTCGGGCGAGCTGGTTCAGCTCAACGTGTTGCTGGTTCTTGTCTTGCGTCTGTTTCTGCTGTTGTTGTTGCTGCTGTTGATGTTTCTTAGGCATCTTGAGGCATAAGGCTGTTGAGGCGGTTCTGGACGTTGAGGAAGTACTGCTGCGTTCGGCTGGGAAACTGGGAGAGTTTCTGTGGGATGTTTGAAAGGCTCTCGGGAAGACTGAGGCCTACTGAACCATCGGAGGTTTTGGGCAAAAGCTCCGTCACAGTCTGAGCGATATTTCGGGGGATCTGTGTGAGTCGGATCTGGGAGAACTCTTGGCGCAATTCAGGGGGGAGGTTGGGCAAGAGCTTGGTAACATCGGAGAGCTGGGTGGGGAGCGTAGGCATGGAGGGTAGCCTGGGAGCGGAGATGCCGTTCTCTTTGAAGAACGCGTTGATGTTGCCGAGGCACTCAGAGGTGTGAGGAATGCGCATCAGGCAGTTCTTAAATGCATCACAGCTGATGCGAGCTACAGAGGAGACAGGCAGATAGGCAGATGCACAGTCAGGTAGGATGCAGCCAGGAGATGGCTTCAGCAGACAGGCAGAAAGCGGCAAAGGCAGTTTGACTCATAAAGTCTGACTTCTTTTAGACAAGGAGATATTAATGGCCGTGGCCAACGGTAGTAAAATCAAGTGGTCTGTATGCAGACATGCATGTGTAAAAGCAGGAGTCAAGCAGGCTCAGTCATGAGGCTGCTAATTAGAGCAGGAATATTGCAGCCCATATACAGAATAACGACAAAATATACATCAAATTTGAAAAGTACACACCACCACAGTCATCCCCAGGTGCAGTAGCTTCCTCCTCCTACAATGAACACAAAGCATAGAAATGAATGGCAGTGCAGTGGTCAGGATCACCTGGGAGAAAATAAAGTTTTAAAGAATGACTCGTGCATATAATAATAATATTTTTGTTTTTATAACTTTTCTTGGTACCCAAAGACGCTTTACAGTTTAAATCTAAGTAAGGGAAAACATACAGATAAGAGAGACAGAAAACACTAAAAAAAAAATAGAGCTTGAGAAAACTGAAAATGAGTCATGTAGGGTTTAGGGTTTGAAATCAAGTTTGAAGAGGTGGGTTTTGAGGGCTTGTTTGAATGGGAGCCTGGCGGATTGGGATGGGGAGGAGGCACAGGAATGTACATGTGGCAGATTTATGACAAGATGTTAGCTGTCATGTTGATGCTGGTCAAGGATGATTCTAAAGTAAAACCGCAAAGCACAAAAAAAACTACAAAAACAATGGTATTCCTCCAAAAAGGTCAGGCAGTGCAGGAGGTGAAATGTGTCATGTGTATTAGTCACATGGGTCACGAGGAGAAACAATCATCTTCCTGCATGCTAAACTCATGGACATTACTTTTTCACCAGCTTTGTCCGCGTCAGAGCTTTGAGCGCCTTCCTCTGCTCTCTGCGGCTGCTGGGTCACAGGCTCAGATGCTGAGTTGGCTTCCTGGGGCTCGACCTCTGGCTCAACCTCTGGCTCTGGTTCTGACTCTGGCTCTGATTCTGGTTCGGGCTCCGGCTCAGTGATCTGAACTGGTTCAGGACTTGGAGGTGGAGAGGCGGTGGTCTGCTGCTGCTTCTCTTCCTCTTTTGGCTCTAAATTTTGGTTTTAATTGTAGATTTTATATCAGTCTATCATTGTAGTACATCTGGCTGATGTAAAAACTACAGAAACATACATATAAAATTTTGCGTTATGAAAAGAAATCAGAGATAGTAGTAAATAAGAATGCCGGTACTTGGAATATGGCACGCTACTTTGACATTTGACTCTTTTCTACAATACATGGGATTATTGGTATAGTTAAGAGAAATAAAAATAAAATGTCTGATTCTCTACCTGGTTCCTCCGTCTCCTCAGCCCGGCCCGGTTCTGTTCTGCAATAAAATGTTAAACAAATGATCTTAGAGTGTGAGGTTCCCCACATTGAGCCCACTGTTTAGTCATTTGGTCCAGATGACGGTTGTGTTAAAAGATTAAAAGATAAAAGGTATTTTGAGAGGGAAC
The DNA here is from genome assembly GCF_949316345.1 of Pungitius pungitius. Taxonomy (NCBI): domain Eukaryota; kingdom Metazoa; phylum Chordata; class Actinopteri; order Perciformes; family Gasterosteidae; genus Pungitius; species Pungitius pungitius. The sequence goes on from NC_084905.1 coordinate 4,749,491, forward strand.
CTAAATGTACACGTTAAACTTTTAGCTAGTTTGCAAACATGAAACATAAACTCGGATGTTTGCAGCCAAAAGGTTTGTCTGTATTCAGAGAGGTTAAATCCTGTGGTTTTAAGGATGGAAACATCAAAATTAGGTATATGTAGTTTTGAAAACTGTGAAAGCAGTGCAATCATTACACAGGTAGCGTAATGCTTTAAAACCGGGGTTCAACACCTGGGGTGGAGCCACAACACACAGAAATAACATACTATATTATTATCATTATTATTATTATTATTATTATCATCATCATACTATATGTCATTTATATTTCCCTTTAGGGTAGCCTCTTTCCTTTTTCAATATCTGCAGTACTAGCACACATTCAAATTGGATCTGTAAATGTCCAAATACAGACACAGATTAAATGACTACTTAAATGACTGGTTTACAATGGTTGTAAAAGGCAAATCAATTTTGTTGTGTGCTCACTTATTCTTGACTGAACAGCAGTGCCAAACAGAAGCCCCAAAGCACAGGTTACATCCTGACTCATATTACATGTGATACTTGAAGAATGTGTACGCCTTAAGTTCAGTAAATGTTACTACAACACGGATGACTTGGCCCTGTGTCGCTGATCGCATAACAAAGTAAGTGTAAAACAACAACATTCATCATTTAATTACCAACGTTACCCTAAAACATAAACACAATGTCATCATGAGATACTCACTTTCTCTGTCAGTATTCACCTGCGTTTATCGTTAGCGGTCGAGACACAAAATGTCCACGAACATCGAGACGCATTAAGCGGCACAAACTCGGCTGTGAGGTTGTTAAATCCACATCGGGGGATTTCAGAAAAATTTAGAAAAACAACAACATAGACAAATGTTCCAATACATTTCCGACCATCGTTTTCTCTGCGTCTCTGCTGTCTCCAGAAGTGAAACAGCAGCAGGTGCGCGCTGTTACCGGGGTAACCGTTTCGGAGGAGGGGGGGAGTGTGCCGTTACCAAGGGAAGCTGTGGTTGCTATGACACGGCGGTGCGATGCCGAGGCAGAGCGCGGCAAAGATCACATAACGAGAACCCACGGGATTCCACATCCAAATGACTGATGGATCCATGCAGACAGCAGGTCTCCCTGCAAGTAGCTTCACGTCATGCAGCTGCTTGCACTGATGCTTCCACCGAATACATTTCAGAGGGAAATGTTCTGTTCACTCATGGTAATTCATCTGATAAGCTCATGCACATTTTAACAGAAGATGCATTGTTATCGTTTGAACTCATTTAAATCAGCTCTACCGCCAGTAACAATAAATGCATGTGTGCTTTTTTTCTTGCAATCAAACAAAATGGAGTTGATTCTTATACCTCAAAACATCCAACACTGAGTCACTCGCTAAAGTTTCATCATTTGCTCAACAAGTTACTCGAGACAGTGACGACATGTGGAAGTTTCCTCTTATAATAAAGTCATCAGGATGGTTTTTAAGTTTAGAACTCTACATGTATACAATAATATAAAACTATTTCAAGGATCTATTAAGCCAGGTTCAAAAGCACTATTATAAGGGTCAAGGGTTATACAAAGGATTTCAAGGCTGCATTTAAGTATTCTTACTCTGTGACTTGGTCCACTTCGCTCTCCTCCTCTTGTTCCACCAGCAGCCTGGTCACAGGGAGCACGCAGCGCCGCATCACTACACGAGGCGGCTCGGCAAAATACAGAAACGCTGAAACAAACACTTTCTCTCTGTCTAATCGAACACAAGGTCTCACTCGGCTTCAGGCTCCTCTTGCAGCAGTTCTTTGCTCCCCAGCGACAGATTGATGGAGTGCGCCTCACTGGTCATCTGTCTGATGGCCGTCTCGGCCGTCTCCCTGGCCACCTCTTCAGCAATTCGCGCCACGTCCACGCGCTCCTGCAGCAGACTAAAGACACACGCTGATGTCATTGTGCTGTGGGATCACTGGTTGTAAAATGGTAAATGGAAAAAAGGAATGGGAAAGTTGTCTTCCGATCACACAGCAACAAATCAAGACATATAGCAGGAAGACTATAAAAGCATAAAACACCCACTAAAAAGTAGAGGCTTGTTTTATTGTTACTGTTTTGCAGAAGACTTGAGCTAAAGTGTCCCTAATCCTCTGAGCTATATATCGTAAATGATGTTTGTGGGATGTTTTTTAGGGTTTGCAACATGATTTTTTTGCAGAACGGCAGCATGTTGGCCAACCTGGAAACACTGGTGTTATTGACTTGACAGGGTGCAGGACTGTGACCATTTTGCAGGAGCTTCCCATTTCTAATACTCGTGAAAATGGTCTGATCACCTCCATCCCCTCGTCCTCCGCCCGTCTTACCGTTCCTCCATGTTAGCAAAAGCAACACCTTCGGCCTCCTTCTTGATGTTTTCGATGAACGGCGTCCAGCGGCCCGTCTGGGTCTCGGCGTCTTCTTGAGATCTTCCCGCGCTGTCTGGGGATTCTGGCTGCGGGTCGGCTTGTGGCGGCCGCGTCACTTCCTGCTCTTGATTCGCTGGAGTCAGTGCTGCGGCCTCGGACTGATCTGGGAGTTTATGCTGGTCCTCGTGGTCCGAGTCCACGTCTTCTAGGACCATGTCAGGTTTGAGTTTGGATGAAGCTGCAAGAGGGTGACGAGCACCGGCGTGTGAGTAGGTGAGTAAGAGGGGACGTGCGGTCGACATTGTAAATGTTGTAGGTGGATTTGGTATTTGGATGTGTGAAAAGAAATGGGCACACAGACCATGCTGGATTTGAAATTTAGATTTATATATCCACTGAATATACCAAAACGGATTGCGAGCAGGACTGTTAATAACACAGGTACATAACGCTGTATTCACATTTCAAACTGCTCGCTTTTTGAAAGGCAGAAAACATCCAGTAGATATTTTCTTATTGAACTGAACTCGATATGTAGAATATTCGGGAGGCAATGGAAAGTGTTATTGATAAGGAACCACATGACAGGATTGAACATTTTATCTTTATTAGTCCTGTAGAATCCTAACATTACAGTGTCTAATCAGACAAATAAACGTTGAAATTGTTGACCGTCTTGCAGAGAAGAAGGTCAACAATTTTAATGTGCGCAAATATGGTTCATTTAAATGAAGTCAAACCTTCTGAAACAACACCTCACCAAGTCCCCAGGCCACATTTCACAGTTCGATAAGTTGAACATAAAAACCAATGAAATAGGCTTATGTCTGTGTCTGGTTATGAATGCAACTTCAATCTAAGCCGTTACAAAGCTAACTCAAACTGTTGATTGATTAAGAAACAAGCTAAGCGCTATGATTAGCAGATTGTTAATGAGCAGGAATTACAGTTACAAAATATAAATATAATTTCCAGTAAATGTCAAATATAAATTTTGATATCGTTTATACTTTGTCAAAAAGATAACACAATGATAAATTAACATAGCTGCCATTTTATTTGTAGATCCAGATTTCTGTTAATGGAATGTGAAAAATTAGACGTCTTATAATAATTCTTGTATCTAAATCAATAACAAGTAAATTATATTTTGTTGATCTCCTGTTGCTGTATCATGTAAAGATACAGAGAGAAATATGAAAATGGCAACATGAATATAAAGTGTACATTGCCATAGCGTAAAGCACAATAAAGTCACGTAAAATGTTCTTTCTGCAATCTTTTGCGAATGAAACTTGCAGCAGTTTCAATAAAATGGCAAATGTGCAAAGTTCAAATCAAAGAATAAACCTCATCTAATTCCCCTACATAATTTACAGTATACTTTCTATGTCAATGCACACGTTTCAGTTGTAATACATTCATTTGAAACTGTACAAAGTACAGTAAGGTGAGCAGAATATATCTCAATATTCTTGTGTTATTTTAAAGCTGCCTAACTGTGCTGAGCTGCACGCTCCACAGCACCTGTAGCTCTCCCAGTGGTACAATATGTATATTAGCATATGTCTGTCTGGGAGTCAGAGCGTCCCCCAGTCGTCTCCTCCTGCTGTTTAAGGGGCTCGCAGCGCCTTCCCCCCTGAAACAGAAGGAGAAGAGGGACCGAGTTAGGCTCCGACCGTCCGACCAAAACACCTCTTCAACAACTATGAGGGGGAAACGCCACAGGGTGCTTCAACGCTCCAAATACTGTCCACGCACCCCATGTTATTAAAGAGATGTTTTCTATTAATTGCAGCATTGCTCTCCAGAGAAACATCGTCTAGACAACACTATGTGAGATCTTCCTGATCGAACTGTGAATTGTGGCATTTGGGAGCAGTAATACTGACAAGAAAATTGCAATCAGTTTTTTGTTTTTTTTTACAGACTACAGGAAAGTATTACTAAGTAAATAAACATACCTTTCCGGAGAACTTCAGTTGCATTCTAGGTGGGAAAATGAAAATTTGTTTTCAATATTGTGGCACCAAAACTCACAAAATATTGGTGGAAAAGAAAGGTTTGTTTGAAAGACGAGAAGGAAAATGTAATTATTAATTTATCCCCTTGAAGTTACCTCAGGATTATCTCTGGATGGAAGTGCGGGCTGAGGCATCTTCAGGCCGAGTCCTGACACGAACCAGCCAACCACACTGTCAAGAGACAAACTACTTAACGGTACGCACCTTAGACACAAATTGTTCCTTTTTGCATTTTCCAACATCATTGTCTTTAATTTCAATGTATTTTTCCCAAAAAACATCAGTAGAGCCAGTCGGCGTAGACATCTCATGTTCATGTGCGGTCATTGTAAGATGGATGGAGGGATAACGTGTTAATCCAATTAAAGCCTCCACGTCTAAAGCTTCCTTTGCTCAAGCTAACGAACAAACTTTTTGTTTCCCATGCACGTGTTATTTTATATTCTATGTTGTCTTGGAGTCTGATAAAATAGGACAGTGGTGGATGAAACCTACGCTGAGGCCTTGCTGTCAGTATCCAGCGAGATTCCACTGAGAGACTCGGGTGGTGGAGACAAAACTAGAAGGAGGGGAAGGACACGCATTTCAGTGTACAAAGCAACAATCCATCCAGTTAAGTCACAATATGTCCAGTCTGTGTCTGTGTATTGCAGCGTGTGTTTGTACTTTTGTCCAGAGAGGAACGGGATGCTTTGCTTGATGGCTCAATGAGTACGGCACCAGGGGGCAGTAAAATTGGTTGAGGGACCATGCGCTTTATCCACGTCACCACACTGTCGCAGAAAAAAAAAGAAAAGTCAACCCATTACGCTTATTGTTCTTTTAACTATCTGTATTGGTGCGTGTGTGTGTGTGTGTGTGTGTGAGAGTGATTCAGATTGTCCATTAAAATCCAGCTGAGGTACTTTGGACACAGCGACACATCAGGTGCTGTTTGATATGTGTTGCTGTGTGAGGGTTCAGGTGCGTCTTTGTAAATGTGGAGTGAAAGGTGATTTGTACTCACTTTGGAGGGAACTGAGGCGTCTCCACCTCCGACTCGTCCTCCGACAAAATCTCCACCACTGGGATGTGTGGGAGGGGATCAAAATCTTAAAGGCAGACAGACCGATCAGAGAGCAGTACTCCGTAGTCGGGATTGAATAACTTGAATGGTTCATTTTTATTCATTAATAATTATTTTAACTTTCAAACTATGTTTTTGTTCGGCAAGAAAAATTATTTTGACAAATGATCAAGGAACCTACCTGGCATTGTTTCGACTTCATAAATCTGGGACAAACAAGATACAAAACTCAGTTCAAATCAATCCGAATGATACTGGTTAGGTTTTCTTTAATTTCTTGTATTATCCTTGATAAATGAAGATAAATACTAAATCCATTGTGAATGTAAGGCGGTTGTCTGCTATTCGTGCGTCTCCCTTTACTTTAGAGTGGACTACATGTGGTGCTCATTGGAGCATGAACCTCACACTCCCTTTTATGACCATACCTACAGTTTAACATGTGGAGGGAAAGTAGGGACAGGATTCATCCTTAATATAAATATTTCAGTATCGAGCATTTGGCTACATTACATGATGAGCTCGGTTAAAGGGTTGTCGCATGGAAAAGCTTTTGTAAATGCATGGAAGTGGAGGGGTTTAACCCGGCAGAACCTTTGAAGCCTCCTTTATAGACTGAATCCTGACATATAATCAGTCTTATTACTGGTGGGGCAGTATTAAGTGGCCTGAGTCATTTGAGTTCCTAGACCAATCTTCTTGTTGCTGCTTGGATGAATTACTTGCACTAACTTTATGAACAAAAACACACGGTTCCTATGTTGGAGTCTTGGTTTCTGACCTAGTGTACTACATGTAGATGTTTGGATGTTATTGGATTGTTTACATTTTTTATTTTTGTTTTGGAGTACCGTATTTAAGATATTGATCTGGTGAAATTTAACTGTGTATCTGAAGTCCTCGTGTCTCACCTCGGTGGGTTCGTCATTGTTGTCTGTCTCCTTGTACTTTTCCTCAGGCTGAGGCAACACCTTGGTCAGACCCTGAGTCACCCAGCCTATCACTCCAGACCTAGGAGAATGAAAGAATGTAGTTGATCTTTGCAGGTATGTATTTTGTAATATGTACGGTAATCCGCGCCCACAGTACCTTTCTCCATCCTCTCCTGACTGTGGTGGTGATCCCAAGAAAGAAATAGAGAATGACAAAAATGTTGAACATACTGCAAATGAAATGGCTTTTCAAAAGTTGGCTTTATGACCGAGCACATATTTCTTCTAAAATGACAGAAATACTGGCTTGTGCTGTATTTTGAATGTTTTAAAGTCTATTGTGTGTGTATTTCTCCACTTTTTTTCTCTGAAAATGTGATCACCTTTGTCTAAAAAGCACTAGCTTCCCTTCTAGTGAGAACCTGACTGGCTGACAGCATTTTATAAAAGGTAAACAACAGTTTACCAGTCTAAGCCTTTACGAGCAAATATACGTTTAACGGGATACAAGATGAGAAAGAAAACACCTGAATATGAGACATGTCTCCTCACCCTGGCGTCAGAGTTGGACCTGCTGAGTCGAGGGGAACCCGAAGGTTGAGGCAAGGCGCTGACGAACCCATTGGACAACCAGCCCAAAACTCCAGCTTGGGCCTGGCTGTAGAGCAGGTAACGAAAGACACTCAGTATGTGTTCACACACGCACACACATTAAGGCATTCAGAGAAGCTAGTGGAAAGACACCTTTACCTCTCCGCAGAATCACCCTCAGAGTTCTTCTGAGGATTCTTCCTGGTTGAACAACCAGTGGGGGTCTTGGCAGCGTCGTCTCTTTCAGGAGTTTCAGGGACTTGTGGGACCACTTTCACCACCCAGTTAAACATCCTGTTGAACACACACACACACACACACACACACACACACACACACACACACACACACACAGTCAACTAACACAAAGACCATCATCAAACATGATGTCTTATCTGGGGGCGAGAGAGCACTGTTGAATTTGTTTTATGACTGAATAATAAATTAGGTCGCTATGCTGTGGTCCATAGAGGGCAATTAGGCATGGCCCCACCATGAGCGATTATTTATTATATATATTTTTTGTTTATTCTATTAAAATACATTTTCAATATTTGTTTTTTCGTCATACTACGCTGCGCTCTCGTCAGGTCGAGACTCGCAACGCGCCGTTTAACAGCACAACAAGAGCGACGACGAGCGGTGTCCTTCCAAGAAGACGCGACCCGAACTCGTACGAGACAAGAACTTTGCCGGAGAACCTAGAGGTAAAACAGCTGGACCCAGATCAGCCCGACCTCACAACCAGAAAATGGACCGGCGTGAAAGGGAAGCCGCACATACGGCGCTTCTGTAGAGACTTCTACACCTGGATGTTTAGCTAGCTAGTTAGCTACATGCTAACGCCGTAAATTCGCGCGCCGCGCTTATGACGTCACCGTGTTAAAGTTCCCAGCTACCCAGTTGCGACGCACACAGGACGGCGGCGAGGACACACAAGAAAACAGGCACAATTTAACCAAAATAATCCATTGTGGGGCTTTTGAGTTTGGTTTTCCTCTTAATATCCTTTAATATATTATAGTTAATTATAATAATTGTATGGTAGTTATCATATTCTGAATATTGCTGTTAGTATATATTCATTAATATACTAATTTTTTTGAATTTATTATTTATTATGTTGAACTGTTGGAATAAATGTTGAATATTTAACTGCAAAAGAATAATGCGTGTTTTTGCATTGAATCATACTGGGATATTTACTGAAACTGATTGGCTGGCCCTACCCAAAAAAAAGAATCCACTTGTCCTTTTTCAGCAACTTAACTCAGGGAAGAGACAGACAGCTAGTGGAAGGAAACCAGGAGGCAGAGGCACAGGGAGGAACCACCCCAGCTGTGCAACATAAACTATACTTTACCAACACCTACTTTGCCACACACGACCGACGGTCCAATGTGGAGGGGAAAAAAGGCAAACTGGTGCAGTAAACAAATTCAAGATAATGATTGAATTAAAAAGATGCATTTACAAAGCCAGCTTTAATCTCAAATGTCTCTTAATCACATCACCAGCTGCTTCCCTCAGGAAACAAGTAAGGTCTACGTAATAAATCCAACTTGGGTAATGAGCTGAGAAGACATTTATTGTATCAATGACACAACGAAAAAAAGGCAGAAACAATCTATGCTTCTGTCTGTCCAGAAAATAAATTACTTTATATACAACTAATCGAGAAAACAAACCCTAAAACGTCAGAGTGAATTCTCTCCAATAATCCACAGCTTAATTCATGGATAAAACTACATTTGAACATATCTGTTGCAGCCGAACGTGCAGTCTACACAAAGTGAAGCCACAGCATTGGAGGGTAGAAAATGATGATGTCACAGCTCTCAGGAGTGGTCACATGGTTCAGCTGTGGGTTTGGCTTTCTATCTGGGAATCATTTCCCAGAAAATCTACTAGCAACGTCTTACAAAGCGGTTTGAGCTGTTGTTGTGATCAAATTGTGTGACAAACTGTCCCAATCAGCAGAGATCAGCGGGGCCTCTTCACTGTTCCATCGGATTAAATACTGCAGCTCTGGCCCCCAACTAATCTACAGCTTTCTTCTCTGCTTAAGGCCTGGATCAACTCCTGAGATCGTTTTCAGTGATCTAAAGAGCATAAATCAGAGGAAGACCCCCCCCAGCCCTCTAAGGATATAGGCATGTTTTTAGATCAGCAATGACTTGTGCATGTCGGCCCTCTCTGTCCTTGCCAATCCTGCCAATACAGACTTTTACAAAGCCACACCGAAGCTGCAAGACAACATCTAATCACCCACCCATCATTCACCCTCTAAGCGACTTCCCCCGCTGTCTCTCCACCAAGACACAGGTCATCACAGCGAGCAACTCAAATCAGCTGTCAGGTATCGATTCACATCTGTCCTCTTGTTTTTGCTTACCTGCGTGTCTACAGGTGGTTCTGCATGCCGACGGCGTGGAGATCCAGAGTGCGGCGCAGCCAGCACAGGTCTGCTGAGATTTCCGCACTGGCCGCCCGGGGCTAACGGGATTACTCTGCACAACCTGAAGGTCAAGGCACAATCCTGGACTGTGAGCCATCGCAGATTAACAGCAGAGAAACGTATCGCCAGGACGTCTTTGTGACCTACATAATGTTACACCCCCCCCCACCCACCCGCCCACAACCAACAAGTGCTGACTAACTATAAGCACAGAGAGCAGGGAGATAGACTATGTATTCTATACTATACACCAGCATAGACAACAGTGTGTTTTAACCTGGCTCCTAATTTGTCATTCGTAATCAACACATTGCCTTCTTTGGGATGTATACGGTTTGTAAAGGGAGATCACTTGTTTCACTGTACACCCAGTGCGTCCCCTCCACCCTCCTCCACCCTGTCACCCTATCATCTCCCACCGCATCCTGATTATAGTTTGATCCCCGGCGACTGACGCAGGGCCGCTCGCTGACTGACCAGCAGTGAGCTTTACAAACCTTTTTACTCCGTAGCAGTGTAGAGGACTCGTTCAAAGGAAGGTAAAGCTTGTTAGAAAGGCTCAGGGTCTGACCGGGCCCCTGATGAGCTACTTCCTCTCATGTCAGCCCCATGAGCACAAGGCTACGCAAAGCTTTTCTTCTATTTTTGAAAATGAAGCCAACCACATCTCCAATATGGCTTCAGACATTTAACAGCAGGTCAAAAGGCACTAAGTCCATTAACCTTGCTTCCTTACTGGTGGTACACTGCTGGTAGTTTATCTGAGTAATGTTTTTTCACTCTCCCCTACAATACCGAGGGAAATATATAATTTTTTAAAAGCAAACTCAACTTATTCTTACTTGACAGTTATAAGTACATCTCCGGCCCCAAGATGTCGTTGTAGTCGATCGAATCCAGATCAAATCATTCCAATAGTAATAATGATAAAGATATTTAAGTCTGGACTCGTAACCAACGGACCTTCTGTGGTTTCAGACTATTACAAACAACAACCTGTTAATTTAAGGTTCTCGCAACAACAATGATTGTACATGAATTTGCTTTGTCTTATTTTCAACCCTATATTGTATTTCACTAGTTATGGGATTTAAAAAAAAAATGAAATAAGAATTTAAATGCAGGTTGTGACACAATAGGGTGTACAAATCAAGACAAAGAGGAAAAAAAGAAAGAGAATGGGGACAAATGGCAAGATGCTTAATAGTGATTAACAAGGAACCAGGACTGTCCTCATGGTAACGAGGACATGGCACATTTGACGTCAAAGGCAGGACTGTAACAATGAAAGAATAGCTGCCGTGATGGAGAAATTGGTGCCGTTTCAAACAGACAACTCGTGCAAGCATCAGTCAGGGCGAACTATACAGGTGACATTGGTTTGACAGGTAAATAAATCCTGTCTGACAGGCGCATGGATCTCATCTCATGTCCTTTGGGGCCCGGTGTTTGAGAAAACAACCTGCAGAAGAATTGATGGTGCTGATGATGCAGCAGGCAGATCCCATTATCAGCTCAGCAGGGGATAAGCTGGGAGAGCAGGATCACACAGACCCTTGGCCCATGGCTGGAATATGGCACCACCAATGTGGCCTCAATCCTAATTGAACATCTGGAAAAGACAGGGGACAGGGGCAGTTGGGACACACAGTGAGGGAAATGGACACAGCGAAGCTGAATGTGTGCAAACTAATTTCTAATTTTGGGAAACCTTTCAGGAAACCAACGTTATTTGCACAATTCCTTTTTGGTTATTTGTGTTGACGTTTCATTTATTGTTCCAGAAATTAAAACTAACAATAAACTGCAATAGTGTGCGGAGAGAGAATGGCCTTCAGGGCCGTAACAGAGGGAATAGAAAGAAGAGAAAGCACATGCAGAGGTAAAGCTGTAGTGGATGATCTGTGATGGAAGCTCATCCTGATTACCTTTGACATAAAGACATTCAGCAAGGTGCTCCCACGTACACAAACACACTATTACAGACATTGTGTATGTTTATTGGTGTGATATAGACTTAGACAATAAACTATTTTCCATGCAAGCACCTGAATAACATTTCTTGGCTAAATAAACATGAAACCTTGTTTCCTGTTGGTTTGTGGCTCGAACATTAAAACCACAACAATTGGTCCTTCGAGTCACAGGAGGGCAAATTGTATGAAGTAACAAAATATACAAAATGTTCTAAAAACAATTTTGATGGAGTATTAAGTAGCATTAAATGGAAAGTATAATTACCTCTAAATTGTTATTAAGTACATGGGGTAGGTGAATTCTGCATTCCAGCACATTTGTGTATGAGCTTTAACTTCGATTTGTCATCATTGTGTATTGTGCTGATAATAATAAACGTCATTAAGGTCTAGATTTCAACATGTTTTAAACAGACACCCCCTCTTGTGGCCCAAAGTAGAATCAACTCCTTGAACTGGCCGTTTCCACAGCTGACTGTAGGTGCAGTTACAATAACAAAAGGCCAAAAACTGCAGCAAAGCAGACTTGTGTTGCTTTTACATGTACGTTTTATTGTGAAAACCTGAATGTACTCTACACAGGAGTGCACAGGCCTTACAGAACATGCCCTGCATGGATCAACGTTGTGATTTTCTAATGTACTGTTCGGAAATGTAGAGCAAAAAGTAATATGATTTAAAAAAGAAAAACACATTTTCTTCAAATGTTCCCTCTTGTTTTTTATAGTAAAAAAAGCCATCTCATAATTCACAGAAAAAAGGCACAATAATGGCAAAAAGTAAACATAGGCACAATGTGAAGACACAAGTAAAAGGTAATGGTTAGTATGTCAATAGTGACTTTAAAACGTTAGCAAGACAAACAAATTAATAAAAAGGGACTAAATGAACCCTTTCTAGATGTTTATGTGCATTAAGTATAAATGCTGCAGAGAGGTACAGCAACAAGACAAACCCAGAAACAGAGTGGTAATATGAAAGAAAAGTGGAGGGATGAGAGGAGGTTAATGACCGCTCCGCTCACGACAACAAACCCTGCGAAAACAAGAAAATAGGCAAAGCAGGCGTGGATTTAGTGTCCTAATCTAGGTCAAGAGGCACAACGCCAGCGCTATTCCTCCCAAACATCCGTCCTCCCTGTTTCCCTTGCTCCTCCTCTTCCAGAAAATAACTGGCAAGGAAGATTTTGGCAGAGCCCTCCGTCTCCCCCTCCTCACCCTCTGCCTCCCCCGGTTTCTTTCTTTCTCTCGTCATCTCATTCTCTCTCATTTCCTCTTTTCCCCACCGTTATATTTTATACCTCCTTCTTTTTGCATTTTCCACAACGCCCCTCTCTCCCTTCATGCCTGACACTAATAAATCAGCAGCATGTGGGCTTAATGGAAACCAGACCCGGACCCGTTCCTCCACGGCCTGCAGGCTTCTCCAAAGTCCACTTCATCTCCGGCGACACTCTTTTGCTTTAACGTGAAAAACAGAAAAGAGGAGATACCCGAAAAGACGAATGCTGCCGCAAAGCCAGAGAAGCTGAGAGATGATTTGTAAAATACCACAGCACTTTTCCAATCTTCTCGTTAAGTGTGTACAAATGCCCCCCTGTTCCACTCCACTGGGACGCTGTTTTAGTGGTGCTCACATCAGGCAGTGGTGGGAGGGGAGGTCTGGAAGGGGAAGGGGGGGGAGGCTGGAGCCTTTGTGTCTGTGTGCAAAAACTATGTGCCTTTGTTTGGGTAAGTAGTGTCTCCATGTCTTAGTGCGTGCGTGTGTGTGTGTGTGTGTGTCTGCACATGTGCAGGGAGAGTTGACATCATGTGATGTCACGGTGCGTGTCTGTGTGAGAGAGCGGGCCGACATAATGGGCTCTGTGGGGGGGGGGCACGCAGCTGTCTGACATTCCTGCGCCGGTCGGAGGACGCGCTTCTTCTTCTTCTGTTGTTGTTGTTTCAAACAGACAGACACACAAGCGCATTCGCAATAACGCACACTCAGCAAAACACAGAGAAAAAAAAACGGAATCAAAAGAGCAAATGATGTGATCTAAACCAAAGAATGAAGTTGGGATTGGTTGAGGCACCGTAGTCGAGCATGTGGAAGACCTGTTCATATTAATGCGTGTATTTGAATAGTTCATTCTCTAGCCGTAAGGACACATGTTTGTGGATATGTACAGTATGTGTGCTTCTGTGTAACATATGTGCATCGTTGACTTGGTCTGCATTTAAACTAAATTACTGGTCCCTTCCTCCCCCCCCCCCCGAGTGTTGTGTGTCTTCTTCAGTAAACATCTGGTGGCTGCTACATCTTTTTTTTTTTTTTAAAGCTATGATTGTTTTTCTTTAAAGAAATATAAGTACCCTTTCAGACATTTTCAAGGCACAAAGAACAAGAACTTCAAGAGCCAGTAGGAAACGTGCGCTGACGCTCCACAGGCATTTTACCACGTTTGCATTATTTCACATGAGCGATAAAAAGCTCTCACAATAAATGGGGCCCAAAACGGTGACTCAACCTCTGCTTTCGTAGACTTAACTACCGCGTCAGAGCCATTAGTACAAATTTAGACGCCTGGAACGACTGCGAGTGATGAACAGCCGCTCGATCTCTTCCCGTTCCCGCGCTTCACACCCAGTCCTGCAACGAGCGCTTGCAGTGCACCAAGGCCCTCGGGGTCTCTTTGTTCTGGAGAGTCCTGAGGATGGTGTAGATGAGGACGAGGATGCACAAGATGAGGACCAGAGGAACAATCACCATGATCAGAGTCATGACCTTCGATCCGTTGTCGGCCACCGTCACCACCACGTTCACTTCTTTGCCCTGGTCCTCTTCCTCCGTGCCGCCGGGTCGGTCGTCCTCCGGGTCCTTGTCTCTCCCCCCGTCGGGCTCTTTGTGCTCTTTGCCTCTATCTGAAGGGTCGACTGGTTTGTATTTCGGTTCCTGCTCCGTGTCTGCATCGGGCTGCGGGTGGACGGCTCGCACACATCCCATGAAGTCCTTCAGGAAGGAGCGAGGGTAGCCTTTCTCCGCTTCCGTCCTGCGGTTGTCAAACCTCCAGTAATTGGTGCCTTTGTAGAAGTAGGTGTAAGCTGCATGAGAGGAGGATCAAAAAGAGGAATCAAGGTATTAAGCTAAATACAATGAAATATAATGCATAATGTAGAATATGTGGTTTTGATATTGGGTGTCTCGGCTTTCAACTTGTCACTGTGACAAGACTCCATGTAGGCGGAGGTTTACAGGGGATATTTAGATGACACCAATAGACAGACCAAAGGTGGCCATTTCTCTTTCTTTCCTGTCTTTATGCTAAAAATAGCCTGCCTGTAGCTTTGTATTTACTGTACAGAGATGAGCTGGATATATTTTTATGCTCTATTTACCCAGATGTCAGACTGTCACAAGCTTTTGGAGAGTAAACTTATTAAATGTTGTCTCATTACTTCTTTAGTATAATATCAGATGACATTTAAACTGTGTTATCAGGAAACTAAACAGGGTGCAAAAAGTAAGTAAAAACACGGGTCTTCTTTGGGAACATTTCCAGGAGTAAGTGCAGCTTTGTAGTGCAAAGCAGACTTCTGGAGACGTTCAGGGTGGAGAGGAGATGTGACTTGTTACAGAGTGGATGGAGAGCAGCTCGGCCACGAATCTAATTTCCAAAGGAACGTCGTGCCAACCCTCAAACCAGAGCTCTCATTCCTCTCTTCATCCCCTCACCCTTCTCTCTGCTCTGCCTGCTGCAGCCTAAAATGTCATTCTTTCCCTCTCAAGTCTCACACACCCAGTTTCCCCGCTCGAAAACGTTCCCCCCTTTCCCTCCCTCCTCACTCACTTGTGTTATTCCCCCACTGTCAACACTGTGACACGTGACCAGGCGAATGTTTGGCGTCTGATTTAATCCTAATAAACAGAAGCTGCCTTTTTACTCCAAACGAAGGATGCATTTGCTTGATGGAAAGTGGATATGTACCGCCGTCATCGCTGAGGAAGGCTCCCTTGGGTGATGAAGGGATCCTCCCCCATCTGTTGATTGGCTTCGGAAAGTCTCGGTCCGTAGTGCGGGTCTCCTCGTTGTATCGCCAGTATCTGCACACACACACACACACCACACACACACACAGAGGGAGATGTGTGAAGATAAAGAGAGTTTCATACATTGCTCAAACCCTTTTAGATAGAGAATGCAATACAAAGGATTAGAGCTGAAGGTAACAAAAATGTGTTCAAATCCCATCGCTTGCCTTTGTGTGGCTGCAATACAGCGTACCTGTCTCCACTGAAGAAGTATGTGTATTCGTTGGGCTCCCACCAGATTGCTGTGTCGATCTTATGTGCAGGAACTCCTTGTCCGTACTCATGTATGGGCTGCGGGTATCCCGGCAGCACGTCGGCCTCCCTGAACACCCAGAATCTATCATCTACAGGGGCAAGAAGACGTACTCGTAGTTATCTGGGTACAAGAGGAAGGTTGGTACGAGAGAGATGAAAAGCAGGGGGGGGAAAAAAGGCGGTTTCTCGCAAAGGAGGAACAGTAAGGATTAGCAAGGTAGAAATGGATGGCATAAGACTTATAATAGTTCTTCTAGGTGGAGCCCACTCCACACATTTTTTTATATTTTGACCAGATATTGTGTTATTTAAGTAGTTTGGATTTATAGGCTATTTTTCTGCAGTGTTTTGATGTATAGACGTTCAAAATATGGCACAAATGTGTTCCTAAAAAAACAGCTTGTGCAGCTCTGAAACCTGTCAATAACGTGACAGAAAAAAGTAATGACCACATCGGAAACAGACACAAGATAGAGGTTGGTTCATTTTGACCCTCAATTCAGCTTTCAAGAAAAACCTTCGCAAAAAGTCCTTGAACGGAATAAAAAGGGAGCAGGACAAATCACCGTTAGACCTGATTCTGAAAGCTCAGCTCAGCTGCTGTCAACATCTGGAGCAGTGAGCTGTGAAGGCTGATGTAATCCTCCACCACTCTCATGAGGCCTTTGGGGACTCAGCTGGAGTGAGACACACATTCTGGACTTTCTACAGCCGCCACGCTGCACAAACCCCGTTCAACACAGATGCAAACACTAAAATCTGATTATGAACTCCGTAATGCAGTGAAACAAAGATGCAAAGACTCGTAGACTCATTAGTCTCCATCTGCAGGAAATCACAATTTTCTTGTTAACCTAACTTCCCCAGTTCCAGTGGGTTTTTCGGCCAGATACCGAGAGTTATAGCTGTGCTAAATTATGAATTATTAACAGCTATTAAAACTCACAGTCTTCTGAGAAGGTTTTGATAGAACATTTCGATGGTGTGTTTGGAAGGCAACATTTAGTTTTGCTATTTAACAGTTTTGGCAAACCTTTAAAGAAGACAAATTTGCCATCGTGGCGCTCGTAGGCCGCGTCGATGTCACTGGGCAGGCCGTTCCAGAACACGGATATCGGCATGGGGTAGTTATCCAAGACCCGGTTCCTCCGCACACGCCAGAACCAGCGGCCCTGCAGTAATCAGACATGATTTATTGTTCACTCCTGCTTGCATGACTGGAATGCTGTTTTGACCCCTGAGCAGGGTTGAGATCTCCTCAAGTCCTTTCAGCACGTCAGAGGTGTTAAAAACACCAGTGACACTCTTCCTCATCCACTCGGGGGCGGTTGACGGAGTTTACGGATGTGCAAAGACAGCGAGCATGAGCAATAGTTCTTCACTTCTCACCTTGAAAACAAACATCTCCCCTCTCAACACGGTCACCGTGTCAAAGTCCCCGTCACAGATGTCGGGGGCCTGGTTGTCCGGCAGCTTGGGAGGTCGCGGAGGGGCGGGAGGAGGAGGAGGAGGAGGAAGGGGAGGGGGGACATCTTTTCTAATGCGTGGGGTTACAGGTTCGGGCTGTGAGGCGGTGGGGGCTGGGGTGGGGAGGGCAGGAGGTGAGGTCGAACTGGGACTCGGCTCCGGGGGGGCTGGGGGATCGGGAGTGCCGTCGGTCGGGTCGGGGGAATCGGGTGGGGGCGCCCTGGGAGGAGTTGGGTCGGGTCCTTCCTCAGGAGGAGAAGGGGAGTCATGTCCTGGTTTGTCCTCAAGGACCGGAGGAGAAGTGGGAGGAGCATCGCCGAGGCGAGGGGGGCCTGAGGGTGAAAAGATGGAAAGCTGGCTAAAAGCATTCCACATTTAAAATGCTGTCCCCCACCCCTCATATTTTTTTTCAAAATGCAAAAACAAGTTCCCTTTGAAATGACATAATTCCCCCAGCCTGTCTGTGTGGCAATAAACCACAGTGGTACATTTCAAACTCTCCTCTGTTGTCCTCACAATGTCAAAGAAATGTTCCATTATGGGGAACTGCTATGAGCACACTCGATCGACTGCGACTGTGCTGCTGTTCTTTGGAAAAAATCAACCCGGCTGGTTGCTAAGAGAGGAAAACACACAGATGCAGTCCGTTATGTAATGTGTAGTTACACCTGATGGACCTGAGGACGTATTGAGTTACACAGAGCGAAAAATACTGCTCGGAATATATGCTGGATGATACAGCACCTGCTGCATTTTAAACTGCCATAGACTCTTTGGACTTTGGACTTAGCAAAGGCCTGTTTCTCAACCCATCGGCCCGAGCCCAGAGGTCAGAGCCTGTCCGAGCCCGGCCCGTCTTAGTCTACTGGTCGACTAATTGGTTGCTTTGGTCTTAGTCAACAAAGAAACATTTGGTCAATTCAGCTCTGTGAGAATTCAAGTAAACACAATATTTTGTGCGGTCGTGTGATTCTCAGCGGATAAATGGACTAATTGATCAGTCCACACGATATGTAGAGTTAGTTGACGACGGGTGTCCTCGGTGGAGGACAGCTCTAGAAAGCAGGCGGTGTCTCTCGTGACATTGGAGGCTGAAGGTTCTCGCTCTCTGCAGCGGTGCACCTAGAGTAGCAGACTGTACATCGGGATACTCTGACTCGTCTTGTCTGCCGCTTGGTGCTCTGCTGGTTGTGCCGGTAGTCGGTTGTTAAAGTGAATTAGCTAAAAACAGCTGCTTGCTACAGTCAACTAAAGGATAGAGTGAACTAAAAGAGTAAAGCTGCAGGCCATACAATCAAAGTATAAACAAAAAAGAAGGATCCAAAAATGTTGTGTACAGCGGATCATCTTAAATCTTCACATGCATTGGGAAATGCTTCATGTGAAAAGACACAGGCCTATAATAAGTTTGTTGTCCTAAAATTATTTAAATACTTGGAATTACTTATATTATTTCCCAGGTTGGTTTGTATATAAGTAACTGTGTTTTACTGTTGAGACTTTATGTCTCTCAGCTGAATAGTTTTGGCATAGAAACCTCTACAAAGGACTTGTATGTTTATTCTACCAACAAAGTGGATTCTGTGTAAGTCTCGTTTCTCTAAAACATCATTTCGATCTGTTTGATAAAAGGATCACTGTGTTGTTTCAGTCCAAACATTTAAATTACATGTTTTACAGGAGCAAGATTTAGTTTTTCATTTACTTTATCTATAGATTGATTTCAGAGATGTTTCCCGGACAACACAAAGGTAACAAAATACATACATACAAACAGAAATATATCAAAAATCAGTCATTCAGTGTAAACAATTTCTGCAACAAATCTTGGATGTAAGACACAAATGAGGGGTTTTGCCTTTAATTACATCTCTTATGACAAGTGGAAAGAGACCAACATCTAAATACATTACACCAACACACACACAAGCCATTTCTCTAACCAGCATACGCACGCACACACAAAGATGTCATCTGTCAATAAACAATGCCGTCTATTCACACAGGAAAAGCATGAGAGCATCATCCCGGCATGCTTTACATGCTGATTCCAGCCATGTTTCTCTGAGTTGGATCAAAGCTTCTTCTTGGTTTCATTTGTGTCTCGATGTGATTGTCGGATATACTGACAAATTACAACAGACATTCTGCACTTCAACCCTCACATTTACACATTTGTATGGTGTCCCTGCTCGTTGGTGCTATGTCTTTAGGAAATGAAATAACTATTTTTCCAATTGCTGGTTCAGTCCAAATTCTGCTAGTGGTGGCTTTAAAGAAAATACATACAGTGGTTTAACTGGTGTTTCAGCAGAGTGAGTGCTTCTTACCGTATAGGTACTGTATTCCTCTGATGTCATCGTCATGGAGGGTGAAGTTGTGTGTTTGAATCCACTGGTAGAAAGGAGCCATTATGGCATTGGGGTTATCAGAGTGCTCCAGACCCAAAGCGTGGCCGAGTTCATGCACCGCGACCAGGAAGAGGTCTATACCTGCAGCGACACACATATACTGGGTCAATGTTTGTCAGAGGTAACAAGCAACGGAGGGATCTACACAAACCATAGAATGATACATTTTATATAGGTATATGTATATAGGACATATATTTAGGTACATACATCATTAATCTGTTGCTTCTCTGAAACTACCAGGATGGATTCATTAACAAAAAGTAGTCCCTTACCTCAGAAAAACATTACAATGGATCAAACGTCTGCTATGCAGTGTTTTCCCTAATATCAGGGGGGCTTCCCTAGAGGAAACACTGCTATTGATACTAGATTAAATGGAACAGAACTGAACCAAAAAGGAATCACTTCTCATTACTGCATGTTGCTGCTCAACCTGCCACATTTCTGAATCTCACAACATGAGCCGTTCCACCTCACTGTTTCATATTAACGCTTCGACGATGATGTTTACGTGGACCGAGCTGAAGGAACATTCAAATTAACAGAAGAGTCAGTTGTTAGATGTTATTATTGTGGCATTAAATCAAGCCCAGGGAGACCACACATGAAAAGAAAATGGCGGGAGAGACAATGCGGCTACCAGAACGTCACAGGTTCAATTCCCACAAGAAATCCGCCCACTGACCTTGTGGGTTTTGGTTTTCCAGCGTCCAAGGCTCATCAGCATCAAAGTGTGTATCCCCACCGATCCCTGGTCCGGGGTAGTAGGCGTGGGCCAGCGACCCTCCTTCGCCATCAAACAATGACATATCACCATGGAAACCAGTTGCAAACAACAACAGGATGTCAGCCAGCTGTGCCTGGCTGCTGTTGATGCTGCTGATGCTGTTTACAGCAGGTAACTCCTCAAAGGTGAGCGGCGTGACCCGTCTCCAGGCGTCAAAGGCGTTGCGGATGGCATTGAAGGTCCGCTCCTCGCCCAGCGAGGACGGGATTTGCTGGTTCATGATGCTGGAGCCAGAAGAAAAAGCATGTTAGAGTTGGTTTGTTAAACGTTCTGCTCGGCCCGGTTTTTAATGCTATGGACCTGTAGGTGATGTGATCTTTGCCCCACTGCTGTCCAGTGAGAGCGTAGCGTTTTTTCCTCGCGCCACCATCCATCTCCTCCGCTTTTCTGTCTGGGAGGCCACAGCGAGGCCGACGCATGGCCCTACACACACACACACGCACGCACGCACACGCACACGCACACACACACACACATTACAAACTGCTGGCAGCAAAGCCATACTGCAGCATTACAAGTCTCATATCTATCGGCCTCTTCAAAGTAGGAGGCTGCAGACTGTTAGTTTAGCTTAATATGAAGGCTGGAAAGAAAGGTAAACAGCTGAAGGAAAAAATAAAGTTTGTACCGATTAAACCGATAAAATATTATGTGTTGTGCTGGTGCTGATTTCGTAACATTTGCAAAAGAATCAAAGAATCTGAGTTTTCCTTTTTCCAGGCTTTATGCTAAGCCAAGCTGCTCCTGCTGTTGTAGCTTCACATTTAGATAAATCCTCTCATCTCGCTCTCTAAAAAAAGAGAGTAATCCCCAAGCTGTCAAATTGCTCTTTTTACACACGGTGACTGCTCTGAGAACAGAGGTCTAATAATACCTTGAATCTGATTCCCAGTTAAATGTGGGGATATGAAACAATAGTCTCATTAGCCAAGACGTGACATAAGCAGAATGAAACTGTAATCCAAACCGTCTGGGCAGAGAAAAACAATTCAACCTGGCATTGTTTCAGGAGGCCCTGGTTATACAAGCACATTAATCGGACAATGTTATTATGTGATGGCAAAAAGCCAGTGCTCTGAAGCTTGGTTTGTTGAGTCGAGGTCTGTTGCCCCAGAATTCTCAGATGACAAATGGAATTATGCAGCCATCTATAATTACAGGTTCAATGCATGGAAAATGAGAAACCTGTCAATATTGTGACGAAACAATGAAATGCTTACGCAACAGTAGCAGGGTCCATCTCCCCTGTCACATCTATGCCATAGAAGCGCTGCATGTCGCTGATGGCTTTGGACAGGATCTGAGCCGACTGCCTGGTGGACATCTGACCGCTCGCCTGAGACAGGTAGCCGAACGTACGAAGCCAAGCCTGGGACGAAGAAAAGCGAGGGCTCAGTTTCGCTTGGTCTCAACACTTGCGTCTGATTTTGAGTGCGTGCGTTGGATGGTGTATTAAAACATATGACAGTTGCAGCTGTTGTGACGAACCCCCCGGGGAATAACGGGAGAGAGCATCTGAGGAGTTAAAAGGAAAGAGAAAGGAGAGATAGGAACCAGATGGCTTTCATTAACATTACGAATTCCTGCTCTCTCATTCCTCTCGCCTTCTCCTGACTGACAGCCAATCGGAGGAGAGGAGACTAGAGGAAGAACAGGAAACGGGAGAACAAAAAAGGGCAATAATCAAACCCCGTGTCACCTCTGTAGCTCACAGGATAAACACAAACCCACATGTGTGTCCATTAAAATGATGGTAAAGCGCCAACAGCCATAGTGACACATGCTGGAGTTCCCCACTTTGTTTTCGAGGAGCAGGGCAACGTAACCAGGGAAACAGGATGACAACTCCAGGGGGGGGGGGGGGTGGTTGCCCTTTACGAAGCCTCAAAAACAACACTGCAGCCCCTCTCACACAGCTGGATCATGGGACTCACATGTTCATACATGTACAGGATGAACACAGGCCGGGAGAAAAGCAAACACACCCCCACACACTCAAGACCCATCATGCGTGCACTCACAAAGGCAGAGAAAAGCCTTCAAAGACCATTTGTGCATAGAAAGAAAAGTCCCAACCAACACTAGAGTGGAAGAGCATCATTATATCCATCACAAAGAATGAAATTGGTATTCACTAAAACCGGCAGTGTTCGACCATTACGCATAAAAACTGAAAAGCTCTTTACAGGCTGATTAAGAAAATAACTTCATAATAATCTTTCCTCAGAATAATGATTTTTGATTGACTAAGCATTTAGCATCTGGGCATTGACACTTAATAAAATAGTAAATACTTTATACTAAAATATAATTTTGATTAATAAATGAATAAAAAGTATTAATGCAACCATCAAAACTTTCTTGCCTGTTAGTGGTGTACAAACAGTTAATGAATGATTGAAGGCACAGTTTAGAATAAAATTGAATGATATTTACATGAACTCATCCCAACCGTGTGTTGTAAAGCATTAGCTAAACTATTTATAAATATTTACAGGTTGACTTCAAAGTTTTCCTTGAAGTAGACCTTCAAGATGCAAGATTTCATCCAAATCTCAAGAAGAGTTACCGAACTAGTAGAACGATACGAGTGAAGAACTAGAACTCACACTAACATAATATCGTCAATAGTTCATCGGTTTATACCTCAGTTTTTTAAGCTTCATAAATTAAGTTATAATTTGTGGATACATGAACATGTTTAAGCGAGACATTTGGTTAATACAATATATCTGTAAAATGTGATTCCTTGACTACTGATGTTTTTTGGAAAAGGGTCAAAAGGTCAAAGGACATCCCTGCTGTGCAACAGCCCACCTGATGCTTTGACGTTTAACCAAAACAAACATGGAGATTTAAACTAATAACCAACGAAACAACTTATTTATGTAATGCATCACCGCAGAATTTCCTCCATAGGAAAAAAAAGTGACGATCATCATGACTTCATAAACTTTTGACAAATGGCAAAAAATATATTTCGACCATCTACCGGGAGAACGTGGTCCTACCTCGGCACTGAAAGCCTCCTCCTCCGGGGCATCGGCCGCCGCGCTGCACACCGTGAGAGAGAATAAGGACGAGAGCGCGATCAAGATCTGGGTCCAAGGTTGTTTGGGTGCCATCTTCTTCACGACGCGCAGCGGCCCGCAAAACTGCCGAACTACTTCCTCCAAGCGGGAGGAATAAAGGGACGCAGCGCTGCTCGGCTCGCATGTAATCACGACGCTCCGCAACAAGTGGGCTCGTCTGCTCCCTCGGCGGAAGAAAGAAGTACGTCGCGCGGGTGAAGGTGCATTTACGAACCCTCGGAAAACGAATACGTAAAACACGAATCGGGGTTATCGTGGGCAAGCAGCCTCATGGCTCAACCGAAGGGGAGGGGGGGGGGTCATGCAGCGGTTGCAAATAACCCGAGCGCGGATCCCTTCCCTTTTTTGACTCTTCGGTCAGCTGCGGGCTCGCAGGTCGCACGAGAAAAGTGGCCGTGGAGCGAAGCGGTTTCTGAACTTGCTGCGAATTTTGCACACGAAAAAAAAAAGAAAAATTGGAAGTCAGTGCCAACGATCAAATTTCAACCTCCGCCGTTCAGCTCCAACAAACGTCATCGACTTTTATCTCGGAGCGGAAACGCGCTTTGTAAATATTTGAGAGACCGCCATCTAACAGCTGCGCGCGGTGGTCGATCTGATGGAAGCGGTTTTAAAGCGAGAGAGGGGCCTCCCCCCCTCCCAACGCAGCAGCCCCACATCACACCACCACTGGGACATCTGCTGCCGTTGTAGGAAACTACAGGCCGGCCCACAGGGGACCATCGTGGATATGGACGTGCAGCGCGTTGGTTCCTGATGTGTGGGGGCACGCTGTTCGATTCAGTCAATATGCGTCATATTGACATGTCAATCAGATGATGACAGAGTTTGGTGACGTCAGCACAGGACAGTAAGCCAGCATGCACAATGCCGGGGTACCAAGAGCGGTTTGAGATTCTTTCTATAAAACAGCCACAATACAGAAGACCATAGCTGAATTATATACATCCTCTAAAGAAACTATTGATTATAGTTACATTGCTTTTTAAGTCATGTCATATTTTCTTTAATTGATCTTGTAAAGTTTACTTTTAGTATCACCTCCAAACTATTACAGGTGCTGCTGAAACCTGGAAACAAAAGTTGATGAATTAAATTTGTAAAAACAGCAGCTCTGAGTGTTAGATAACAGGTCCTTTAATAGCAGTACTTAATGAGCAGATCCCTGGCATACTAAACAGTTTTGGACGCACTGCAGATGAAAATAAAATATCATGAGACCTACAAATAGATTATAAACCTTGATCTGACAAATAAATGGATACGAATGAGTTTTTTTTAAGGTTTATTCCAGCAACAGTGTTGTCACGGTTCCCCGGTTAGTTTGAATCTCCTGCTGCCTGCCTTGACCACAGTGATGAGGACGATTAAGAAGAAGCCCAAAATCCAGACACCCGCAACCGGCAGCACCACTGTCGCCAGTATGCCTGAAACAAAAACTGAGCTCAATGTGGTATCCCTGTAGGAAAGTTCTATCTTCAAATGAGGCCTGCAGTGAGAACAAAGAGGTCGTACAGAGACAAGTATACAGCAATCAGTGATAGAGAAACACAAGTTTACTGGATTGATGTCCGTCCGGCATGTCGATCCTGATGGGTCCATATGACAGGAGGCCCAGAGAGGGGTCTGACCACATCGCTTCCCTCTTACTGATTGAATTACAGTTCTGTGAAGTAAGAAAGAGACATGACGAAGGTAAAACAAGAACACTGAAGACCAATACTTACTGGTACATTTCCTTTGGGCATTTTAAGTTTTTACAGCCTCAAGGTTAAAAGCAAATTCAGATTACAAAGAGTACAAAGCAAGTGAGGAGCGAACTGACGGGCGTGCAGGAGCTGTGCTCTTCTGGCGTGCACAGTTCAACGGTGCAGTGCAGATAGAGGTCGTGAGGTTCTGCTGTGAAGCGAAACATGTCAAAGCTGTAGCGAATGGTGGAACTTTCTCCGTTGCCGCCAGACTCTCCGGCGCTCACGTTCAGAAAGGACACGGTCTCGTCATTCACGCACCTGCATAGGGGGAGGGGGGGTGGGAGGGAGGGGGTAGAAAATGGGTTCGACTGTAGCTCGTAGACTGTGACGACTTAAGGCACACGAGCAGTCGATAGAGCTCCTCTGACCCGTTCAGAAGCAGAGTGTACAACAATCCCGCCGTGGTGTTGGGCTGGGGGGACTGCGTGGCCCAGCACTCATTGAGCCGGAGCAGGAAGTAGTCCGCGGGCTCCGTGACAGTCACCTCCACGTACACCTGGACACGGAAACATGGCGCAAACACTCCACAGAAATGAGGGTTCATATGTGGTTGGTTGAGGAGTGTTTAGCTACCTTGTCTCGGAGTCCAATGGTGGGGGCACTACTGTAGGCTTTTGAATAGGACTGGTCCGTGTACAGCATCATCTGTATGTTGGCATCGAGTTCGTCAACATGCATCACCATCTCACTGGACACGGACAGAGGACAGAGTTGAAAAAGGGCCCCTTTGAGAACTTTGACTAAATAATACGTTCAGATTGCAAATTCAAACAAAATGGGATTAAAGTCTTTTTATTCAACGTCGTTCCTTACCTGGCAAAGTGGATGACTGGGAAAGGCAGGCTGACTGTTCTGATGGACGGATAGACGCAGGTGAAGTCCATCTTGATGACTGGATTTCTGATGATGTTTCCAATAACCTGAGGGTCTGACTGGAGACTCAGGGAATAGGAGATGTGATTTTTTTCCTTGAAGAAACCCAGGCAACAAAAAACAAGAACTTCAGTTTCGACAAAGAGCTTTTTTTAAAGCCGAATAGTGACATTTGTGCTCCAGTTATACCGTCAGCGGCTTGCCTCCACACATTTGATATTCATCTTTAGATATCTTGGACATGAAGTACGGCACACCGTCGATGACCTCCCTCTGAGGACGGCATGATTTGTTGGGCAAGTGCAGCGACTCCAGCGGTACGTTGTGAAACGTGAAGTAATCTTCCATCGCTCTGATTGCAATGAAGTCCTTGCCGCACATAACTTTGATGCGTGCATCTGTTAAAAATACACATTTATTTATTTATGAACATTTTATCAGAGGATCAACCCCATGAGATGCAGCATCTTGTTTTCATGGGTGTCCTCCGGATCATATCCAAATCGACAGAACAACAGAGCAACAGATTAGTTACAATGAAAAGATAATCATAATAAAATGCAAATAAGTAGGCCTACATAAGTAATCCAAGTTGGAAATGTAAGTACGTGATCAGATTACTTATTTTTTTAGCTTAAAATAACTTGGAGTAGACGTAGAATGTGTTAATGTCGTACAAACAAAGCAAATATTGACAATGTGCAGGCAAACAGCTGCTAAAATAGGTGTTAAACAGTGTAGAAAACTGTCATTGGTCATTGGTGAGGTGTCACCCAATGCCTCCCTGATGTGATCAACATTCAATATCAGCTTATTTATCCGAGTTGGTGACTCAAATTGCAGAAAGTCTGCATAACCAACTGGGTCAATTTGCTGGAAAGCCAGTGGCATTGTGGGAAATGCAAGACGGAACGTTTTTGGAGTGAGGAATATATATATTTTTAAACTGTTTTATTTCTTATTATCGTGGAAAAATAATAACGACCCCTTATTACATTGGTACTTTTCAGACAGAGTGAAACCACGAGGCAACAGAAGAAGAAAAAAAGTGCCCACTTTTGTCACATCTGTCCGAATAATATCCGTTGACACATTTGCATCGCCTTTGGTCTTCAGACAGAAGACACCTGGTGCTGTTGGTGCAATGCTCCACGCGGCACACTCCTAAACAGCAGATAAACAAAACGTTTTCAAACTGCAACAAGTTTACGTTTAATTATATAAAAACGTGGAAAGGTTTACCTTGAACACAGTGGCGCGTGAAGCCAAAGAGAACCACGAGGAGGACGCTCAGCTGAAGAAGGACCAAGTGTTAACGTTGCGTGACGGGTTGTACCCGTGAGCTAAGCTACATTAGCCTGCCATCAGTTGAGCGCGTGCAACAACGCGCACTAAACCACACACAGACACATTTCTAACAGGCAGGATGGAAAATCCTTATCGTAATTGTATCTGCACTCACCTTCAAGCCGACTGAGATCATTGTCGCAGTGTTTCGCAAGGATGTAGTTAACAGGAATCCTGTTCTTTATTAAACGTGATGTCGTCACACGGCACGCGCTCCTCAGCCCGTTTTCAACAGGTGCTGCTCTTCAATCCAAAACACCTGCCACTTTATGCTTCAACACGTTACGTTTATCATTAATAATTTATTTTAAAAATGCAATTTCATTAGTGGGTTTCTATTTGTAATACAGAGCAAACACATATAATGCAAATAAGTGTCCCACACGTCATGTGACTTTATATTGATCTGTTGGAATTGATCATGCCACACTTAATAACATGAAACAGGTGGTTCGATTTTTTAGTTGATTTCAGTGATCATCTTCAAATCTTACATGTGAAGGTTAACTGTTGAGTTGGGTCAGGAAACCTTCCTGTAAGTGAGTGAGAACATTTTGAGAGAATTGAGGCATTAAAGATGGAACTTAAAATTAACAACTGAGAGGAATTGTATGTTGATGATTCTAATCAGTCATTCTAATGTATGTATTTTTTGTTTACATCCATAGCATTGTATTATTAGGACGTTTTGGATTAAGGAAAACCATGGATGACTAAAGGTCTGTAAAAGGCATGAAGAAAGAAACATTCTTCGACTTCACAATAAATATTCACAACAAAGAAGCATTGAAAGTGGAGAAAAAAATAAATTGCATAAGAACTGACAAATTTCAGAAAAAGGAATGTGGTAAAAATTACTTTGACGGGTAAACAATCTTACTATTTAGAATAGAATACAAATAAGAATTGGCTGATTATTGCCTTTTTCCTAACGATATGCATACCAATGTTTAATAATGCAAATAATTATATCATTATTATAGACCTTTCATCTCCAATCTTTTCCAAAGCTTGGAGCTTCTATTTTGAGAGAACACAATGGATTTAGCTAAAAGGAACCACCCATACTGTAATGGAGATGGTGGAAGAACTAACAAAGACAGTTTTTATATTTAGTGACTTCAAGGAAGACCTGAAATTTGGAGACATTTGGGACGCGATAGCTCAATATGTTTGCCCTGTTTCATCAATAGTTTTGTGTAGAAACTAGATGCCAGGTACCTCCACCAGATGTCATCAGTGTCAGAACAGTGCTGTAAGTTCACCCCATCGGCTCATCCACCACTTGAAACAGCACAACAATTAAACAGAAACATAAAAAAACAATCATGATGGTGGCATGATGATTTATTTCGGATTCCACATTTACTTATATAAATACTAAAGGGAAAATGTATTCGTTTTTCAAAGTGTGCAGGTCAAAAACAGTGAGGGGCTCACTGTCTTTTGAGGGAAAGACATAAGTGGGTCACACCCGCAGGCCACACTCCATATTCCCAGACAACAGGCAGACCATCTGTCTTTAAAGGGAAAGATCAGAGAGCATAAGTTGTTGAAGAGGGACGAACCGGGATGGATGGGGGAGGTTTGAATCCGCTCTGATGGTTGTATTTGTTTCTTGGGTATTAACAATGGCTGTAATCATAATAAGTACAATGTAGAAAGTAATAATGTGGTGTACAAATATTCAGATGGGAAAGGTTGATGGCCCAAAAAAATTGAGAAATGCAACTGATTTGGACCCCAACAACAGAACAAACTTACAGTGTAAATATTGGTAATGTTATTTATTTACAGAGCAAAAGGGGTAAAAAAAAGTTTTTTTTATGGAGTAGGCTACAACCGTCTCAACACAGGGAATCTTCATGTGAATCCTTACATTTCTACAAATCGCCACACATATGCGGTTCTCATATCTGAGTGAAGGTGAATGAGTCCAACCCATTATACATTATATGGGGGGAGAAAATATAATATAATAGCTCATGATTGGGTGGAAAAACTAAAAAACGTCAGCAGATCAGGTGTGATTGACAGAACCTGCGTAGCACAACAAACACACCAGTTTTACAGTCCACTGAAATGATTCCTCAAAGTCTTTAAAAAGCACACTGAGCTCTGTGTATAAGTGTGTGTGACACCACTGAACACAGCGGTGTTCATCTTGCTTCTTCTCCCTTGGCAGCGTCGTGCGGTGGTTCTTGGTCTCGTCGGTAGTGGTGCAGTGCCACCCTGGTGTTGTGAAATAGCCGGGTTTTAGGAGGTGTCTGTCATCGGCCTGATTCACAACACCAGCTGCAGCACACACACCTGAGAGGCCGGTCTTCTGCTGCTGGGTGTATAGAAAAACACACACACACACACACACGACAGGTTGTACTAAAAACCAGGGAAGAGAACAACTGATGTCAGGACTCTATGCAGCAGCCTTTGGTCCCTCAAACGTGACGGGTTAGTCAGCTGTGACTTCAGACGACAGCTACTTTTGCACCGCAGGTGATTTCCAGATCGTCCGCCACATTATGAAGTGTAGGAGGAGAACCGGTGCGTCTCCGCTCACAGCCCCGGGAAGGAGAACAACAGCATGGACCCCATAGTACTTGGCTCAGCTTTGTCTTAACATATCAACTCGGATATGAAGAGAAGCCAAGACAGAATGAGCCTCCATCTGTGTTCTCTCAGGCCACAGTGTGTTGGCCACCAATTCAACAGAGGGGATGACGGGTGATGGTATTTTTTTGGGAGCATCAACTCGTTAGTTTTTTTTTTTGCTAAACGCACCAGTAGCCTGGTGCCTAATGCTTAGTGTTGTTAGGTTGTTACTATGGTGTTCTGGATGGTTGCTATGGTGTTGAAATGCTGTGATGAGGCTTTATGCTTTAGATCCCTGTTAAAGCTGAAACTGCTGAAAGATCTGGGACCTGATTTAAGTTTAAATGACATTTGGAGACCAATGATGAACATTTGAACCATGGAGTCAAACAGCAATCCGATTGGAGTGTGTGTGAGCGTTTGCACGTAAAAACACGTGGTGTCAAAACAGTGGGAAACTTGGGCATTACATTAATTCCAACTGTATCAATGTATATTCCCGTTAACCCAGACCCCCACCCCCCTGCTGATACTGAGACAAAGCAGAAATATCCCTCCAGTCTGCTTCAAGCCAACCAACCATCTGCCAGAGAACAGGACGTGTCAGAGACACGGCGCCACAGCCTGGGAGGACAACGCGGCGTCTGTCTGCGACACTGGTCCCTTATGAGCAAGTTACAATTCTTGGTCCTATGGGAGATGAAATGTTTAAAACTTTTCTCTGAGGGAAGATCAGCTTTGAGGGCTCAGACAGTGTATTTTTATATAGGGTTAGTATGATATATAATATTACATTAAGCCCAATTTTGATTCATCAGTGACTGAAAACAATCATGTTTTTAAAAAGTGATGCTAGATGGGGAAAAAAGGAAATGTAAAAAATAAAAGGCAACTGAAAAGAACACTTATTTTTTATTCCAAATCATCAAAGAGACAAAAACAAAACTGAAGAGAAAACTGACAACAAATGGGAACTCAAATGGATAACGTAAGATGATGTATCTGATAAAACAAGGACAAATGGTGTATATAAAGAAAATGGTTGACAAGAGAGTTTGTATATATACGATTGGTAGAAGTCTTATATTGCCAAAAGGTTTCTGTTTGTCACGCTCTCTGTCCGTGTGTGTCCGTGTCTGTCTGTGTGTGTGTCTGTGTGTGTGTGTGCGTGTGTCTCAGTTCATCAGTAATTCCATTTGCACCAGTCTTGCGTTGGTGTCTCCGGCCATGTTGTAGGGAATCATACCAGCAAAAGTGATCAGGGCTCTGGCCTGGCTGCGGAGTTGCTGTTCAAAGAAGAAAAAGAAAAGAGGAATCGGAAGAAAAGAGATTAAAACACTGTAATAAGAAACTTCTGTACATCTCATTAGCCGGTGTCAGCATAATAATAACAAGAAGAGGCAGTAAACATTTTATATTTTCTTCTGCAGATGCTAATGACACTATAAAAAGTTGTTCCTCTCAAGAGTCCGTTACGGACTTCGTTTCCAAAGGTTTCATCCGGATTTACAATCTCTGTCTTTGTCCCTCTGCTCAATCAGAGCCCTTCTTCTCACCATGTCCCTGTCCTCCACGGTCCTCTGGGGTCGTCCTGGTGTTCCTGCTGGCGCCGCCTTCAGGCGTTTGTGCTGAGTGAGCAGGATGTTCATGGTGGCCAACAGCACTTCGGACAGGTTGTGGCGCACCTGGGGACACAGAGAGCACTTTAGGAACCGAGTAAAAGAACATTGCTGTTTATTGTGAGACAAAGTTCCCTTTGAGCACCGTGAGTCTCACCTCATCACTGAAGTTCCTAAAAGCAGCCACTCTCTCCTCCACACTGTCCTGACTGAGAGGAAGGAGCTTCAAACGTTCCATCACCTGATGGAAAACCACAAAGAGGAACAGAGTTTGCATATTCAGCAAAATTCATAGTCGCAATAAATACACATGAAAAACAAAAAAGTACTCGTGACATACCACAATCAAATATCAATATTAGTAAACTGGACTGGACTAATTGTTCTGAGTTGGGACTCACGTCGTAGGCTCTGTCCACGTGACCTGCGTGGTACTCGTCAAAGAAGGTGGTCAGGTCTAGCAGCAGGTAGAAAGTACTATCGATGGACTTGTCTCCTGCGACGCCCTGAGAACGATACCTGCGGCAGAAAGACAAAAGGAGTGTTTTATTTTTTTGCTTTGAATTTATTTTTCAAATACATTTTTTTGATTTTATTTTTTAAATATTTAATTTAAACTAGTGCACGGCGTGTGCGTCCTACCTCTCTGCAATAGCCACTGCAGCGTTTTTAAGCCTCTCCTTGTTGGACTGAGGGGCGCTGACTTGGGCAACGACTGGACTCAGCAGCCGGTTTATTAGCTCCAACACCTTATCTGGGTTCTAAATAGAAACAAATGGAAAAACATACGGTGAGACGACTCAAAACAAAAAAATGGCCGCACATGCCAGCAGCTTTGCAGGAACTCCGGTTCAGTCCATGTACGCCGAGATCGCACGGACAGCTCCGCTCACCTTGGCCAGCTCGTAGAGTTTGACTGCCTCCTCAAACAGGCCTTTGTTCTCAGCCTCCATAGCCACTTTACTGATGATGGCTCTGGTGTCCCCGGCGAACTTATCTATGACCCCAGGCTAGGAAGAGGAGAGAAGAACAGAGTGAGACTGGGAGTACTACGGTTCTGATGGTTTACTTCCGGCAACCAGAGCATGAGCTCAAACTAAAGCAAAACAAGCTTAGAAAACTCAGATCTGATAAAAGTCCATTTATATGATGATTCTTTTCCTACTAAATTCATAACCAACATCAACTAAACAAACTGCAAATCCAAAAATATCCAAACATCTCATATTTTGTAGAGTGCTGAAGGCATGGTGAGAAATGTGAAGAACATTTGAGAGCAAAAGCTTTGAAAGAAACATTGTGAGGAGCTTTTGGATCCATGACAGAGAAACAAAGTGCTGCTAAACGAGGAGCGTCAAAGAGAGTCAGAGAGGAGTGACGAACAAAGAATGTGGAGCAGAGTGAGAAGTCGATGTTCAGACGAGAGAGATACAGAGACCAAGGACACTCTGCGTACCTTCCTACTGCCGTCCTTCTCTAGTCTCCCCAAAAGCATGTCAAACTGTAAAAAAAGACAAAATGAAAAGAAACGTACCAAATTTAGACCACATTAGAATTAGAAATAACATTATCTTTACTTAATAATGTTTTGTTCAGTCTTTTGCAAAAAAAAACGATTGCAAAATGATGAAAGGTCTCTTCAAACCTATGTTATCGTATTATATCAACAAATCTAAAAAAGTCCAGGCAGGGTTCTACCATGTTAACATTTTGAATTATTATCATTATTGTTTTTCCTAAATATTTAAATAAAAAAAATAAATCTATTCATTGGCTTAATTCAACTGTTTCACAAGTGAAGATGTATTGGACAAGTGATCATGATGCTCTCAGAGTAAACCAAGGGTCACTCACCTCACGACTCTCAATCACAAGTTCACTGACACAACGCATGAACATGTTTTCTCCCTGGCTGTCTTTCTCATTACTGCAGGACAGACAAATGGAGGAGGAGTTAGAAATGGAGGCATCATGGTGAACATCAGTGGACCAAAACAAAAGCTGACTTCATGAGATCTGTCACACTCTCCCTTTGGCATCCCTCTGTTTGGTGTCATGTCCATAATCTCCCAGTATGCGGTGATCACCTGACTGGGGGACTGAGGTCACTCACCGTAAGAAGTAGAAGTACTGCAGTGCTTCCCGTGGATCAGTGGACTCAAACTTGCGAGTGTAGAGCATGAGCAGGCGGATGAAGTTGAGGCGGCGCACCATGGGGGGGTCGCCGGGCTCCTGGCTTACTACGGAGAACAGGTCAACGCATTTGGTTTCACTCATTCTCTTTCTCCAGGGTCTGATTCGTTCTGCAAAAGGAAAAAAAAGGGGATTATACTCACGCAGCTGGGCACTTTGGCCCGACGACTTCAGCAACAGCCGCAGCTCGAACAGGACCAACGCCACGTGCACCGCGTGACTTCGGAGTCGCTCCACGCGAAACAAGAAGGCCACCGCCGCCTCAAACTGAGCCGTCAGGAACAGCACCTGGAAATACAGGAAGGGCTGCTGGCTCGCTGAGAAATGGGACTCTCCTGTAGGACACCAGACGAGAGAGAGAGAGGGAGGCAGTTGGTTAAGGAGAAGTGTCAAAGGATCTCCGCCTCAATTAAACCAGCACATCATTTCAATGGCAGATGCAATTTTAGCATATTTTATTTTTGAGAGCCATTTGTAACTCATCGTTTTTTTTTCCTGCATTTTCACTGCGTGGTGGGACACGAGTTTTCCATTAGCAAAAACTGTGGTTTGTAGCTGTTCTCTTTTCTTTTGGTACCAACTCGCGATCCAAGCCAGATACTAGAAGGAAGAATCCAAAGACTGCAGATCACTGACCGATCAGACAGTATCATAAGTAGCTCGATATGGAACACCCGCCATTACGACCTCTGGTAGTAACCAATTTTTTTATTTAGATGACTGACTTAAAAAAAAGAAAGAAATAGCAGCATTGGGAAATGACAACATGAGGCGACGGAGCAGACGTTGGGTGCCAATGAATGATTCAGCGAGAGCCGCATTGAAGACGTTGTCATGGCAGTTTACTCAGAATCCTGCCTTCACTGAGGAGGAACTATGTGCAGTAGGAAAGGAAGAAGGAAAACGACCGGCTACCTAAAGTAAATGAAGCAGAACCAAGCAGTTGAAGGGAGGCATAAAACGACAGAGTGCATCCATTATGGAAGGACCTGTCAATCAAGCACAGCCTGTGCAGGATCCCGGTCTAATCGAGGGAAATGAAATCTCATGTGTGGGTTTATCAGCGGTTACTTGCAGCCGTTATGTACTTGAATTAATGAATTAAGTCAGAATCACCACTTGGGAGGACAGGTGAGGACTTGCTCTATATATGCCACGTTAACGTTTGACAGTAGCTATGGCAACAAACATGTAGGAATATGAAAATAGGCAGTCAAGTGCAGGTATTTAGTCATCGAGTTTACTTTTTTAATTATAATCCTTAATCCTCTTGCTGGCTGAGGAGAACAGGGTGAACCATGTCAGCTATTTCTTAGCCTTATCTCAGACTAACAGCAGTTTAGTTCAAAAAGGGAAAGCACATGAGAGAAGAAGAGAGGGAGGGAGTGATGAAGAGGAGGAAAAGGATGAAGGCAAGATAAGAGCGGGTGGTGGTGGCTGCAGCAAATTAAACAAAGAAATGACACAGGAACACATGGAAGAAGTAAAAAGGGGACAGAAATCAGTGGGAGGAAAGGAGAGAAAAGTGCAGTGCAGGTGTGAGGAGAAACAGGGATAGAGGATGAAAGGAGAGGACACAGCGAGCGAGGAGAGGAACAGACGGGGCTTCACGCCCTGCTGTGAAGCAAGATGGAGTACCGCGAGGAACACGGAGCCAGAAGGCCGCAGAAGCAGAGCAGCGCGAGAGAAAACAGAATATGGCTTCAGGCTGTACTTCGCAATGAGTGGGGGGGGTGGGGGGGGGGGGGGGAGGAAAAAAACGGAACCATGCAGTCTTATCCGAACGGAGCAGGGTCGGCCCCTTGAGAAAGCAACTCCAAGGGGCGAAAAGTGCCCTCTCAATCTGTGGGAGGAAAAGGCCTATTGGCCTTATGCTCTCATTTTGATTTATTCTTGGACTGTCGGGGCATGGGGCTGTTCAGTCAGAGTGCATTTTAGCAGCCGGATAATTGTTTCAATTAGAGTGAATCTTTTTGCCTCACTGAGTGCGGGTTTCACACTGTCTTACTCCAAGCTCCAAAACAAAAAGGTCCCCAAGTTTTTACCAAAATTGACTTATTGGATTAATTAAGCAGTGAGGAGACTTATTTCTTTGCCGAGCCAAAATAATATATAAAAAAAAAAAGTAAGACTAATTTGACTGAGATTACGAGTAAAATATATACAGTGTCATAAAAATTACCACGCGTCAGACCATGAATGCCTTTGAGGAGAACGGGGGGGAACAACATATTAAAAATGTGCCTCTTGTGCCCTCTTGTAATATCCATTGTGTTCTTGACGAGCAGTCAGGGTGCGCAGTGTGACGCAGCCAGGGGGAAGAGCGGGTGAATGAGAGGTTTAAGCTGCAGCTGTTTCTTTTAACTTCACTCAGAGCATTTGATAAACCCAGAGAGAGAGAGACGAGACGGGGGCGCAATCTCATTCTCTGCAAAGGCGACAGTTGACTGGCGGTTGTAGCGCTCTGAAAGAAGAAACTCCCCCGTGCCGAAACGCAAGCACAAAAGATGAGAAACCACGTTGCAATTTCTACATTTGGCAGTTTGAAAAGTTGGGCACGTTGTCCCACAAAACGAATGCACTTTTGTTCCTGCCAACACGAGTCATACTTTTGGCGCTCCGCAGAAACAGTTGCTGAGGCTCATGGGTACTTTAGTGTTCAAAAAAACATTTTTAGGAATCAAGCTGAAAGGACCATAGGAGTTTACTTGAGTCTTATTAAATCACCCATGCACCACTTTTACTTCTAGATTTGAGCAAATTTAAATTTATTCATATTTTTCTACGGTGGCTTATCTGCATCTCCAAAATGTGCATAAACATATCTTTGGTCTGCGGCAACTTTTGAGGATTACGGTTAAAGTAACATTTGAAGCAAAGGGAACAACAAGGCAAGGAAAACCACGGCAGGAATTAATGAGTACAGTTCAAAACAATAAAAATAAAAAGACAGCTAGACAGAAAACAGGATGGAAATGGAGAAATTATAATGACTTCAGATATAATCTTAGCTCCATACCGTAGTCCTCCAGCAGCTGTTTCTGCAGCTGAGGCAGGGTCAGTCGGTCCTGAGGAGAGCTGCTGCAGTCGTCATCAAAACACACCTGGTTCAACTGCACGGACAACAACGCAGTACAGACGTGGAACCTTTAGTGATGATCACCATCTGGGCACGCGTCTTCCTCTGGCCACTGAGCTAAGGCTTTGTGTTTAAATAAACCCTGAAGAGCTTAATGAGGTGCACTGTACCTTAAGCCAGAGGTAGTCTTCAGTCTTGTCTGCCACCTCTCCGTGGTTATCGCTGATGTCACACTTTCCGATCAGGCAGTAGACGGCTCTCTTGTAAGGGTCGGCGCTGTTCCTCAGCACTCTGCGGTAGTGGAGGCGGAGCTTGTTCTCTGAAGTTGGAGAAAGGCTGGAAAGAGAAGATCAAGAGGGATAAACAATGAAACAGCTTGACCTCCTTTGAGCGCTGCGTGCGTCTCAACATATAAAGACAAGGAGCGAAGGGGAGCTCACCGTCTGTCGGGGCTGTTCATGTACTCCTGAAACCACGTCTTGAAGTCTCCCAGCTGATGCTGCACTCGGTTCACGACCTGCATGGCTGCGTTCAGATCCCCACAACGCAGACAGTAGTAGATCACAGCCCACACTGGATGGCCCTCTATCTCGCCATCCTGAGAAGACACACATTTAATACAGGGGTGCAAATATTCCACTGACTCCATTAAGGCCCCATATTAGTTTTCGACCTGCTTTAGTTTTGAAAAGTGTTCAAGAAAAAACAAAAAGAAGAGACAATTCTGAATAAGTGTCGGTTACCTGCATGCCAGGCAGAGGCCCCGGTAATTTAATGTTGAGGAAGCTGCGGACTAGTTGGTACGTTCCTGGCACTCCCCCTAGTTGGGCCTGATGGAGGTTCCCAAACACAGTCACCAAGGTGTAGTTTTTATAACTGTAAGAGGAGACAAATACATCATCATCAGCTTATATTCAAACCGCTGATAACTTGGCCCTATGGAAAGCTTCAGCTCTTCAAAATGCTGACAACTGTACAGTGTAAAAAAAACAAAAGTCACCTGTTCTCTAGGAAGCCGAGCGCCTGGCGTACAAAAGCCATCTGCATTTCAACAGAGGTGCGACTTTTCAGAGTATCTTTGGCTGGAACGAGCAACACATCCGTCATCTGCTTCACCATCAGCCACATGTCCGATACATTCTGCAGGGAAGAGAGAGGGCCCACAGCCGGTTACTTAAAGGCATGTGGAAGGAAGGACAGAGGGCATGTCCTCTGTCAGAGTAGAAGTAAGCCGTGTCCTTGCAGAGGACCAAATATTTTAGTCTGAAAACAACAATTTTGTGGTGATGGCAGATTACCTTGTCGTCCAGGCTCTCGGCGACAGAAGCACATAAGTCTCCCAGATTTGGCTGAATGTGACCATTCACAATCTTCTCATTGAAAACGTAAATCTGGAAGAAGACGTGAGAAAAAATGAGGAAAAAAAAAAAAATTGTTTAGTGGCAAAAGGCTCCTTAAATTGTTAAAAGACAGGTTTTCGGGTTCAACATTTTAAATCCGCCTACAGCTCCATTCAGAACTGAACGGCAGTAGAAGCCAACACTAAGGCCATCGAGTGAAATGGTTCACGACGAAAAACAAGAAGAAAAGGATCAAAATGTTCAGAAGGTCATCGAAGAGGATAAAAAAAACGAGACAAATGATGCCGCATGCAATGTGTCGACACATGGTCAGAGGAAAAGACACATTTAAAATAGTGCGTCATGCAGCAGACCAGAGATAGAGAGAGAAGGTCAGACAGGATGACGAGGGAGGAGGGACGGGGGAGAGACACAGACAGAGTGGGGGAGAGAATTACCCAGAGTCCCCCTCGATCACCCAATCAATCGATCGTTTGATCTCTGGCTGTGACCCAATTTGAACTGAACTAGCGAAGGGAGGGAACCACACACGGGTTCAATGAAACTAGAGCGGATTAAAGATTTAGGTTTTGACACAATTATGTTGGTGTGAACATTTCTCTGTTCTACAGCAAAATTATTTAATAGATGAATCATGTTCATATTTATCAATATATCAATTATGAACATGTTCATTGATTCACACATTTGATTGACTCAGTTTTAGTCAAAATAATGGATTACAATAAAGGCCTTTTAATTGTTTAATCAGAGTGCCTCAGAGTTTTCTTGGGATGTTTTATTAATCTCCATCCAGGGACCATTCCACGTACCAAAAAAATAGATCTGCCCGGCATCAACTCACCTGTCGTCCGTAGGCCACCTCCACGCTGTCCAAAGCACTCCTTCCTGGAGCCGTTACTTGACTCACAAAGCTCGGCTACAATAAAAAGAGGCAGATTGTTTGATAAATTCACCGTACAAGGAGCCGTGTTAATAAGAAACTGTTAATCTCGTCTAATGTGATATCCGTTCTTAACTGACTCTTCTTTCTTCATGCTTAATATTCTGCGTTTTAAAGCTTTCGAGTTGGAAAGAACATAACCTGTGCCCGTTGCCCTAGTGCATGATGGGATTGGATATTCAGAAACAAGATGAAAATAGTATCTATGGATCTCAGATGACATTATTCTGGTTCATTTAGAAAAATGGGTAGACTTGCTTTTAAGTACACATATTAAGCCCGGGAAGTTAATATATTATGATATAGATGTGTGGGGATGTGAATAAATTAACTTAAAACGAACTGACGCTCAATGATTGTTGCACAGAATATATGCACAATATTATACTAACATAGCAATCATTTACAGTTCACAACTTAAGTCCTTAAAACAAGGTTTATATAATATTTACACACTATGTTGTAGATAGTGGTTTATTGTAAAATACAAGAAAGGAATAAATTCAATCTTTAAGTGAAATCTGTAAATGCAGATTTACTAAGCAATAAAAATAAATTGAAATGTTGATCACCGATCTAGTCAAACAGTCAAAGGGGAAACCTGAAATTAGCCGACGTACCAATATATCATAATCCCATGATCAATGAGATGAACTTTTAGCTCGGAATCAGCCAAACTAGCGTCCTCATGAGGTAAAGCCAGGACGTCTAAGCGGGCCGAGTCTCTCTCTGTGCTGAAGACATGGTCTCCCAGTCTCTGTGTCCCGTACCTCCACATCTTGACTGAAGTCCAGTGCGTCCTCTCCTGCTCCCAGTAGTGTGTGCAGCACTCTCTGCTTCACCTGCTCCCACTGGACCAGCATGGACTCCCGGTGGTACTCCTCAGCCAACAGGAACGTCTGCAACGGGAGTCCACGTTAGTAAATTAACTCGTAAATTAACGTAATGCTGTCATCTGCAGGCTAGGTGCTACATAGCATGGGATTCATTTTCCGAACACTAAAATTTCCCTTTTAACTTTAGTCGCTATTATTGATTTGAACTATTATTGGTCACACATCTGAAAACTTAGCTTTCTTTGTTCAGTTTCCCATCCAATCAAGGATGCAAATGAACTTTTCCCCTCTTCGGCCTTTTCTTTTCAGATGACATGAATGTGGGTGATTTGTGTCTAAAACGGCTGAGTACTGTTTACTATTGTGCTTTGGAAGTTTTTTTCTTACTGGCTGGAGACATCTCACACACACCTCAGTACGCCCTCTCTGCTGTGCTCTTAAAAAAAAAAACATTGTAATGTCACCGAGACATTTACCTTATTAAATACAGTGTGTATATGGCACACACACCTGATTTAGCACCTGACCCGTCATGATCACACTATTCCTTTAGGACACAAAGTCGTCTATTTTAACTCTCCACAGAGACTCAAGATGAGAAAATGGGAACGTGAGATAATTGAATGTTTCCAAGCTCCAGCCAGGGAGACACACATGTAGACCAGAGCAGCCTTTCCTTGTCTGGAGGGCAAAGCGTTTACTTTTAACACATTTCTAAGTTGCCTCACTAAAGTCTGTCAAAACCTATGATAGAGTCCACATATTTCAGAGCAGAAATGAACAGATACATTTGAGGTCA
This sequence comes from Pungitius pungitius, assembly GCF_949316345.1. Lineage (NCBI taxonomy): Eukaryota > Metazoa > Chordata > Actinopteri > Perciformes > Gasterosteidae > Pungitius > Pungitius pungitius. Next base: position 4,790,413 of record NC_084905.1, read on the forward strand.
TTAAAACGACAGCAACTAAACTACGTTTTAATTGTAAAATGTCCCACTCAGTAAATATCTCTTTACCAACTGCCCATTCTCATAAAAAATGCATTTAGTAAGTAAATAGTTTTTTTGTATTTCTATTTTATTTTTTACCTGCCTTAGGTTTAAATGAGATCCTGTTCATGTCAAGCTTCAGAGACACTTTGATGAAATACGTCATTCAGCAGGCCACATTTAATGTGAAAGGGTACAGAAGCCGAGATGGAAATCTGCAAGAACATCTTTAAACAGCTGCTTTCTTCTTAATAAGTGTTTGAGTCTCCATTGCACACAAGTCCCTTTTTTGTCTCTCAGGAAGAGGAGCCATAATGGGAGCATCAGCTAATTAAAAGGGAGGGCCAATTAGCTGTGCACGTCAGGGAAGCCATTTCAAATCATTCCCCGAAGGTCCACACCAGAAGGACTTTTAGACACGGGGCTTTTCACCCGCTTTAAAATGTGCTGCTCAGACACACTGCTGACAATTCATCCGATTGTGTAAAAGTAAATAGGAGGCAAAGACACAACCACAGCTGTTTTGTGACTGTAGAGTCTAATTACGGCATTTTATCCTTCCAGATTTAAACAATTTCACCTGTGAAGAATGAAAATAATGAAATTCCCAAGGCAGGGTGTGCATAGGCCTCTGGTCTGCTCCTCCCTGCAGGGTTTAGACAGTCTCCCATCTGAAGCTCTACTTCCACACGACGAGGCCTCCAGACACCGAGCAGATACTGACCCTGCGGCGAGACTCCTCGATGGCCGACAGCAAGGCGTTGTCCCTCTCGTTCTTCAGGAAGCCCTGTGGACGAGGTGGAGACAGGACAAAGGGAGGGACAGAACGCAGGAGAATATGAGCGCCATCATCGGGGACAAATCGAAGCAGAGATCAACTGTGCAGATTTCTGGGGATTTAAGGGCACCGTTATTTTCTGAACAGGAGAAGCTGCTTCTCCTTGACACGTGCAGCCTCACGTCGGGATTAAGCAAATGTTTGGTCGCCGTTTTGCCCCCACACACACACACATACACACACACGCATGCACACATGCACGCACGCACACCATTTTGCTCCCAGACAGCAGTCGTCCTCCATTTTGAAGTAATCTCAAGATGGCTGCCGTTACACACATAACCCGCAGTCCTCTGGCCCTTCCTATGAAATTTGTATTGATTTACACCCGAGCCAAATTACATACTGAAACTACTTCTCTCATACACATGATCTGAGCTGTTTAGTGAGTAACCGCTAGAGTAGTCGGAAGAGAACGCAACATACATCTGGTCTTTTTCCAGTGCAGAACACATGGCGAGCGTTTAAACGCAGGGACGACGGCGGCTTCGTAGCTGCGGATGAGTCAGAAAGCTACGGGAGGAAAACAAAGAACCGGCGCGTCGTGGCTCTATTCAGAGGTATCGACAAAAAAAGCCTTTCCTGTCAGCAAGCGGAGGGCATGGGAACGCGTTCGCTTCTTTATTTATAGCTTCATCTGTTTGGATGGCAGCAGGAGACAGAAATCCACATGAAAAACCGATGAGGTCAAACGTTCAGTACGTTTTACTGCTTCAGAAGAGAAAAGTACATTTCACAACAGATGAAGCTACTGCTGAGTGATCGGTATCACTTCAACAAACAGATGAACTGCGTCATCTAAAAAAAAATCTAAATAATGAACACCAAGAGATAGTATGATTTTCTTTTACTTCAGCATTTTGAAATATTTAGACAATGAATGTTTCACTTATTTCATCTTCTTGAAGTCTTTGCCAAAAAAAAAATACTCACTTAAAAAAAATGGCTCATTTGTCACAGTATATGATGCTTTGGTTGAAATATAATGAGCATGTAAATAAACGCTAGATACTGCATTTCTTTAATATGCAAGAAAGTCAGACGTTAAACTCTCAGAATTTACATAAATAACCTCTTCAGTTGATAGAAAACATTCCCTCACTAAGATTATGACATTTTTAGGAAGATTTCAGCTCGCAGCTTGTGAGACTTCTCAAAGCCGGAGATCATTCTCTCCCTTCCCCACCTGCTCGTTGCTCAGCACGTTTGAGTCTCATTTCATATCCTTCCTTCCTTCCTTCCTTCCTTCCTCCCTCTCTTTCAGAGCGCTCAGCCTTCACCGGTCTGTCTCGTGCTCTTTCGCCTCTCATCCCTCGGTTCTGACCAACGAGAGCTAATTGGAAGTACAACGCCTTAACTGTGCGAGCGACCAACTTCTTGAAACAATGTCGATACCAAAGCAACCGATAATGACTTCAACTCATCAACGCTGGAAACGCAGGGCTGGAAGATCAGCAGTCCACTAAACGGACTGGTAATGCGTATTTAAAATGAAGGAAAAAGCCGTCCCTCAGATCACAGCCCTAACAGAGAAAGATAGACTTTTATGAACTGAGATCCGTTCCACCGGTGTCCTGACACAATATTAAACTTGCAGAAAGCAGGTGACTTCAAATCTGTGGGGCCATTGCACTTTTAAAGCTGCATGGCATTATTACCATTTTAATAGCTAAAACTAAAAAGGTATTGCATGGTCAAATGCTTTGAACAATTATAGTCTATTTGAATTATTTTAGTTTCTCTCATCAACATTCCCGTTTCCTCCTCTGTTCTAGTCGCTTATTAGTCTAGATTTTTGGGCAATCTAACCAGAGCTCACTGGAAAAAGAAGAAGTAGAATAGAGACTTGTGGGATATGTGTACTACAAGAGCACATTGGACTGCATTAGAGACGACTGACTTATTCCAGTTGGAGGTGAAATGAGATGTTCATCTCCTCCAGGAACATGTGGGAGGGGCTTTAAGGCATTGATGGCGCATCAGGCCACACTGACTGACACATTTCTGCATCATCTTTGTCATTTAGTCGACCCATGCTGCATTGCCAACAGCTTTGATGCATTTTTTGTCCCAAATGTGAATTAATAAGTAAAAACTAACTAAAAACGTCACGTGTCAAAAAAGTAAAGGATCTTCTCTTTTCAAAACAGTCCTTTTTGCCCCTAAATATTTTTACAATTAATGTCACGACTCTCAGACCCCCCCCCCCTTTCTGTCACAAACCTTGATGAATCTTGTCCACTTTACTAAATTAAAACTGTCAAAACTGCTGCCCGTGTAATTTAGATTTGCATTGAACGGTTGAAAGAGATTGGCAGGTTATTTATTCTCACACGCGGCACCCAGAATTTCCCTCTCACTCAGATTTAATGGATGATGCTTTGACTGCTCTTTTTTTGTTTCAGTCAAAAAATAAAATACATTGAAGCAGCAGACAACGGCACGCATATCAGTTTCAAGCATCCATTTAGTGCGATAGGTGTCCCTAAAGATGGATTTTCCAGTTGCCCCACCCCTGTATCGTGAATCCTCAGAGATCTGCAGCCCACTGTGAACACCCACAGCCTCCTGGCCAGACGGCCCAGATTTCACACAGCCACAAAAGAAATACATTAATGAATGATAAATCAGGAAACAATTTGTTTTAAATAAAAGGGGGGACATGGGGAAGAAGGTGGGATCGAGGACTAGTCTGCCTTTAATTTGAAAACATAAAAAATGGAAATTAAACCCTTTAAAAAAAAAAAAGAATCTATAATGAACACCCGTGTGCATATCATTTCTATGAAATATTTGTAATTCATGCGAGAGCACGTGTTTGAATATGCACCTGGACATATATGGATGGATGTGCGCATTCTCCCTGCCGGCACTCGCAGGCCTTCAGCCCTCCTATTAGCTCCTGGTCTAGATAGTCTCTCACCCCTTGTTGAGAAAAATCAGCAAGTCAGATTTTTCCACCCTTTTTGATTTGGCTCATTATACGATATGAAATATGCTGGGTCGATAAATGGTCTCGAGGAATCGAAAGGCTAACATGAGGACACAGCCAAAGAGCAGTTAAAGAGGGAATGGAGCCAGTGAGCCTTATTACCTGTGCCAGTCATCGTAAAAGTAAGAGATTGAGTCTTTTTGTCCTCATTTGCAATGACTCAATGAGCCTGAGAGACCATGTGTGTGTTTAGGAGTGTTAATTCACGTGTGTGAGTGAGTGAGAAACCACACCCTTCACTTTGTGTGCAACCTAAAACCTATATGTGAAGTACTACAGCACATACACACACGTGTGTGACAGATGACAGAAAAAAACTGACAGGCAAAGCACATGCCTGTGTGTGAGTGGGTGTGCATTATATATATATATATATATATGTGTGTGTATGTGCAATACTCACTCATGCTGACCTCCTGTCAGCCTGGCGGATGAATGAGAAGACAGGATGAGGAAAGTAAAAAAAAAAGTCTTATTTTTTTTCGTTTCTTTGTCTGTGCCCAGGTATCTGCTCTTTCACAACCTGGGAGACATCCACTTGCCCCCCTCCTCTGTTTCTCCATCCCTCCCTGCCCCTTGCTGTGCCAAGGCAGTGGCGGACGCCATGCTGGGGCGTGTTCTCTGTGCCCCCGTCGAGCTGGCATGTTGCTTTGCTTGCAGCATCCCCCCCCATCCCCTCATTCGAAAGCAGGGCTGCAGACTCCGGAGCACCAAGCGAAAGTGCCACATTGAGACTCTCTGGAGGTGGTTTTATTGTCGGAGGGCCGTACCAACTGAGCACTCAGACATGGGGGGGACCCCAAGAAGAAACTAAGGATTCATATAGAATATCACTCCTACCATCAGCTGGCAACCCCCCCCCTCCCCCCTTACCCCCACTCCTCCCACCACTCTTCTCCATCCTTCCTCCACTTCATCCCAGCATCTCTCACAGACTTTTGCCTCCTATTTTCCTCCCTCAATCCCACTAATTTTCCTGTTTTATCCATCCATGAACCAGTCCTTTCTTCCCTCCCGCTCTCCTCCCTCCCTTAGCCCAATGCAATTATAGTAATGGACCCCCTCCCAAACCCACTAGGTTGATGGCTTCCGACATCCTGTCTTGAAATGAGGCTAATCATGCTTTTAAGGGTCATGTTTTGTTAATGAAGGCTTTAGGAGGCACATTTGGGAAGTGGATGGTGGGGCATTTCCCATATGTAGGCCCAGTATTACAGCACACAGAAAGCATGCATGGTTATTACACACGACTCTCTACTTTCAGACTTCTGCACATGACACACACACCTTAACCCACGCCATATAGCGCGCACGCACGCACGCACGCACACACACACACACTCTCTCTCTCTCTCTCTCTCTCTCTCTCAATGCCAGCAATCAATCGCGACTGATACAGATACAGGCTCGGAAAACATCACAGGGAGACTGTGCACGACACACAGACAAAAAGTTCCTGTAAAGCTATGTCAGAGTCGTTTGTCTATCTCAGCAGATGCTCTGGGCTTAGCCAACTGCGCCCGCTGAACGCATGCCATCACTGCTCTGGGGGATGTGTGTGTGTGTGTGTGTGTGTGTGTGTGTACGTGTGTGTGTATGTAAAGCATTGGGAGGGCAGGAGAAGAGAATGAGAGAAAAGGATGTTAATGGGGAAAGGGAGGACAAGCCAGAGAGGATGGAAGGAAAAGTAAAAGAGAAAAGGAGATTAATATGAGTCACTGGCTGATTGAGAGCGAGAGGGAGAGAGAGCGAGCGCTGGCAGAGAAAGATGGACCAGTGAAAAGTGAAACGAGGACACGGAGACAGAAAAAAATGCAGCCGGCGCCATTTCTCTACCAGCTCCACTCAGCCTTCCACTTCGACGGTTTATGTTTTTTCTATCCGTGTTTTTCATTTGACCGCCCTCGTCTTCAGCTGCTTCTTCTTACCTACCCTTTCCCCTCGTTTTAAGCCTCTTTATACATTAGTCATCTCGCTTTGTTTAATATTGTATATTCAATGACACATAAAACAAAGAACCCAAGATTGCCCAATTCCAACTAAAACAACATTGGCCATGATGACAGACACATGCGAAGCAAATGCCAACCTGCTACGGTTCCATTTACTAAGTGGTGAGGACCGCTGCTGGAACATAATGTGCATCCATTTAACCTATTTACACATGCATGCATTCCTATGAACCATCGATAATGACCACAAATCTGTGGGTATAATCACAATCAACCCTATCAACCTCCAATAACACTGTTGGACTGACAGGTTACACCAGATATGTGTCTTTTATCTATGTTTTCTTCTTTCTTGTCAAAACCACGCACCTAAATAACCCACAGTAATGTACTACTTGGACCCTGACGGCTCAGTAGGAGATTTAGATGTCTAATGAATGATCATAGATGTCTGGGAATGTGTGTCTAAATCGTTCTTCTTTAATCTAGTTACCTCCTTTCAAATGGCATTAATCAGAATTTGCATTTCATTGGATGGATAACTTTCTCTTGACCAGTCTAGGAAGTTGCGCCTGTGCCTTTGTCCACCAAGCTGTAGATCAATCCCGTACCAAGTTGCCTTCTTGTAAAACCTCAGCTCCATTGAACCTCTTTTTCCCCTCTGCGTGTTTGCCAATTTAATGTGACTGAAACTCTCCTAGCGGGATGTGAAGTGGAGATGTGAAGGAGGGTCCAAAGTGGGCTGCATTGCTGCTCGGTGTTGATAAGAACAACAGAAAGCACCACACGCTTCCTGTGTTGTTTTGGTCTTTCTGGCTGATCGGGCTCCTGAGTACGATTTCTTTTTGGTTCCCTTGTCATTGAGCCAAATACACCCAGTGAGTTTAGAGTCCCAATTGGTTACAATTTGCCACCAAGAGTGGACTGCTTGCTTATCATCTTAATTAGAAAAACTAATCCCCAGTCTCAGCAGCCGGCTTATTAAATTTCCACTTACCTCCGTTTTGACTTGCCATTCAAATATTCTGAGTGACCATAGAAGTCAAAACCCTTGTACTTCTACTGGGACTTGAACCCTTTTTGTATTTTCTTTTATACACTGTCCCAATAAGATGTCCATTGGCCTCTTTAGGACATCATTTGTGGTGTGTCAAGTTGTTTTAAATATTTTTTTAAATATTGGAACTACATATCAGTGTACTTTAGGCCAGTACAAAGTATGACATCAAAATATTCTTAAACCAAGGGGAAACATATTGTTGGGGGAAATTGCTCATTTCGACACTGAAAAGCCGTTACGATGCAGATATTGAGTTTTTTTTAAAGCCCCATTATGCATTTAGTCAATGGCCGTGGTTTTATCAGAATTATATATCTTGTTACTGCGTTCACTGACCATGTCCTGCAACAATATCTGTTTCATAATCACTCACATTAAATATTAATGGCTATAGGGAGCCGAAGATCAAGAGTTTCGGAAACAATGTAACTATCTCATCTTCTTGGGATTTGGTTGTTCAAATGGAGCCGTGTTTTGTTTTTTTCTTCTGTAACACAGCAGTGCTCCACTTAGCTTCTGCCAGAAGCTTTTCCAATCAGTCAGTCAAACCCACCCAATCTAGCGTACATTCAGCGGACCAAGAGAAATGTACAATTAGTAAATGCAAATTCCCATCTATGTGACACTATTGTGAACCTTTGTTAATTTCCGATATCCAACTATATTCCCTTCCAAGTGTTAGGCCGTTCATACCTGTATGTCAGTGTCTTTGACCGGCTCCAGGGGCTCAAAGGTGGTGGCTGCACTAAGACTTTCCAACCTCTGGGAGATGTGGAAGATGTCTAACCCTCTGGAACCAAGAAGGATTGACCTGAGAGTAGGAAAGTGAGATGGTGAGAGGTTAATCTAAAGGATCAAACCGTGCAACAGAATGACTGTAGTTTTGCTTGACAACCACTAGAGGTCACAATAAGCTTTGCTAAAATTATGGCAGTATTACCCATTGAAAAATCAAGTGAGCATCATATCCACTTAAAAAAATGTATTTTTTAAAACACAGCAACCCACTATTGGAATAAATTAGGGGAGTAGTAAAATGAAATGACATAAGACTGTTTGTCTTACAGAAGCAGATGGATTATATCACAAGCTCTATCAGTTTTTGTGAACACTATGAAGGGATATAAAGAGATTTCCAACTCTGACATAAGTAAGTGTAGGGGACATATTCCTTACGCTTTCACGTCGGCAGCATCTTGGGAGGTGCGGGTTAGAGTGCGGGATCGAAGCCTCTCCCCCGCCTGCTGGATCTCCTGGAGGTTCCTCTCGACATGCGGCAGCTCTGATACTGCTTCTGTCTCAGCAGCCAGCTGCTCTGCCTGCTGCAGAAGCTCCCCGAAACCCTCTGCATCCATTCCTTGATTAAAGACGGACATTATATCAATCAAAACAAAGCTGGGAGATATACTGCACGGAATAAGGCTTTTAAATTTGATTAGGCATGAACTACTACTATTGTTGCTGAAAGTTATTTACAGGACTCCCGGATGAATAGTTGTATTTATTGTTCTATTCATAAAACAAAAAACAACAAACGAGAATTATCTAAATGAAAACTGAATTAATTAAAAACATTTTGACAATAGACAGACAGACCCCAAAAACTGAAAAACAACAATAAGTGAAATTTTATTGAGTGGTTAACCTACTAAATCGTCAAAATATTGAAGACAAGGCTTAAGGCAGAAAACAGTTGAATAAGGAAATTGTAAATTGAGACAAAATAAATATCAATACAGATAGGACACATAAGAAATAAAACTCCTTCACCAAAGGACTGATTCACATTACAAGGGTCACTGATTAAGGCATTTGAGTTGGTGCTGCTCTGTATAACTGCCCTCTATCTCTCATATGGTCAATTCTGTGCTTCTTTACCTGACATATAGAACTCAAAGATATTTATTATTCAGTTTGTATGACGGTTGCTCGACACTCGATTCTTTCAATATGAAGGTTTCCTGTAGTAATCTGGCCGAAGATTGCACCAGTATGTAACATTTACACATTCACCATCGCTGTAAACCATGACATTAAGAACATCTAGTGGAACTGTAGAGACACGCCGTTTAGGCTGGATACAAACCAATACCACAACACCTTTTGACAGCTGACATAAACAATATCACAATTGCTGCGCGCGCTACAGCGGTTGTCAATTGTAAGTTTAGCGTTAGCACAATGCTAACAGTTCGGCTAGCCAAAACTTGCCTTGACAACGGCAGCACAGAGTAGTTACAACTAAGACGACAACGTCGTGCTCCGACAGTTTTCCTTCCCGGTCCAGGATAATTTGCTACTCTAGTTAGCTTTGTGTCAAAATGAATGGCGCTGCATCGTTAGCTAGCAAGTGGCTAAATGGCTAACGCTCTCTGGCATGCTCGCAACTGGGTCGATTTAAAAATATTTTGATTCGGTCGTCAACCTTCACGGGCAGACACACTTCATACCTGCTGTGTGGAATTGACGTAAATACGGTCCGGCCTGTACCCCTCGAGTGAATTTGTTTACAGTTTACTCAGTTTCGCTCAGCAGTAGTAACATTAACGTGCAACATGCATGCAAGTACATTATTTGCCCCGGCACTTCTGGAGCCGAAGCTGATTGGAAGACAGTTGGACCGGATGTTGTTCTTCTTTGCCTTCTTCGAGATGTGATAAACCGCGTTGCTGCGCCAGCTGGGGGGAGGACAAATAGTCCCACCACAAACTGCATAGCCACAGTGAAGTGGTTTTGGACAACTTTCTCTTGAAATTGACACATTTTATTTGAGTGTTCGTAATGTTAATTACAATACTATCTGAAAAATGTACTAGGGAGAATTAAGATATTCAAAAAATATTTTTGCAACACAATCTAACATTTGGTGAACCGTAAGACCCTTGTAAAAGTTCTGATCTTTTGTTGAGGACAATTTTATTGTAAAAATAAGGATTCATTTAAATACTGAACTTGTCTGCTCTACAGTTTTACTTTTACTTGATATAACATTTCACAATTGAGCTTCCATCCAGCCCAATTGTTAAGAATTGTCACTCTTCCTCAAACACACCCAATGCAGTTACATCCCTTCTGTAAATAAAAGTCATGTGTTGATGCAAACGTCTGGGTCTCCACATACAGAACTTTTCATAACACTGCTAATTTACTTCAGCCCTTGCTGTTGTCGAATGAGACGAATCCACCCACTGCAGCTTGAATCAGAAAGCCCAGATGATTGATGAACGCGCTTTAGTCATGTGGAGCCAGAGACCCAGTGCTGCACTTCATTATAGAATAATGGTATGCAACAGTTTTCTCTGCTAAACACAAACAGATAACGCCTATTACAGCCTTGCTTATTTACTTGTTTACTAAACAGATCTTTGACCTCTGGCAACCAGATTATCAGTCAACCATGTACCGCTTGAAAGTCCCGCACCATCAGCAGATTAAAACTGGCTTTTTCAATGTTAACGAGTTTGAACTTTTGTACAGGATTTTGTTGCATCTACCTTGTCTATTTAAGTTTTTTAGTAGTGTATACCGACAGCCTACATGCACGAGTTGTTTACTTACATACAAGCAGTGGCCAGCTGTAGTATATTCATCTGATGCAGTTACAATTTAAAAAGGTAATGTGTTGGAATCAGATTCCAAAATAAGGTTTGAGGTGATTTTGCAATGCTGAACCAATAGCATTGCTAGTGACATGTAACCCAATAATGTAATGCCAATCAATTTTGCTGACGCACTGATAAAATGAAAAGTGGAGTTAAGATTAAAGACAAAGCCTTTGTAGTTCTCACTGACAAACATGACATTCTACCAGGTGAAGAAAATTCCCCTTATCCGGACTGTAGAAAGGAACCTCAGAATGATCAGTTCACTCTGCATCAGCACATCTGAATATTAACACCTCCGGTCGTGAAACACTTCATTGACGATTGAAAGTTAAACCAAGACAGCACATCCACGTTAGGAAGACGTTTATTTCAACATTAAAGACAAGTACAAAACAGTTATGTGTAGAAATTAACAAGCCATCGTCGTTTAAAGTGCCGCCATCTCGTGTCAGTAGAGGGCTGATGTCGCAGGCTCCTCATTGACAGCAGCTGGTGTCGCACGTCTTCCCTTTGCACACGCAGCCAGAGGCGCATTTGGTGCAGCCGGAGGGGCAGCAGGGGCAGCAGCCTGAAACAAGTCATTTATTATTCAATCAGGCGACTTTTAGATCAGAGTCGATCGCTGGATGGATGAGAGCCACGTTCTCGATGTAACGAGCTCGCTCGACTTACTCTTCTTGCAGGTGGTGCAGGAGCAGTTTGTGCAGGAGCAGGATCCTGCACAGTTGCAGGTTCCACCTGGAAAACAAAACAAACGAAATAATCAAGCACATCGTCTGCTGATGGCAAAAAGACAAACCAAACACTAAGATGATAAACATTGCGCGCAAACCAAGACGTCCCAGGAGGACACTTACTCTTGGAGCAGTCGCAGGGGTCCATCCTTCAGGTGCTGTCGCGTGTCGTCGTGTCGTGCTGCTGTGTCCGTGGGATCAGACGAGTCTGTGTTGTGGAAATGAGAGAATGGGCGGTGCTTTTATAGCGTCCTCGAGACAACAGAACCGGGTGCAGACTGAGCACGTCCCGCGGCGCGCGTGCACGTAGTAAATGATTACAAAGAGGCTTGTGCACACGACTTTCCCACCGAGGGGCGCGTGAGGAGACTCCCACGCGAGGACGATGTGTTGTGTTGTCTGAACATTACGTAATACCCCCGCTAATATGGGGCGCCGTTTGTAAAATGTTGCACGTACTAAAATCCTGCGCAGCTTTGGTACATTTAGCATTATCATATGAAAAGTAAAGCAGGACAATATTCATATGTCACTTTTTCAAACATTTAGAGACAAAATTATGTAAATACATTCAACAACTTTTCCAAGCAAATTGTTTGGCAGTAACACAAAGCTGTTAAATAGTAAAAAATAACATAAATGTTCAGTAGGAGCTAGCGCAAATCGTGGCAGTGGCAACTCGCTGAGGCACTTCCTGTTGCAGGCTGCGGTGCCGCGGTGATTCGTGGCAACTGCCTCGACTCTGTGGCAACTGCCGCGGTGATTCGTGGCAACTGCCTCGATTCTGTGGCAACTGCCTCAACTCTGTGGCAACTGCCTCGGCTCTGTGGCAACTGCCTCGACCCCGAGGCAGCTGCCACGACTTCACGACAGCTGCGTCGACTTTGCGGTAGTGGTGCCTCGACGCTTTGCCGTTTTTACGACAACTGCCTCGACTTGTCGGCAGTGGTGCCTCGACACTTGCCGTTTTTGTTTGCCAAATAGGTGACATTTATGTTTTATAATTGGCCAGCAGGTGACAATACAATACGCCCTTTAACAGTACTAGTGTTATTTGTAATTTATTTAGTCATAAAACGCCGATAAGTGATACAATGGCTTGCCGTTTAAGTCCAGCTGAACTACTACGGGCACGTGTTGCCTTGGTAACAGTAAACACATTTAAAATATAGATAAGATGCATTATAACATTTGAAATAATAAGAACCCCTGAAATCTTTTTGATAGATATACATATTTTTGTACTACATACCAATGGACACATTTTCATGTAACTTATTTTCTTTTATGTCTGTCTTGACAGGACTGTAGTTGGAAGTAGTTATTAAAGGATCATAGACTTTGTACACACTATGTACCCGTTGGATGGTGGTGGAAGATAGCCATGTGACGATTTTGATTAGTATTATATAACCAGCTAGTGGTAATAGGAAGACACAAGTTGTGTACTCTTGCATATCTATCTACATAGCTTACATATGTAAATTCCAATTATAGTTATGGTGACACCTACCACTAAGTATGTAGTTTCTATTTGTCTTGGTAGGTAAATCAAATTGACATAAATTCATTCCACACAAGAGGTTTACAATGCAAGCCCAAACATTTTTTTTCATTGTGGAAGGTCACCCTTTTGGCAAAGGTCATTTTGAGGCAAATCTTTTAATTCAAAATGCTTCATATATTTATATATTTTCAATTGCATATCTCGAGGTGTGCGTCCACTAGTTTGAGCAAATTGTCAGCGCTACTGTTGCTCAAACTTTGCAAATGCTTTCAAATTTTTTTCATCTAGCATTGCAGTGCAGAACTTTTGGTAGTGCTTCTTTTGTTCGAAAATAAAAGTAAAAAGCTCCGCTGGAGAGTCCTCGTTTAGGTCATCTTCCCAATTGTGGAGGTCCTGAAGAGTTTCCTCTTGTTCTTCCTCTTCCATGGGAAGGACAGCGGGAAGTTTGTCGTAACAAATTAATTATTAAAAGTTATAGTGCATTTGAGGTACAAATTAAACAAATACAATAATGAATTAATAATACATGAAAATCTGTTTCATTTAACACCTAAAAGTGTCATCTTTACTTTGTGAAATAATGGGTATGTGATTATATGAACAAACAATAATCAAGCCATCAATACCCATTTAAAATTGAATATCAGTATATAATCTGAGTTACCAGTATTTACATCTATATAAATTACTGGACTCAAAATCATCTCTGTAATTGCATCTTGGTTTTTTATTGCAAAGATTTGAACATTTCTTACCACTACTTTGCTTTCTCTGTCACCTCCTGACGTGTCTTCAGCAATGCGAAAGATATTATGTCTTTGAATGAACTACCAGATTCTGTGATTACAGTGATGTCAACTTGACGTGCAAAACCGCTGTTAGCCAGCATTGTGACAGTCAAGTAAGTGATGTTGCAGATACGCATGCTCACCCACAATTAAATTACACTCCATTTAGAATGAATGAAAAAAAGATTAAACGGAACTTGTCGATTTATTTTTTTTGATCAGCTTGGACAAATCATGTTGTTGGTATATTATGCCTGCAGATGATGAATCTGTGTTGTATTATAGCATTGTCGTAATCAAGAGGCAGGACTAGAGGGTCTCTTGTTATTTTGCCAATATCTGTGGCGTGAATAGAAATGCAAAGAGTATTTGTTCATTTTGCGTGTGTGTGACAAACTTTGATCAAGTCTTTGCACTTTGGAAATAGTACGTATAATTTAATAGCTGATTTCACCAAATAAATATCAATTGTTTAGGCTAGAACACATAAATCACATTGAAATACTTCAACAATGAGTCAAACACACAATTGGATTTGTTTGGAGGTTTAAAAGTAAATTAGACAATGATATACAATTTTACACATAACATACATTAACAACATACATTTCTTCAAGCTATATAACAAAAAAAAAACCTGTGTGAATTCACATGATGATATAAAAGGAGGGATGGGCAACTGGCTGCCCCGGGCCATTTTTGTCATAAATCTTGCTAGGAAGTGCGCTGCCCCCTCAATCATTTAAGTTGCCCATCCCTGATATAAGGGTTATATTCACAACATTTAGGCAACATAAGCAGGCAGTGCTATATGTGTCACACAAAGCAACTACACCAGCAGACTAGTGTCTGAAAAAACAGCCAGGCGAACAAATTACTTCTCACAATAAATTAATAAAGTTAAGTACGGTTACTGTTTACAAAAAGTATAGAGTGATATTAAAAAGTGCTCAAAAACATAGTAAACAACAACAAACTAAAGATATACTATATACTCTTGTGGCTAAATAACTTGAATGATGTGGAAAAAATGTGTAACACATTATATATACATATAAACACACTGACTTAGAAGTAGTCATCCTTCTTATATTTGTTTATACAAGCGACAAACAAAAACAAAAGCGACTCTCTAAGACGTTACTTGTTATTGTACAGCTGCATGTCGAGATTACTTCTTTGCAAGCTATACCAGCTGCTGCAGCAAGTATATACAAATATACACACACACACATATACCTAAGACACACTCTCACACACACACATATATAAAACCCATTAGGTTTTATGGGATCTTGATCTTATGATATTTTAAACGTTACAATGCATCTTACCAATATTTACAATTTGCATTCCTTCGGGGAGCTGCCGGAAAGTGGTTTTTGTTACCAAGGCAACAAGGGCAAACTGGTCTTAGTCCATATTATCTTAGCTGGACTTAAACGGGAAGCCATTGTATCACTTATCGGCGTTTTATGACTAAACCAATTACAACTAACAATACTAATACTCTCAATGACCGCATAGTATTGTCAATATATGAAAAGAAAACGGGAACAGTCAAGCCACCATTACCGCAAAGTCGACGCAGCTGTCGTGAAGTTGTGGCAGCTGCCACGACTCGACGCGGCAACTCACTTAAAATGTATTATACGGTCATATATTGTTGAAATACTAAAAGTAACGGAAACTGCACTTCTCCCAAACAATCGCAGCACCCTCACCCTCCGTAGCACCGTTACCTTTACAGCCGTGGCACCGCTCGAGCTGCCTGCCTCGACCGGGGCTAAGGCTCCCTTAGCGGTCGTGGCACCTCTCCATTGAACTCCATGTACCTCGACCAGCCGAGAGCTAAGGCTCCCTTAGCGGTCGTGGCACCTCTCCCTTAAAGTCCCGGTACCGCTACCAGCCGAGGAATCAAGCCCATACATCGTAGTAACGATCCTATAACACAATGCATCTGTCCATTTAGCTCCCCCGACCGAGGGACCGGTACCTGAACCCGCGGTACCGCTCGAGCTGCCTGCCTCGACCGGGGCTAAGGCTCCCTTAGCGGTCGTGGCACCTCTCCATTGAACTCCATGTACCTCGACCAGCCGAGAGCTAAGGCTCCCTTAGCGGTCGTGGCACCTCTCCCTTAAAGTCCCGGTACCGCTACCAGCCGAGGAATCAAGCCCATACATCGTGGTAAAGCTCCTTTAACTCGAAGCACCGGTCCATTTAGCTCCCCCGACCGAGGGACCGGTACCCGAACTCATGGCACCGCTCGAGCTACCTCTCTTGACCGAGTAAACACACGAGGCAGTTGCCACAGAGTCGAGGCAGTTGCCACAACTCGCCGCGGCAGTTGCCACAGAGTCGAGGCAGTTGCCACGAATCACCGCGGCACCGCAGCCTGCAACAGGAAGTGCCTCAGCGAGTTGCCACTGCCACGATTTGCGCTAGACCTTGCTCTAAATGTTAACTGTTAATGCAAATGTTATATATGTTAAATATAAATATTAAATATACATTATATACTACAAAAAGCTGGATGGAGTTTCTTATCTGAAGGCCCAGTTGTTTTGAACTAAGGAAAATATCTGTTGGGCGTTCAATGTAGAAACGTGTTGCACCAGTATTTAACATGGCTACAGTTTAGTGTTTTGGGCCTTAAAGCATTTCTATTATCTAAAACCTCAACAGAGCAGTGACTAAAATAGATATTGCTCTGTAAAACTTTCAATGTTTCTTTACTCTCTGACAACAGAGAACTACAATCATTTGCTGCTTCAATCATAAGTTGTAATATGTTCTGTTCTTCCTAGAAATGCTGGAGGGGATGCCATCATACAGGCCACGGTAGATTTTTGGAAAGTATAGGACGAGATCGAGAAGAGCTCGAGCTAAAGGATCAGGAAACCGTGCTCTCTGTATCAGCGTTCAACAACAATAAAAGTAAGTCTAAGATAAACAAAGACTTCTTTCTTTGCTGGATTCTTTGGTGTCTGGCGTCAGAAACTATAAAATTGATAAAAGAAACACATGTTGACTCCTGTTCGACTAAAGTTTCTGTTAATCTCTTCCTACGAGTGGTTTGTGGCATACGAGTTTGATCGACAAGAACCTGGTGGACTGTTTCGTCCCCTTTCTGCCGGCACGTTGTTGGGTGCGTCATGGCCGAGATGAAAGCCAGAGGAGTTCCACCTGACCAAAACGTGGCAGGACAGCTGGCCAAAGATGTAGTGCATGTCCCAAAAACTGAGAATGTTCTCGGTCAAAGGATGCAAGACGATATCCAGCAAGTTGGACTACTACACATAATGTCAAGATCCGATGGACGCTGCATTTGATCAAATTGTGCACTTTAAAAAAAAAAAGAAAGAGAAAGAAGGAAAAACGCTATCAGCCAAGTGACTCAAGAGAGGAAGTCAGCCTGACTGAACTCTGAGGAGGTTTCTCCGTTTGACCTTGTGACCAGGTGGAGGATTTCATCGGGCCTTCTCAGATTCTGCACATGGTTAACACTGAACGCAGCTAGATTAAATAATTATAAGACTGGACTGCTTTCCTTAGTAGGTGTTGAAGGGGTTCTATTGCTGCTTATTTGGAATAACGCAAAATCCATGAAAGTGTTGATCAGGGAACTAAAGCAGCTAAATTAAATTCAAATTTAAAAAATGTCAATAGCTACACCTGTGCTTGTTGAAAAGGCCAGATGTCTTCTGTGACTAAACACCAGGGTGATGCAAGTTTCTAATCCAGTCCACAAGGCTGCAACATAATCTGCGTTTTAAATAGAGTGAGATTTTCTTGTATTAATAATTTAGTCTATAGCATGCCAGAAACAGTAGAACACATTTTTCTTCAGAAAAGTCTAAGCAGATGTGTTGCAATAACATTCTCCTTATGATTCAAAACACTAAAATATTCAATGCAGATGATTTGGCAACTTGATGAACTACTACGATTTTTCTCAATTGTTATCGTCCTTATTTTATTCAGTGACTTCAATTTGAGAGATTTTAAGCAACGTGCAAAGAAATGTAAACACTGTTTGATCGTTTTTTTTTAAAAGATCAACCACCTGGGACTCATTAATCCTCAACACCTGAACTCTCTACCTGTTCTTCCAGAAACCATAATAAATGTTACACACAGGACAAATGCTTTAGGAAATACGAAACGGTTTAATCTGGTCTTTTCATTTTCATACAAAATAACATTTGAAACTAATTTCACACAACCTCACTATCGTAACACGTGTCACATGAACATCCCCGGACTAAAAATGTCCAAATATTGTCCTGTCTTCTGGCTGACCAACTACTGGCCTGTATTTGACAGATCTTATCCACTGTGGACGCTGGTCTCCAGAGGACAACAGTGCACCCCCCCCCCTCCCCTCCTCTCTGCTGAGCCTCCTCTACTTGAACTGATTATCAATCAGCGTGCCCTTCATCTTCGCCTTCTTGGCCTCCAGCTCAGATAGCTCCTGTAGCCTCCTCTTGCTCATGCCCTTCCTCTCCAGCTGCTTCTCGATCACTTTGGCGTTTTGGGCGTACGAGTCCGCCACCTCCCGGGCCTCGATCTCCTCCTCCTCCTCGTCGACGGTGGACACGGTGACGGAGCTGAACTTGCCCATGTCCTTGGTCCGCTTGGTCATCATCACTCGCACTTTCTTGGGGGCCTCTGGCTGCTTCTGACTGTACACGCTGGTGTTGCCGAAGCCCTGCCCGAACTTGACCACGGCTGCGTCCACGATGAAGGTGGCCGGGCTGTTCTTCGCCTGGTGCTGGTAGAAGAGCAGCAGGCCGCACTTGCCGCACTTCTTGCGGTACTGCCTCTCGATGCCCTCGGCCCGCTTGAGGTACGCGCTTTCGTCCTGCTCCACGTTGCAAAACTTGTGGGCATGTTTGGCCGCGTCGATCACCCTGGCTCGGTCCCGGGGCCTCATGGGCAGCTTCTCCAGCTGGCAGTCCAGCACCAACACCATCTGTCCGCACAGGCAGTAGTAGACGTGAAGAGGCTTTTCTCCGTCGTCGTACTCCTCTCGATCTCTGGTGTCCGAGCAGACGACACTTCTGGACACGACTTTCGGCATGTTTGGTCACTCGGGTGATGTTTTTACTGCTTGTTGTTACTGCTTACGGATTCAATCCCGCTGTCCAAACACCACGGAGAAGAAACTCTTCTTGTAATGTTTTCTTCGTCAGAATCGCGACAATACTTCCGGTGTCCGTCCTCGTTACTGTTCCGCCCGGAAACAAAATCCGCTTCTCATTGTTCCGCTGTGCCGCCCTATTTCTGACCTACACGGTGATTAAATTGCAATCGAGTGTTAACGGGTTTGTTATAAATTAAATGGATTCAAGCGTGGAAAAGGGCTCCGAATTAAATTGAGTAGGCCTAGCCTTACTTGACTTTTTGGACATTGTATACATGAAAGTCAAACACCGACGTTTTACTATTAAATAGGATTGAAAAATTACTTACGTGTTATATGCAACATATGCCCTTTGGTTTAGGGTACTATAGGTTCAGTATTTTGGTGCAAAAAGCTTTATATGCAAACTTATGTGTAATATGTAAGGAAGTTCAGAGACCCCAATTAAGCAAAATCAAACCAGTCAGTCAAAAAAAAAAAATCTTCCCAGATGCAATTGGCGCTTGGTTACTGAAACTGCATCTTGGTTTACTGCCTCGCAGTGACCTTGATTACATTACACTGTAGCAGCACATTAGTCGCACATTTGATTATTTTGAGAGTTTAAAAACCTTACACAAGATAAACCAAGACAGCATATCCACGTTAGGGAAGATATGTTTATTTCAACATTAAAGAAAAGTACAAAACAGTTATGTGTAGAAATTAACAAGCAATCGTCGTTTAAAGTGCCGCCATCTCGTGTCAGTAGAGGGCTGATGTTGCAGGCTCCTCATTGACAGCAGCTGGTGTCGCACGTCTTCCCTTTGCACACGCAGCCAGAGGCGCATTTGGTGCAGCCGGAGGGGCAGCAGGGGCAGCAGCCTGAAACAAGTCATTTATTATTCAATCAGGAGAATTATTTTTAGAGATACTTCGACCTTCAATAACCATAATTAAAAAAACATGAAATTTAGCACGTTTAAAAACAAAATGCTACAATAAAAAGGATGGAATAATTGTTTGGCAATGTTGTGGAAAAACACTGTCCTTTTGCAGGGCAGCTGCAGAAAGTAGGCTACTAAAAATAAATAAGAATAAGTGATTTGAAATAAACACACTGCAGCAGGGGCAGCAGCCTGAAACAAGTCATTCGTTATTCAATCAGGCGACTTTTAGATCAGAGTTGATCGCTGGATGGATGAGAGCCACGTTCTCGATGTAACGAGCTCGCTCGACTTACTCTTCTTGCAGGTGGTGCAGGAGCAGTTTGTGCAGGAGCAGGATCCTGCACAGTTGCAGGTTCCACCTGGAAAACAAAACAAACGAAATAATCAAGCACATCGTCTGCTGATGGCAAAAAGACAAACCAAACACTAAGATGATAAACATTGCGCGCAAACCAAGACGTCCCCGGAGGACACTTACTCTTGGAGCAGTCACAGGGGTCCATCCTTCAGGTGCTGTCGCGTGTCGTCGTGTCGGGCTGCTGTGTCCGTGGGATCAGACGAGTCTGTGTTGTGGAAATGAGAGAATGGGCGGTGCTTTTATAGCGTCCTCGAGACAACAGAACCGGGTGCAGACTGAGCACGTCACGCGGCGCGCGTGCACGTAGTAAATGATTACAAAGAGGCTTGTGCACACGACTTTCCCACCGAGGGGCGCGTGAGGAGACTCCCACGCGAGGACGATGTGTTGTGTTGTCTGAACATTACGTAAGGCGGTGTTACACAAACGTAAACAATGATTTATTGTTTACCATTTCTTTCTGTAAGACTTTATCGGGGCACAAAATAGGACGTGTGTCTCCCACTATTGTAATCGTGTTTGTCGGTGTGGTCAACAGGCTTGTTGATTCACGTAAGGACGTTGCGTTACGCGAAGTCATCCTCCTAGTTTGCGCACGGGTTTTCGAAATAAAATGCCAAGTTGCGCGTTGGAGTGGAAAAGAGAAACGCGTTCCGGGTGCAATCAAGACTTCCGGAGAAAGATATTTTAAACGGGCTCATGTCATTGGGATTTACTCACATAATGAAAGCTGATAAAGGGAAGGAAAGCGCAATGCAAGTCGGTTATTTGTATTAGGTACAATCATTTTCAAACATTAGCATACAATAATGAATGATTTAGACCTGCATCGATTGCAAATATAATACCATTTCCTACCTGAACTGAATTATTTATTGAACATGGATGTTATCTCAATATTGGAAATGACATTGTCATTGTGACGTTCAACAATTCAACGTATCAGTTTCATTCTCCTATTCTTGCTCCGTAATGTGTCTTAAGTCGGTCTGTGCACACGGCCTGTTCCCCTCTGCACTCGGCAATTTCACCCAGTGTTGGAAAGCAAGCGATCGATGAAATGCTGCGTTTACGTGCACTGCTCTGTGGGATATATGCCACTCACAATATTTTAGTGTTTTATAGAATACTGAAGAGAGCGTATCAAATTATGGGCACTGCAAAAGATCAATAGGGTTTGTATTAACAACCAGCAGCATTTCATGATCAACCCTTTGCATTTGATACGTTTAGCCCGCAGACATTAACGTGTCAATGGTTTCGGATTGTAGGAGCTTGCAGTGGGACCCTGAAGGCAACGTTGTCCCCTGTTTTGCACTCGCCACATTCCGCCTGTTGTGTTTTTCCACTGAGTGAGTAATGAGGTGACATTATGGGATGTGATGTGAGTAAGTGATGTGAATCACTTAACGGAAGACACAGATTTAGAGCTTAGTGCAACTTTCTTTTCATTTCTTTGTACAAACAACTATCATGTCAATGAATAGAAAATAACCACAACACCCAAATTATAGTCTACATGGCCTTATGAGAATCGGGCCTCTTGGGAGGAATATAAATGTTGAAACACAACACCCCGCATTATGCAAAGATACCTGAATTGCACAGAAAAATGAGAGAACGACATGCATTTACACAACCATAACAAATGTACTTTTGGGTCATGATAATTTTCTCAACTTGAGAGAATTCATCTTTTTTCAAAGGAAACATAAAAGATGTCGTGCTGATTTTGTAACTTCCCGGTTGCATAAGGAGAAAACAATACTGAAAAATACAACATACAACAACCCCCTTAAGGTGAGAACACTGTTAAGAACATAATGTGATTCCGTCATTTTGTTGTAACTATCATTATAACCCATGGTGTGCTTGTCACCGTGACTTGTTCCCGATTGATGACAACAAACTATTTACAGGATGTTGGTTGATAAGTGAAGTTTATAAAATGCAAAAAAACACCAATTAAGCTCAGGGAGCCCTGATCCTTAATTTGGTCTGTTAAGACTCTCTTTGTATTCTGGTGTAATAACGTGAACACGAATTCATGTAGCGTTTAAACCTTTTTCCTGAATCCCATGTCCGTGGTTGGAATGTCATGAAGACACTGCCCATAGAGGTGCTGTTTGTGTCACAGAGCTCTAGAGGGAGACATCTACACATAGGCTCAAAGAAATAATCAGGCCTAATATTTAAGATTTTATTTTCATATCATATTTCTGTCAATTTGGATTACATAGTTTTAATTGCTGTGTGGCATTGTTGAAACTTTTACAGCAATACAGCATCTCAATGCTGCCTTAGGACACTTCCTATATACTGGTTGTCAAGGTGCTCTGTATTACTTCCCTATGTTCCGTGGCTATTGATGACGCTGATTACAGTACAGCCGCCTCCAAACCCAACGGCCCTTATTTTATCTTATGAATTCGGAGTTGGGCTCTGGCGGAAAGTGTTTTGTTATTAGCAAGTATGAAAACTAAGTAATTCAAATGAACAAAACTGTCAAATGTCTATAAGTTAATGGACAGGGAGACTGATTGATTCCCTAAATGACAGATGATGCGTGTACCCAAACACAACGGCGGCTATAGGATCGATCACCAAAATGGGGAAAGAGAGAGAACACTAGTAAATTGTTCATTCCTCTCTGTGGGAAGGAGGCAGGGGAAAGAGGTTTGATCCCAACCAACTAGGGGCGTGAAGAAGGTCAGCGATTCAATCCCTGCTAACAGGAAGGTAAAACCAGGAACTTTAACCCCAAGGTCAGGGAGTTAAGGAATGACAAAAAAGCCGTTAAGAGTAATAGTAACCTTTGATCTCTACAGTAACTTAGTAGTTACACTTCTCTAATGGTTCAGCTGTATGAATGTCCGTCTACCGTCGGTAATATGAGTTTTCTTTGTGAGACAGTGAAGAACTAAATTCATTAGGCATATTTCGTATTTCAGATGCACAATGAAAATAAAAAAGGTGCATTGTCTGCATTTAATTTGTCCGCAGAATTATTCTTTTTTTTTTACATTTTAAATCAGCCAAGCCATGTGAATGGAATCAGTCAGCCACCATTTACCATATACCATATACATTACAACCTTTAAATGCACTGTAATATTTAGTTATTGAATGAGAAAGTGAAGGATGTCACACACCAATGGCACATAGAGATACTTGTGTGGTTGTATGTTAAATAATAGAAGTGTCAACAAACAAAAAAATAACATTGTCAACCGAAAACATCCAGAGGAAAGAGGAGCGCCGTACGTGAGATCATTCGCCTTCTTGTTCATATTCTCTGGTGCAACCGTCAAGATCACATCTTCCACCTGTATTTTTTTTCTCAATGACAGTGTGCAGCTCTGTGTGTGACAGGTTGGAAGTTTGACTGGCTACAAGACAGTTAAATATTGGTTCTTCTCCTGATCAAACTGAGACTTCTTACAGTTGCTGTGTGCATGTCTTCTACGCAGTGTGTGTGTGTGTGTGTATGTGTGCGAGTGTGTTCTTGTTTAAAGGGCAGAGTTCGGGTGACCGTTCAGGATAAATTCAATCCCTAAAGCCACACTGGCTGGCAGCATGCACTGCAAAGATGACTCACATAAAGGCAAATGTAGGGTTGTTTGACATTTAGGTGAATTTCCTGTAATACCGTTTCTGGTGTGACGGTGAACATAAATGCATCCGTTGGTTTGTTTCATTTCAATAAACCAATATGTTGGATTATGATAAAGAACATAGCATTAGTTGAAATTACATTGACAATTAAAAATAAATGAATTGAAAGCAACCTTTCACGAGCAACCTTAGATAGATCATCCAAAGTCAAAGAGCAGTTCTGAGTGGAAGAGTCCTGCCGTCACGGAGCTATTCGCTGAGCATGTCGGGATCCTGTTTCACCGGGGCAGACGCTTATTTCTGTTTCCCTCGAAATCTCTTCCAGAGATTCTAGGAAAAAAAAAAGTTCTTGGAATGCAGGGTGAGTGCATATCAGCAGCGTGTAATTCATTCTGCAGTAAACAATTTGCTACATCAAGCCACATGCTTTCTGTGACACATCAAATGCTGCTGCGCACAAGTAAGTGTGTGTGTGTGTCTGAGGAAGAAGGGAGATCCAGTTGCAGGAAGGCACATTCATGACGTCCTAAAGCAGGTCAGTTCAGCACCAGTAAGCAATCAGCCGACAAGCAAGTCCTGACCAACGAATCCTTGAAAACCATGAGAAAAGTTTTTGAGATTTATTAGAATGACCATAGAGATTAACATTGGAGCATTTTTACTTTAATAAAGCTGCCGATGAGGTGAAAAATGCTTTTAGGGTTTGTGACTCCAATGAAGGAGTAGAACCATCTCAAGGAGGATCAGAAGAAGTGGACAGCATGTGAGTTAAATATGAGTGTTACAGCAAAGGGTCGGAATACTGAAACGGATATTTCAGTTTTTCTTTCTTGTTCTATCAAAATGGGGTGCTGAGTGTACATTGATGAAAATGAAAATGAATGAAAAGCAAATGGCTGCAATGAAACAAAGAGTGAAACATTTAAAGGGGTCTGAATACTTTCCGTACCCACTATATGTGGCTTAACTATTAACTCATTTTTGTACAGCTTCATTCAGTAATTTGCATCATATGATCATCCAACTACTGCGGTGTGGGGAAATCCCTTATTGGGTCTCAGAGGAGTTTGTCAATCCTTTTTAACAGATCACATCAGAAGCCGCAGACCAGGACTTTGGTCCAATCAGAAGCAGGATGTCATGTTGGTTAAAAACATGATGGACTATACCGCCCAATTGCTCTGTTCACAGACGGCGCCATGGATCATGTGCTGGACATTGCCGACAGTTATGTCTTCACTCCGTATGTTTATCCGGCCTCGTGGCCCGAGCACGGCGCTCTGCGGCAGATCCTCAGCCTGTGGCTGGTGACCAACCTGGGAGCAGTGCTGATCTACCTGGGCTTGGGGGCTCTTAGCTTCTACTACGTGTTTGACCATAAGCTCATGAAACATCCACAGTTTATCAAGGTAGGTTGCTCTGTGGACGGACCAGTTCAAGGGCTGAGGAATTGATTGGGCTGTGTTTTCTCGGGCTGTTTACCATTATTTAAGAAAATATCAGATTTTTTCCAAACTTGTCCCAGATCCAAACTTTGTGCGTCATCTGTCAACAGAACCAGGTAAGGAAAGAGATTGAACTCTCAACGACCTCCATCTTCTGGATGAGCTTCCCCACTGTAGCCCTTTTCTTCCTCGAGATCCATGGACACAGCAAACTTTATGACAACATTGGCGAATCTTCTCTGGGTGAGACAACAGTAACACAGACACATTAAAACATGGTTTAACTCACATTTTACTGACTACAGGTCAACGGATAGTGGCTGCCAATCAAGTATTTCTCCTTTTCATTTGGAACATGTAGGTCTGAATGAGATCCAGTAGCTTACTGGTTTTCTTTCTGTTGCAGGCTGGCCTGGGTTGTTCCTGAGCATTGCTGGTTTCTTGTTCTTTACCGACATGTGTATCTACTGGATACACCGCTCCATGCACCACAGGGACATCTACAAGGTGAGCTCCGTCATAATTACGGCTAGATCAATGCTGCTCCAAAACAATAGGTTTTTATAAAAACAATTCATGTGGATTGTTGATGAGAAGTGAAGAAAGCACTGATCAACTCAACTCTGCAGTTCCACTTTTTTTAAATTCATTTTTTAGCCCTTCTCAAGTTTTTCATTCCTTTTTGGTTCAGTTTGACTATTCGTATCAGCTGTTTCCAGCTAAAAAACTGTGAGAAACCCACTTTATGCTGGCAGTTCTATTAAAGTGGTGCATCCAGCTGCAAAAGAGCCAGATGTTTACCTTAGATGTTGGTGGAAACCAAAGCAGAGCTAAAATAAGGGTGAAAATAGCACTCCATAACTACATAAGACTGTTGGCTGACATGTTACACTTCATGACTGATAGTGTCTATAATGGGCCAAAAATAGATATTGTCAAAGGTTAGGAAAGTAATGTTATGTACCTACCTACTTGAATGTGAAAATGTCTTCTGTATATTTGGCTAATTGGGCCTGAATCCACTTGGCTTGTTAGATGGGTCACATACAAGTAACGATAGACTGGTTTTCTATTGTATTTCCTAATTATGGCTCTAATTCACTGGGGATGTTTTTTTTACCTTGTTTGCATGGTGTTTTTTTACCCCACTAAAACCGGTCCAAATATTCAGCTGACACCTTTTGTATTTCTATCCCTCAGCACCTCCACAAGCAGCACCATATATTCAAGATCCCTACACCTTTTGCCAGCCATGCCTTCCACCCAGTGGACGGCTTCCTGCAGAGCTTACCCTATCACGTCTACGCCTTCATCTTCCCCCTGCACAAGGTGGGGGGGTCTGCCTGACACTACACAAGACATTTAAGTTACATCTACACAAGCTTCACTGCATTTTTCACAACATTAAAACTTCACTTAAATTATTCAAGTTCCAGCGCTATGATATATTTTGAGAAAAGTAGATTTAAAAAAAATCATTGAATTCCAAAACCTACATAAATATGTTAATTTAACTGTAAATTGTTTTTCCAATGGCATTTAAATATTTACAGGGGGTCTACCTCTCGCTCTTTGTCTTCGTCAATATCTGGACCATTTCCATACACGATGGAGACTACCGCATCCCCGGCCCCCTGATATGTCTGATCAACGGTGCCGCTCACCACGTAGACCATCACCTCTTCTTCAACTACAACTACGGACAATACTTCACGCTCTGGGATCGTCTGGGGGGCTCCTACCGGCACCCGTCGGCCCTGTTGGGGAAGGGGCCGCACGACCACGTTCGCAAGCTCATGGCAGAGGCTGCACGCACTCAGTGATGACGGAGCCACAGGGATTTAACGTCCACTCAGAGTCTCCGACAGAGATACCTCAGCCTTGGTAGTGATGTAAGACACACCAGCAACTAGCAATTGTAAGCAGAGATCTTCCAAAAGGTTTTGGAGGCAATAATATTTTCCTCAAATACGTTTTGCATTGAATGGACAAATGAACTGATTAGAGGTGAGTAAGCTGGAAAATAAGATTGTACCACAGTGCCAAACTAAAATGGACGTATATGCTTTTCCTTCACTACTTTGGCTGAAAAAGAGATTATATGACTTTCAATGGGTCTTAGAAAACATTAAGAAAAGTTTATTTTTAGATTATGGTCTGTGAATACTTATATATCATTGTCATATATTTACAGAACAGAACAGCAAACATGATGCTCTGATTTAGAACAACCAATTTATAAAATGAAGCCAATGTTTTTATGATGGAAGTGATGGAAAGCTAACGCACGTATTGGTAATAAATATTTGTATTTATCTTTTCCACAGAGCACCGACAGTCTCTGCCAATGCATGAATTTCTGAATTTAGCACAGAATAAGAAAAACTTGAAGGATATGGAACGTAACTATTTTCTATTTATGTCATTATAAAGTTGTTACTTTACATTAATAATTCTGAGGACTACAATTTAAACCCAATAGCCAATCAAAGCACATTTTCATTTCAGCTGATTCAAATGACACAATAAAATGCATAAAGCCACATAGGCCTCTGGATCCAGTGTCCACTTGCTTTTTCTGTCCTAGTCGGATTCCCGATTGGTCTTTCAGCTTCCAGTGCTCGGTGTGTTCTCATGCAAGCTCTGCAGGGCGAGGTCTGTCCACTTCATCTCTTGTTCCTTCACGGATTCTGTAGAGCCTCCGTTGTCCTGCTCCGCCTCAGGCAATTCAGTCTGAAAGAGCACAGGAGGAAGATGCCGTGATAAACACTACACTCTACCTGCTATTAACAGTAGGATGGTGCATGAGGAAAGCCAGAAATTAACCTCGTGGGGAAACTATTGAGAATATGCTTGTACAGCATTTACCAGAGGGATGGTGACATCTTCATACGGCAGTCGGTCTTCCCTCCAAGCATCATCAGTGAGGTCCAGGACTCTCCCATCTCGTTGGATTTCACTATCCATCCTCTGAAGGGGCTCCGGGTCGCGCCGCTGATGGATCGTCTCCCGCTGACAGCGTTAACGTTAGCCTTTAGCAAACGGCGAAACTTTTCAAACCGTGGTAGCAGTTCAAGTCCACTGCTACCCTCGCAAGAATAACAGCGGGCCTAAATTAAGTGAACCACACACAGTCCAAATAAATTCATTAAACAAGTCAGTTTGAGTACGTTTCAGTTCACAACAAGCGGATTTTAGTTTTTGGGTTAACGTTAGCTGTTTGAGTAAAGTGTTTACCCGGCAATTGAACGAAAAGAAGGACGCTTAGTGATGACGTGGACAATGATACCTTAAAGTGTTGAGGGAAAATAGACCATCAACTATTAAGGTTACATAGCTGCATTCCCTGTTAGTTCCGATTGAGGCACAGTCAATTAATAATTAATATCATGATAGTTTATGTGACGTTAATAATAATAATAACAACAACAACTACCACATACACGAGTAACAAAATACATTCATAATCATGATAATACTAATACGACCATTCTGTATTCTATATCAGGTAAAACGATTTAGGATTCAAATTATTTTACTTAACGGACCCTGGGAACGATTATTCAATTACGTAAGAAAACAGTTTTCCAACGATTCATGAACACAACCTGTATGTTTAGTGGTTTCCATGGTGACCATGTCTCTACTTGCGCTTTGTTCTGGTAAGAGTATCGTTGGACACACCAGCATTTGAAGGTAACTATGAATTAGACTGATAATAGAATAGGAAGCGTTTCGTTAAGGGAGGGGTGTTAATGCTATATTCGTACATTTGCTAGCGATAACTTCTGACGTCTATTACTATCGAGAGGAATCTGTAGTGGTTGGTGTGACAACGTTTTCCTTTGGAGGTGGCCTACTTTTCGAATATTTACCAAATGAGATTCGCTTGGAAACGTTATCCAAAGGTTTCTTAAACCCTCGTCACACAGAGTTTGGCTTCATATAATCTGGTACAAAAACGATGGTTTATGGGTTCTGATGTGTTGTCTATTTTTAAGCACTGCGAAGATGTCAGCCTCTCAAGACCAGGAGGTGGAAAACAGAAAACCGTGTGTGAACCCCGGAAACCCGGTTTTCTCCTGCATGATGACTTCAGCGGCGCTGAGGTCGAAGCCGCAGCATCCACTGTACCGGACCTCCTCCAGGGAATATGGACTGCGCCCCCCAACCGCGGAGAGCTCACCCTGCACTTACCACCCGAAGTCCGAAAGATTCTCCAAAGAACTTTTCATGTTCGGGATGTATCGCGACAACACTTTCAATACTGCCCTAGACCGCAGTCGGGTGCATGACAGCACCACTTTACATCACACCATATAAATGCCTGATTGATTTCTTAAAGTGGTGTTTTTTTTGTCACTATGAATCAGTGTCAATAGCAAATAGAATGCCTCGATGAATGCACAACCAACATCCTTGATAGCAGGACCCTACACCATTAGGTTATGAGGTCTGAGCTCATGAGGTTATTCATTATTCATTCGGACATTGACATTATTAACATCAGCTGTTCTTCAACGGATATGAATGCAGTGTTTAGTCCCTGAATGTAAAGAGAAAAAACAACAACTTGTATTTTATTCTGGTTTGTTGTATTTGTGATTCTGCATGCTTTTACCCAGTATATCATCATACATGAGAGAGCTCAATAAATGGGACTTTTTGGAATCAATCAACTCTTTATTACAGACTCAAGGTCCAGATGGTACAAAAACATAAGCTTGTTTTATGAAATATATATATATATCAACTTGTGAGCCTGTTTGTATTTTTTTATTGTCTTGTTATTGTAAAATAAAAATACTAACAAGGTCACAAGCTGAGTAGATAGACCTACAAAGGCCTTATGAACAGACAACTGTGTGTCTCCACAGCTGGGATTGGTAGCGTGAAGTGAAACAGATTCTCATGTGTTTCTCTTTTACTTTTCAAATTTCGATTCAGTACGTAAATCTCGTTTGATCTCATACAATATAGATTTAAACACTCAAAGATATTACAGCATGTAGTATAGGTTCCCTTTAAAATGGAAATATTGTACGCCGTGAGCATTTTTCTGAGGGTGTTTTGATCTCGTGACTGCTGAGGAGCGTTCAGGGTCTCTCGGAAAGTCGCTTTTAAGCATTTACGTTCCTTCAATTTACTTTTGGTTTATTTTCTTTCATAAAACAAGCGTACTGCAATTAACGGCCTGTGTGTAACATTTTTATATGATGTCACATTCAGAACTTGTTGCATTTTTATCTTCCATCTTTCTGTTGTAAAATATGACGACAGGTTACAGAAATAAAACACACATATCATAACAACGATATCTGGAGTAGCCCTTCTTGCACAATGGAAGAAAGCCCTAAAGGGGAAACCGTGGTTCGTTGACGTTGTCTTCAACAGGAACCCTCCTCCTTGTCCACAGCTGATGATGGACAACCTTTTAGCTGCAACTGCTACGGAACTTAGCCTGGCGCTAGCGGGGTAGATCGTTAAAATGTGTGTGAGGGGGTGGCTGGTCGTCATATGAGGGCGCTTGTTAACGAGTGCAGTAACGGTGTGTTTTATAATATTAACTAGTCACTTAAATGTGTCTTTCTACCACACTGGCGTTGGAGTACCACGCGTAGATCGATGCTACTCGCGTTAGCTTCGTGTGTAGTTTGAAGGTAGGATCAGAGGAGGTACACCGGCTAGCCGCTAGCTGCTTAGCAGCAATACACAGCGCAGCTGGCTAGTTAGCGCTCCGTGTTGTTCAGCACTTTGTTCCGGATCGACTGAGTTTGAATGCTCCTGGTTTTCAAGTGGTTGCAACGTAAGTATGCGTTTCGGATCAAATTGAGCCATTATAGTTCACCAACCAAATGCTGACTTTGTGAGAATGGGTCTTCATTTGAAACCGCTATGTTACAACGCCTGCTTGTGGGTGGCTAGCTTGCTAGCGAGCTAACTCAAGATAGCTTTTATATCAACAATACTATAAGTTCTCAGTAATTCAGCACACGACACGTCATCTACGTAAACAGCACGACTACATACTGAAACCGCTATTAGTATACATAACTAGTCTAGTTGCTACTTCACTTGAGAGCTGCACTTTTTAATCTTAAAATGTGGACTTTCATTCATGATTCCGGGGTTTTCAGCGAGTTTTTAAGCTTTGCTGCTGGAATAAAACCAGCAGCTGCTATACGATTTTGCATAACGTTACTACTCTTACAAACTTAACTTAGATTCTCACTGTGTTCTGTTTTGTTTGTGCCACAGGAGCCCTGGAGGAGCACTGGACCTGAGCCGTGGGCTGTCAAAGATGTTTGAAGCTTTCCCCTCCGCATCATCTGATCCCTCGTCTATTTGAGTGGCAAAATATTACACCCAAACCAATCCCACATCTGTGCTTGGCAGCAGTATGATCATTCACGTTGACCCACCCCAGCCCACTGGGACAGAAACACCCCAAAACCAAGCTTGCCAAATGATATGATAGTAGCCACCTGGATCACTTTTTGTGCTTGCAGAGGCCTTGCAAGGGTGCTGCTCTTCCTTTGCTCCTCTAACTCACTCTCTCCCTTCTGGGAGACCCTCGCCAGTGTGGTCTCTTGCACCATGGGTAACAGCTGTGTGTGCCGTGACGATAGCGACTTGGAAGACCACAACCACAGGTCGTCGAGGGCAACCAGAGGACAAGCAAGGCGGGTGGATCACGGTACAGGCGTTGGTGTTGATGGCGCAGAGGCACGGAGCAGCAGACCCAGGGAGCCGGTCAGGCCGCCACGCCGAGGGCGAGGGCCTCATGAGCCAAGACGGAAGAAGCAGAATGTCGACAGCCTGGTGCTGGATACATTGGCTGTCATCAGGACACTGGTGGACAAGTAAGTCTCATTAAAGTCTCATTAAGAATAGTTTTTCAATAGATTCTTTCTAGTAAAAATGAAATGGGAATATAAGACACAAGGGCTTTGGAAAATATATTGTGGCGTACTAGTGTATTTCCGTTGATTTGGAACATGCAGAGCTTCCCAATCACGTTTTATCAAAAGGTCTACGATTTGAGACCTATGAACATGATGATCGACGAGAGCACTGGGCATAAAACGCCATCATCGCGGACTCCACAGAGGACGCTCAGTCAAACTCTCACAGCTTCTGCAGACACAGACATTGTCTTTCAGCAGAAGCGTCACACAATGATTTTGGCTGTCACGGCCACGCAGATATCACACGCGCAACTTTTTGAAAGAGCAGAGGCTGCACAGTAAAGGCACGTAAAGGCAGGAACCCACGGGACAAACGTTGTGTACAGCAATTGACCCGGCAGCACTTGTTTCTCGTGGGAAGTGCAGCAGCGACGCTATTAGAGACGCTCTCGTGTTGTATTACGTTGGCCTGTCTAATTCCCACTTCGCTGCACTGTCAAAACCACATCTTCATTGTTCATATCCCCTTTTTAGTCTTGTACATTTTTTTTCCTGCCAGGCTCCAACAAAGTGAAACTAATTTACAAATCACACTTCCTACGTCTTTATGTGGAGATTTTAAGATTACGACTTTGACTTAAAACACCTTATATCAAACTGACAAAAGGGTTCCAGACTTTTCTATTTCAATTACTGTTCTATTGAGCCCTGCAGCACGCTGTATGTAGTTTGTCTATTGACGACATGTTGCCAGCAGACAGAGGCTTCAATAGGTAGAACTACTTAGAGAGCCCTTTGTGAAAGTAATTTTCCTCTCAATGTGGCAATAACCTACTGGAATGATGTAGTAAGATTTGTGTTGCCTGCATGGATGCTGAATTCCCGCCCCCTCTTATCCTCCTGTTCACATAAGCTATCCTTCTCTTTAGAGAAAAGCTGTTCAGCATGACCCATTGGGATTATCAGCTCTTTTATCAGCACAGTTTTGGGTGGCTTTGAGAACCAAATATTGGGTAGGATAATGTTTGTGTGTTCAGGGAAGAGAAATCTAATTTATATAAAAATATGAATGTTAAAATAGGTCTGTAAATTACATGTAGCATAGTGTTCTCCATCTACCTCACAGAAACCGTCCTCCGCCCCCCTTAAAATTGACTTCACGTGAAAATGATTCTTCCAGACTATGTCCACACTGATAAACTGGACTACCATTTTAGCCAGATTAGTACATGAACACGTTCACACAACTTTGTCAATTAGTTACTGAATTTCAAGATTGAGGCTCAGTGTTTGTGGCAGCTGTAACACTGGATAATGTGTACATCTGTGCTCCTCAGTCTGTTGGCTTTATGAGAGACTGGCCATTTTTAGAAACTACAGTTGATGCTGTGTTGGATTTGGTGCAAAACAATACGACGTTTTGACTTTTGTAGCCCAAAATGATTATTATATAAAGTAACCGGGTGATTTATTGATAGTAAATCAAATATTCGGTTTCATCTCTTATGGCACCACGTCATTTGGAAGCTGGTTCCATTACTTTGGACACAATCTGAGTGTCAAGAAAGTAAACTAATAAAAAATAATGGTTCCAAAAAATACTTTTACAATACTTGTATGAACAATTCCAAGAATTTACAAAGTCAACTTTGAATGCAGAGAACCACGTTACAGTAATCCTTAGTTTAGAATGTGTGTTAGGAATCACGAGCATCAAGTTGGCTGAAGTTATGGCTGCAATAATGAAAACACTTGGGATGAGCCGGGACAATCATCAAAAACAACAACCACTGAAGTAAAACTTGTACGTGTGATCCCCTTCTCCATGGCACCACATCACGGTGCACAAAGGCATGAATCCTGTGTCTGCTAATGTTTCATGTGCAGTGATCACAGTGCCAAAAAGACATAAAATTAAGTTACCACCTTAATTTTTGTGTA